>NC_141604.1:50171724-50506724 GCF_047967505.1 Dipteris shenzhenensis
GGCTATTTTTTACATTTATTGCCATATGAAGCACCTTGTAATAAACCCGACCATCCTGACCTTTCATTATTTAACGAGTATCAATGGGATGCATAAGTGGATATTAGTGGAACAGTTTTTAGTGGGTAGATTGCATCAGTTGGGTATCAGTGCACAGATATCAATGGATGGACAGATTACATGTCATCACGAAGATTGAAGCTTTATCACTAGAGGGCAAATCAATGGATGGACAGATTACATGTCATCATGAAGATTGAAGCTTTATCACTAAAGGGCATTTTATTTCATTGTAAAGCTTTATTGGCTAATTTTCTGACATTTGTACAAATATTTAAGCCTTGTAAAGCCTTCTAGGCTATTTCCCACATTTATTGCTATAAAATACTTTGTAAATCTTTCTCCACTACTGGTCACATTTATTGCCATATGAAGCCTTGTAAAGCCTTTTGGGCTATTTCCCACATTTATCGTATCAAGCGTTGTATATTGTACTTTACTTGTATGTATCTAAATTCTTCATTATCTTTTCTTGTAGGATTATGGAGCAATCAACTAATGTGGGGGCAATCCTAAATGACTCTAAGATTAGAGCATGGATCTCTAATGTCACTTTGAATTTGAAAGGAAATGAATATGGCCCCAACGGCTTTGGTAGGTGGACTCGATATCACATGGGCAGAAGATCTTTGTTTCTTCATCAAAAGGAAAAGAGACTCTTTCTACTTATGTCAAAAAGGGAGTTCAATGATGTTGATGATCCATGGGATGCTACATTCTTCAAAAAATATATGACTTTAAGCCTTGTAGTAGGCATAATGATAGAGCCAAAAGAGACTTTTATGGATATTTTCACAAAGAGTTCAGATCCTAAAGTTGGCAGTCTTCATTTTGTTGTGTCAAGGAGAGACTCAAAGACCTTTGTGATGCCTCCTCCTCAACCATCAAAGTTTCCAGAGCTGCAAAGTGCATTGGAGGCTCTTGCATATACTTGGGAGCAATTTCCTAGTGTGGTGGCAAAGAGGATGCATGCAAAGAGGATGTTTGAGTACTTTCAGGATGCACAATATGCTCCTCAGATTCAAGGTTCTTCACATGAAGGAGATCAAGCACAGACTTCGATGCAGGGGCAAGAAGAACATGCACACTGTCACAAATGTGTAGAACATGAGCACAAACTTCTAGAGCAAGAAATGGTGGATGTCACTAAGGATGATGAAACACAAGCCTTGAGTGCACGGGAATTAAAAAAAATTGAAGAAGATGAAGGTCGATCCACTGCAGTTATGCTAGAAGCTCTGATGTGAAATGCAAAAGGCTAGTACTGCAAGAGCCACGGTTCCAAGCAGTAAAAAAAGGCATCGTCCCACTGTAGAGAATGATCATGTGGATGAAAAACAGTTAAAAGAAGAGAAAGATGAAGAAGACTCAGAACCCGAGGCTGAAGATGATCAGGATGAACTCACATCAATCAAAAATCTCAATATGCGTCTTAATGAAGTAGTAATAGATGATGATGTGGGATATATCTGGGGTCAAAGGACATGGTTTGTGAATGCCAAAGATGTGGAAGCTGCAACTGTCTTTACTAATAGCCAAAACCTTGATATATCCTATGCACTGCAAATATACGAGGCTTTGAGAGATGGAAAGAAACATGTGGCAAGCAACGTGGTCCTGCGTCCAATAATGTTTTTTCCAATCAAAAATAGCTTTTTGGATCAAATAACATTTACAGGGCCTACACATTTCGAGGAAACCTTCAGTCAATTCTTTAAAGACACTCTTAAAAATATTCCACATGAACAAGGGCAAGAGGTGCAAGGTGAGAATATGTTAAAGGAAGCAAAGAAGGAATTCCTCCTTCATTACAAATTCCAGCCCATTGATGGTCAACATTGGGCTTATGCTTTTAATCAGATCGCCAAAGAAGCAAAGGAGGTCAAAAGACTCACTTCAAAAGAATTTGCAAAGATAACTTCATTCCATTATTATCCTGCAACAATCTGTATATTCAAGTAGGAGATCAAGTATTTGATTGAGTTCGAAAGACTTAATCATTATGTCCATGGAAAGCATAAGATATCCTCAACATCAGAGGTCTTACAGAAGGCAAGGGTTGTATGGACAACATTTGGTTCTCCAAATCCTGATTTGAAGCGAAAGGTCACAAAAGCAGACACCGACACACTCACAAACTTCTATACTTCTTTGAGTGCAGTTGTGCCTAGGGGAACTCAAGAGCGAGAAGAAAATATGAAAAGCCTCAAGGTGGTGAGAGACAGATATGCCGACTACAATTCTATCACATTTCGTCCTGTTGAAGTGTTCAATGAGGTGCTTGAAGCGTGCATTGCTTGTGAGCGTGGAGAGTTGACCTATGAAGCTCCTTTGTTTGTCTCCAGAAAGTCAAAGGTAATGGATAAGAAGGAGTTGACAGCAAGGATGTGGAGGCCTATAAAGTACTTACCTAACAAGTACACATCCATGGCAGCACAAAAACTTTTAAAGAAAAAATGGTTTTTTGGAAAGAAAGACAAAGACCACTGCATGGAAGAATGCATCAATGTATAGCTGAGGCGTGATGCAGTGCATAGTGCCCATCAAGTATTTGCTATCAAAGAAACAAATCCCACTTAGTCATTGTAACATTGACTATAATGTGGTCAAGCATATGGCTTCTTTGTCAACACCCAAGGTAAAGCTATGGGCAAACAAGTGGATTAAAAAGGATGAAGATGGGTCAGAAATAGTAACCTCTTACATCAGAAAAGAAATCCCACAATAGATGGTTGCATATGTGGAAAGATTAATCAGCGAGATAAGGATGCCGACAAATATGCACCAAAGCTTTCAATTCAATGTAGAGGTTATGTCAGAGTCTGGAAATCTTGTGAACTTCAGGGGAGTTTCAGAAGATGACTTCATCAAGAATGAGTCAGCATGTCCTAAAGAGGCAAGAGAGAATATGGCATAGCAATTCAATCTCTTGAATCATTCTTCTTGTGTATGCGGAGTCCCAACCCTGATCACTCCTTACAAAAGAACATAAGTGGGAATTCAAATAATTTGAGATTGATGCGAAAAGAGCAAGATATTCCCAGGTCCATACATTATCAAAAAAACAACTATGGAAGTCCTGCAAAAAGTGGGAGTCTCTTGCTTATCATGGTGGAGAATTTGCTACCGGCAAGTTGGGAGGTCACCTTTTACAGGATGGGATATTTATTTAAGGATCTCCTCAGAAAAGGCAACTCCACAAATATTATTAAAAACAAGCATTTCATGGCCTATTTTTAGCTTCAAGCAGATCTAACCACAGGCTATGAAAAAGAGGTAGAGCACAATGAGACTGATGACATGGATGATGACCTTGAAGATCATAATGTCCCAGTTGATGATGATGAAAATATGGACTTACATGACCCATTCAGAGAGAGGTTGGTGGATGAAGAGAAAGATGATGAGCCTTCTTTGATAATTATGGCTCGCAGGGTTATGTAAAAAGGCCACTACGATAATACTTAGCGGTATGAAATCTCTATTTCTCAACTAAATACAATTTTTTAAATAAGATTTAAATTTAAAGATAATGAATCTAGTCTCTCATATTTGTTTACAGGCAATAGAGGGAGAAGAAATGGATGAAGTCAATATGGAGGCACTCCCTTCTACTTCAGCAATGCAACCACCTCAAATTTGATTGAAGAATCCCATGAGCACAAAAGCTTTAAAGATAGCATGGAAAAGCAAAATGACCGTAAACATAGAATACAAGCTATGACAGAGACCCATTCTGCAAATTTAGCTGTGTTGGATAAAATGGAAAGATCATTTGAAGTTAGGATCATTTTGAAATGAGAACTTGAGTATTTGAGCTTTGGTAGAGAGGAGGTTTCAATCCTCTCCAATCCTTTAAAAGAGGTTAATGACAATGTTATCGTGGCCATTCTTAGGTAATGTTTGTTTATTTGTTGCTACTTCAATGATCTAACCTTTGTTTATTTGTTTACAATGTAGTTATATCTCATTTTCCTAGTGTAGAATGCAAATCAATTCTATGAGCTAATGTTTGTTTATTTCTTGGTGCAGTGTAGGTATTTCTCAGCTTCCTAGTGCAGTGCAGAATCGTGTCTACATGCTCGATGCTCTCCTTTCTTCTATTCTTAGCTCTCCTCAAACGACTATAGAAGATGTTTGTACCTGGTTAAGCCCTTTGAACTTAGATGGGGTGCGAGTCATCTTTATGCCTTATCATGAGGAGTAAGTATCAACTCCAACCTTATTTTTACTATTTCTTTGGCAAGTTTGTGTAAAACAATAATCATTTTTAATTTGGTCATGTAGCTCACATTAGAGTCTGATCGCTTGGGACCTTGAAGTCAACCATTTGTGGTTTGTGAATTCAATGGAAGGCTATCATGCCAACTCCCCAAGGTAATTATTCTCTTAATATTTTTGTTACTTTCTTATTTTGTATCTTATGATCATGACATATTAATATATTTCTGACCCAACACTTAAAAAGAACAAAAGAAAAGGAATTATTTGCTGTACTTTCATCAATCGACGGTTGGTATAGATCTAGGTCAGAGTAGACTAGATCACCATAGAGGGGACGCTTTGAATTTCCCTAAGTTGCCAATCTAAGCCATGCCCAAAATTCTCAACTAGTAACTACTCGGAGTTAGTCCATATGCTCACATACGGTTTCACATATTACATTACCTGAAACCTCACGTTCATCAGTTTAGTGAGCAGACTTCAAAGAGTACAGAGGCATTGCAGATTGTTTCAATGGGCACATAGCACTTGATTTCACACACACATGCCACCATTGTAAAGCCTATTCGGCTATCTCACGGCATCGTGCACATCATTTCAGCCTTGTAAGCCTCTTGGCTATTCTCAGCATCATTGCCACAAGCCTTGTAATATAGATCAGATTTTATATAGTGCAGTTCTATCTTTAGCGACGGTTCGGAGATTTCACTTGGCATAG
This sequence comes from Dipteris shenzhenensis, assembly GCF_047967505.1. Classification (NCBI taxonomy): domain Eukaryota; kingdom Viridiplantae; phylum Streptophyta; class Polypodiopsida; order Gleicheniales; family Dipteridaceae; genus Dipteris; species Dipteris shenzhenensis. The sequence goes on from NC_141604.1 coordinate 50,176,727, forward strand.
TCAGTGTATTTGCAGTTGATTCATACAGAGATTTTCACGACACTTTTGAGTACATTTCTTGCACCATGTCGACTAGCAACCTCAATCTTGAGGCATCTGCTAAGTTAGACAACTCCAATTATGGTACATGGAAATACGGAATGGAGACCATTCTTGTACTTCAGGACAAATGGGAGTATGTCGATGGGTCTACACCTAGACCATTGGCCGATCCAGCCACAAATAGCTCTACTCCATCTGTTGTCACAACACAAGCAAGGGATCTACAATGGCATCTACAGCTACACAAATAGTTTCTGCACCAGTAGCAAATCATGCCATTGCCCAAGCTCAAGCAGAATGGGATAAGAAAGACAAGTATGCCTATCATCTGATCAAGTAGAATGTGCAAGATGTCATGCTAGGACAGCTCAACATAGTCAAGACATCAAAAGAAGCATGGGATATGTTTGCACCTCTCTATGAGTCCAAGAACACATCTAGGATTCTCACCTTGAGAAACCAAATAAACCAGAATTTCCGCAATACTAGTGAAACCGGTCATGCTTATGTACTCTGCATAAAAGACTACAACAATCAACTTGCAGCAGTAAGAGAGACTATGAACCCTGCAAAAATAGTTCAAGTGATTCTGAATGGACTAGGAGAGGGATACGAGAATCTAGTCTAGAATATTGCCATTCAATGGCAAATTCCAACACTAGAAGAACTTCAGTCAGTCCTACTTGTCCAAGATGCACACAACCTGTCTTTCAACTGTCATAAGTGGAGAACCATTCCCTATGGGGAATAACATGGAATGAAGCACCAGAATCCAAAATCCAATCCTAGAATATGCATCATCTGAGTGTAAGCAAGTTTGCAGGTAGTTTAGTCATGAAGAGAATGTCATTGTCACTATTATCAATGACTGCATTAATCTCCTCGATCTTCATTTTTCCTTTGTCCTCCCTTGGACTCTCTTCCTTCTTATTTGCACCCCAATCTGCATTCTTGTTCTTATCCTTTTTCTCACTTTTCAACTTGTAGCAATCCTGTTTCATGTGGCCCTTCTTGCCACAATGGTAACACTCAATTTTCTGTGCCCTGCATTTGCTACAAGACTTCCCACTTTCTTGGGACTTCCCCCTAAACTGTGATCTCCCTCTTTGCACATTTAAGGCTGCATCCTACTTGTTGCCATCCATAGACTTCCATCTAATGTCCTCCGCCAACAAGCTATGCACAACATCATCAAACTTCAGTACACCACGAGGTGTTGACAACTGTACAGAAGGTATCCCATGAGGATGGCAATGAACACAAGAGGAATATTGCCTTAGTCTCCACATCAAAATTCATCTTCTAAGCTTGAAGTTGGCTGAAAATAATTTTGAATTCATTCAAGTGAGAAGCAATGGAGACCCCTTCATTTGCAGCTCAAACAACCTCTTCATGAGGTAAACTTTATTAGAGGCAATTTCCTTCTCAAAAGTGGAACATAATTTCTTCCATAAATCTTTCATAGTCTGCTCATTTACTACTGTGAAATAGACTAACTTTGCAAGATGAAGTCTAATAGTAGACATCCAACTCATTCCAATCATCCTCAATCATATCTACAGGCTTAGCTCCAATCCTACCAAGGGTTTAATCTACTTCTTTTGAATAAGCACATCCCTTATCTGTTCTTTCCACAAATAAAAGTTTGTCCCATAAAACTTCTTAATGCTAAGAAGCTCCTATTCAGACATGGAAGAGGATGCCATGATGCAAATGAAACAAAACCCCAAATGCTAGTATCGCAAGAGAGAAATCATACCAAATACCAAGTGCACCCAAATGTGTATGCCAAAATGTCACCCAAATGTATATGCCAAAATGGAAGGTAACATCAGCAAACCTCACAGGCTCAAAGCATCAAAATGCATCTAACTTATGTGCATATAGTATGCATCCATATGACAAAATCTGGCCCAAAAGAAAATGCCATCTGCAATGGCAAAACAATGGCAATCCCAATGCCAATTAGTGCCAAAATGCCTCAAGCATAAATGTTGTCCATGAGCATATGCATCAATAAAATCTCATGCAAGAGATCATAGCACAACATGTGCATCCACTGCAATATGTCAAAGCTATCCCTCAGTATAAAATAGTATCTGTGTGCTAAACGTCCATCAATAAAGCATCCCACAAGGCAATCTACGCCTATTATCGCATCCAACAAGGATCACAATGCATCCAAATGACCTATAAACATTCACTACAACCCAATGCAAACCATGAATGAGCACACATGGCTCAAACTACAACCAAAGTGATCTACATAAGGTATATCCAAAAAATCATCACCCCATGGTAATGACCGCTAGTGAAAATAGAACCTGAGATGCCTCAAAACATGGGCGTCACTGCATAATCAAACTCAGCAAGACAATATGCAAATATCTCTCTTCTACTAGAACTCCAAAATCCCAACTGATGATTGGCAAACGGGGAGTCAATCCTTGCAATTGACCTATAATCCAAAAATCAAAGGTTTGAACCTTTGAATGGATTTTGATAGAGAAACAAATGATTCGGCACCTCAGAGAGACGGAAGTTCTCCAAATCTCCATGGAATCATGCAAGAGCTGGTAGGTAGGAATTTTTGGGCCTTCGAAACACAATGGAATAGACGGTTTTGAAAACTGTGGTCCCAATCACTGGGTCTAACACACAGACCAAAAAACATTTTTGCAAACAGATCTACTGGCTTGCAAAAAACCACTCAGAGAACTTTCCAAAGGTTTTTGCAAAGTCTCTACACACTAGGATGTAGGTAAAGTCACCCAATGGAGCTTCTCCTTCTTCCAGAGAGCTGTAGCCAACTTCGGGCTCCAGGCTCACACTCGGGCTTAGCTAGAACACCCGCGCTCTGATACTAGTTGAGAGATCTCAACAACGGAAGCAAAATGGAAGAAGGTAAGAGAGAAATGAGAGCCAAAAGAGAGAGCCACACAAGTTTTTGGTGGGTGTAGAACACCCTAATCTTCTATTTCATCCATATATATATATGTGTTTGAGTATTGTACATAACCAGGGTTAAGGTAAAGTGGCCTTTAACCCCCACAGTGAGTGTATGCTTGTTTTAGAAAAATTGCCTTTTAGGACTTTGAAAGGGGTTTGGAGGGTGAGTAGTCCATGTCTAGTGGGAGGAGGGAGGGGGGGCCAAAGAAGCTACTATGGAGGGGGAGGGAGAGGCAAAGGCTAAAGAAGTTGCTATAGAGGGGGAAAGGGAGGGGCAGGGAGGGGGGAGGGGGGGCAAGTGGTGAGGATTACCATAGCAAGAGGGGTGAGGGGGGGAGGAGGGGGTGGGGGGAGCTTGGGAGGAAGGGGTGGGGGTGGGTAGGGAGAGGGATCTGGGGGGGAGGGGGGTGAGGAGGAATAGGGGCGAATGCAGGCCCACCCTATTGAGATCAGGCACACTGGGGCTCTAGATCCACTCCTCCTCACCCACTACCAAGCTAACCTCTGTAGCTTCGACCATCACAATGTCAGAGACTCTTGAGGCCCACTATTGATGCTTGGGTAACTGTGGACATTGACTAAGGGAGGATCACCTAGCTGGAAAGTGGCCCTCCGCACTAGGGGCGAGGGGTCTCCAACCAATGGCTCTTGTAGTTGCTACTCCACGAGTGCCTCTCGACCTTCTTTCTCTCTCTCTCTCTCTCTCTCTCTCCCCCTCCCTCCCTATGTGTGTGTGTGTGTACGTGTGTGTCCCCCCCCCTTGCATCTAGCCCTTTGCTTGTGGCACTTTCGGGCCAATTTACTTGGTTTCTCTTTCTTGCCCACTTGGGTCCACTCTCCCTGTAGCCTAAATTTTTTTCAAAATCATGGTGACTATCATCGAATACTCGAAGTTTCTCCTGATCCCACTATGGTGCATGCTAAAGAAGGTGAATGATAGATTTCATTCAAGAGGCTTGCCCAATGAGGTTTTATGGTAGTTTTAATTTTTTTGCAAATGTACACATGTAAATGTAATAGAGTAGAAGTTGGAATTGTAAGATGCACAAAATCCTATGGAAGAAGAGTTGATTTTTTAAAACGTGAGGTAGTAAAGGTAGGTATTTTGTACATTTCATTAGTAGGGAAATGGTGTATTAGTTTTTTCCCTGTATTATTTTGTTAGATTTAGTAAGTTGATTTGGAGCGGTTTTGTTCTCTCTTGAAATTTTCTTTTATTATATGCTTTTGTAAAGAAGGAAGTGGTTGGACCAATAAATAAAGTTAGTTCCTACAATTGTGTTTTCAATATTTTGGTTTGTCCAAATGTGGTCGATGGTTGATTCATTGACTGTTGTTGGATGGTTAATCAATTGTGTGAAATTTCTTTCAGACATGAAATTTTGAAGGGTTTTCTGGGAGTTTTTTGAATTGTTTATATTAATGTTGAATTGTTGTTGGTACACCATTGGGAATGTTTTTGAGTTCGTGTTCTAATGATGCAAGAAGTGATGTAATCTTTGATATGGGAGAGTTATATACATTGATGATGGCGATGGTTTTATTGTTCATTGTCTTGAAGATTGTGAGATAGCTTTCTGAACCTTTGTTGTTTATGTAATGAGCTTTTAGTAGTTCCATGTTTTTTTGGTACAACGTAGCGATCTCGACTCCTTCTTTCTTATGCAAGCATGTGAATGTTGGGAAAGATAAATCTGTTGATGTATTTTCATGCAACTCTTGGAGGGAGAGGATTGTTGCACTCAATAAGCTTCTATAGTTTATAATGTCCAATGGGGTGCAAGTTTCCATGTGTTTAGAGATTGCAGTGTTTCAAAGTCATACTTTGAAGAGAAGCAATTATTTTGGTTGGAAACCCATTGTCGCTCTTGTTTGAGTCAATCAATCTCTTTTAATATGTTCTTATGTACTTTGATGTGTTTAGGTTCGAGCGGCTCAATGAAGTAGAGGTTTTCTAGGTTTCGTATGCATGAAAGGGGTATGTATGTCAGCCCATGTGATTTTGATAAGGGATGGATCGAATGCAAGAAAATCCATTAACAAACCTTATGAATGATGGATTGTTCTAGCAGCTATTGGTTAAATAGGAAATTATGTTCTTGAGATTGTGTTATTAAGTTGTTTTTGCCTATTTGGAATTCGTGTGTGATAGGATATATTGGTGTCCATGTCTTGGGAATGCCGTTCTCATAAATGGAAGAGGACTGAATTGCCATTTGTTTTTGTTGAATGTTCAAATATGCCATCAGCTCCATTCACCAATCCATTGGGAATGTCAAGATTTCCTAAACAAATTTTGACAATCATTCCAAGTTTTAGGTGAAGTACCTTGTGTAATCCTACTATGTTTTTTGGGTTAGGGGGGATTGTAATAGTCTTGCTACATGTCTTGTGTCTTTTGTCTTTTGCTTCGAGGATTTTTTTGAAGCAATTCAAAAACTTCTTTTTTGTGAATGTCTTTGGAATTGTTAGTGTAGAACAAGTGGAGAATCTTTTGCTTTTGTTGTGGTTGTCTAAGGTATTTGTTGTTAATGTAAGATATGTTGACCAATGTGTGATTTCCTATTCTTATTCTATTGAGTACGTCTATGAATTCTTTGTTTGTTTGATACATTGGTGTGCTAAGTTCGTATAGTTGAACATTATCTTGCCAAAATGATGTTTGCATTGTTTTGTTTGTTGTTTGAGGCAAGAAAAGCCAAGAATCTTTTGTTGGGCTAGCTTGTAAAGGTCTCCACACATTACAACATCAATACCCCCAAATTGTTGGAGGTGGTTGGGCTTGATTTCTCTTAAGCGCATGTCTGCTACCACCAAAGTACTATGACCAATTAAGGACACTTTGTCGAAGTCAACTAGTTGTAGGTCTTTGTACATTTGTGATAGCTCTTGTAGTTTCTCACTTAAGAGGCTTGTGTAGTGTGATGCCATAACTGGAAGGTTCAATGCGGCATGAATTGTTGGGCCTCCAATGTTAAATGCTTCTTTTCCTATGTCTGCTAACAAGAGCACCTTTGGCGACTCAACGTTTTCAGTGTCCTTGTGCAAGTTATTGCGTAGGAGTGCTTGGACCATGGCCATTAGGGTGAAAGTTTTACCGGTTCCTACATTTCTTGTTAGGTTAAGATGAAATGGTTTGTTTGGAGATGTTTGATTGTTTAGCATGATGTCATCCACAATTAGGCGTTCATCATTTAGTGCTATGAAGGTATTGTAATAGTCATTGTTAGATTCAATGATGTATGTTAGCAACTTTTGTTTGTGGAATCGATTATTGTCGGGGGTTTTTGGCAAGTCAATTCCAATGTTGTAGACTTCAATGTGTTTTGTTGTTTGATAACATGTGGAGGATTTTGTTGTATTGCTAGTATTTGATGAATTTGTTAGGAATGTGGGGATAAGCTTGTTGAAATTTTCTTTATTTGGATCTATGATGTCTTTGTGCTAGACATACATATCATGCCATGTAGTAATGTCATCATCAAGGCAAGGCTCGATATTATGGTATGGAAAAAAAAGAAGGCATAGCTCCCTATAGTGGTTTTCAGGATCTTTTGTTTCATTGTAGTTTTGAATCTAATTATTTTGTCTTTCTTCCTTTTCCTTGTTGTATTTCCAACAATTGTGTAGCTACTTACAAACTTTGCAGATGCAAATCCTTTCTTCTCCTCAAGTACTTTGTGATGTTGTCAAAGAAAATGTTGGTGCTTTCATTTTTTTGAAGTTGTTCTCAATGCTTGAGTAGCAATGTCCGCTTCTCTAGTGGATTTGTATCGATGTATTAAAATTGCCTTGTCAAGGTCGAGAGTGGTAACGATAGTGCTAGGTACACAGCTTGCTAAGAACTTATATGTTGAGTATTCAAGATTGTGTTGCCAACTCTTCTAATGCATTCATTTGGCACTGCATTTGAATTGATGCATTGTAACATAGCTTGTTTGACTGGCGAAAGTGGTTTCCTTGTCTACTTTTGTCATGTAGGATGTGCAATAAGATGTTGCTCCATGAGGGTTAAGTATGAATTGCACGTCAATGTTTGCTCCCCATAGCCTTGAGAGTGTAGGGTTGAAGTTGTTGGTATAAATGTCTTTTGGTTCCTTTCTCAAGAAAAGGGTTGGTTGGGAAATAGATGCTTGTAATGCTAGTATATATTCTTCTTCCGTTATTTCAAGAGTTGACAAGAAACTATTAAAAACTAGTGCCTCTATGTTTCCTTGTTAGAGAGCAAAGCTGATTTTTTTGAGATATTTTTTTGGATTAGAAACATTGCCATCGTCTTGCAATGGCATCAAGATTTTTGTTTGTTGCATTGGTGGTCGAGGGAAGCCAAAGCGGAATTTTTTCTTCCTCTTGAAACATGTTTTGCAATGTTTATGTGTTTGGATTTCTTTTTTTGCATTGTTGATATCTATGGTTATATAATCTACAAAACACTGGATGTCGTAAGTGCTCAACTTTCAAATGTGGGTGCATTCTCGACCCATAGAAGCCCATGATCATGATGGCTCCCTTTGTGTTCAACTTCTATTACAAAGAAGAAATCAAGAATTTTCCTGAGCACACTCTCATCTTTCCTTAAGAAGGTCTTCAGTGCTTGGAATTTGCGGACATAGTATTGGGTTGAAGTAACAAAATCTGAATGAAGAACTTGTCTTTGTTTCTCTCATTCATCTGTAGGAATCATCGAGTTCAAATTTGGGTTGAGCTTTTCAAGTGTAGTTATCAAAGGCTCTTATAATTTTTTTGCACACAGCAGATAGCATCACAAAGAACATTGGTGCTCCTAATTGTCTCAACATCGAGAAGAGGTCTTTCTTAAGATAGTATGCTTATAATCCAGTGATGTTTGTAGTAGGTGAGAGAAGTCTCGGTAGCCTATGTTTGAATGCAAGAGTTTTTCGATATTTGTGGCTAAAAGAGCATCTTTGGCTTGAAGTGTTGTCCCTTTGTAAGCCTTTCGAATGCGAACCCAAGAAGATGAAAGAACTTGTCTTACTTGCTAGCTTGTAACTACAATAGTTTGTCCTTTGAAGTCTACTACTTGCTAGCTTGTATTGATTCCATGACTAAAGTATCTGCTGCAATAGTTTGGCCTTCGAAGTCTACTACTTGCTGGCTTATATAGATTCCATGAACTAGAGTATCTATGAGAAGTTCTTCTTCTTGTACTTCTTGCAAGTGTTCATTGTTATCATATGTTTGTTTTTTTATTTCTATAATTTTTATGTGTTCTTTCTAAAGATGGTTTATAAGAACATTGCTATGTTGGTACAAGGTTGATGTCAACAATTCTTTTAATGCAAGCATAGTAGTTGTTGGTCTCACAACTCCGCTCATGTAATTATGCTTATATGAGAGTTTCCTTTTCAATGCTTTTTCAATGCTACGAGCACACTGTCATGTTCATCCAAGAATCTAGGTAGAACTTGTTGTGCTCTATCAACATCAGCAAATACATTCACAACACTCCCATGGGGCCCATACTAACCTTCGTAGGTTAGTTCACATATTCAAATGGTATTCTAATTGAAACCAATCGAGCTTCAATGTCATTGAGTGTGCTTGTAAAGTTTAATTTGCTAGCCATACGCATGTTATTTGACGAGAATAAAGATATTTTTTGTTTTATGACATCTTTATAACAAAGCATACATATTGCCTTTTTTTATGATTGCATTGTTGCAAGGTTAATTTCATTAGATTGCAAGAATATAGCGATGTCAATGTTAAGTTTTTTCATCTTGTATTGAAATTTCAAGGAGCCACATCATGCACATGGATGACTTGGAGTATCAAGTATTTTTTTGAAGTACTGTTTTTCAAAAAGCATACTATTTCTTTTTCTATTTTTGACCATGCTTATTGTTGTGAATTGTAAAGTTTTCCATTTCTATAATTGGTGCTATTATAGGAAGAATGTGAAGAGAGTGGGAGAGAGGTAAGGAGTCTCACTTGCAACTTTCTCACATACACAATGGGGGAATACACACAAAGGTGGAGGCTAAAAATAGTTTTCCTCTTCTTAGTTGTGTAAAACCAAAAGAAGTCTCTCTCAGTACAAAAGGAATAGATGAACCCTATATTTGGGTCTCAAACCAAACTCAAATAACCTAGGTGGCATACTTACTGGGCCACTAACTAGAGTACATAAAGATAGCTATCATCTAGTTATTATTCATGGGCGGTGTACCAACCGCATCTGCAGCTAACAAGTTAGTGAAATAAATGCACAATGGTCACCTTGGCATATCACGAGTGGAGCTCGATATCTCAACACTCCCCCTCGAGCTCAATCCCAATTCCTACATACCAAGCAGGTCTTTGAACTTGCACAGCTTCTCTACACCCAATGCCTTGATGAATATGTCAGCTACCTGATCCTCTATGCTGACATAAACTAGATCAATAAAACCTACTAGAACCTTCTCCCGCACATAGTTGTAATGCACCTCAATTGCTTTGTTCTAGCATGATAGACTGGGTTATTTGCCAAGTGTATACTGCTCATGTTGTCATAATAAATGACAACTGGCGCATCTGTAGACTAATGCATATCATAAAGTAGCTTACGCAACCAAGCTACCTCACATGCAGCCATTGCTGCACCCCTGTACTCAGCCTCTGTGCTCGACAAGGGGCTATTTCTTGCTACTCCTAGTGATTGCAACACTCCCAAAGAAAACACATATCCACTAGTAGATTGTCTATCAGAAATACTACCAGCCCAATCAGCATCAGTGTATCCATGCAACTGTATCTGAACCCCAGTCTCATAAAACAGTCCATACTGCAATGTGGACTTCACATACCTCAAAATACGTCTAGCCGCATTCAAATGTGGTTTCCTTGGAGCCTGCATAAACTGACTTACCAACCCAACAGCATAGCTCAAATCTGGCTTGGTAATAGTCATATAAATCAAACTTCCTACTATGCGTCTATACATAGTAGGGTCTTCCAGAAGCTCACCTGCATCTAAACTCAGCTTCACATTTTGCTCCAAAGGAACTGAAATAGGCTTACAGCCTGTCATCCCATATTTGGACAGCATGTCCAATCCATACTGCCTCTGCAAAAGCCATATCCCACTTGTGGATCTAATCACCTCAATGCCCAAGAGGTAATGCAGCTCTCCCAAATCCTTCATCTCAAACTTTTGCTTCAATAGCATTTTCACATGAAGGATATCTTCATCACTATCACCTGTGATGATCAAATCATCAACATAAATGACAAGCAGCATAATACCTTTCTTTGTTTTTCTCACATAAAGTGAGAAATTTGTTGTGGAAATCTGAAAACCAATAGTGACAAGATACTGTCCTATCTTGTCAGACCATGCTCTGGGTGCTTGCTTCAAGCCATACAAGGCTTTCTTCAACCCACAAACAAACTCAAGATGAGCAGCATGCACATAACCTGGTGGCTGCTCCATATAGACCTCTTCTTGCAAATTACCATGCAAGAAGGCATTCTTTGCATCCATCTGATATAAAGACCATCCCTTTGATGCAGCCATAGCAATGACTGCTCTTACAGTTGCCATCCTTGCAACTGGACTGAATGTTTCTTCATAATCAATGACATATGTCTATGCATACCCCTTGATAACTAACCTTGCCTTGTATCTGCTCAAAGAACCATTTGCATTGTGCTTCACCTTATAAACCCACTTGCAGCCAATTGCATTCTTGTCTTTAGGCAAAGGCACCAATTCCCGTGTAGCATTTGCTTCCAAGCTCCTTCCAAGGCATCCATTTCTTCATCCATGGCTTTCTCCCATTTTTCTTTTCCCATGGCTTACTCAAAAGAAGTGGGTTTTGGTTCTTGTATCACTTTGACTATATAGGCATAGTGAATGGCTATAAATCCATCATATTTCAACCTATCCATAGGATACTTGACTCTGTAGACCTGCGCAAAATAGGCTCACTACCAGGTGCTCTCAAAACATCCCTTGTCTTCCTTACTCCATGTGTAACAACATAAGGAATACCCAACTCATCATCAAGGCTCTGTTCTGAGCCATTGGATTCACCATCCACATAAGAATCACCTGCATTCACATCAACCATGGGTTGATCTAATTTCTCTTTTCCTTTTCGTGATACTTGCGTACCACTATCTGCATTGCTTTGAGGAGATTCTCCTGATCTCAATCTGCCTGTCCATGGCGAAGTATGTGAACCACTGCTAGAGGACACTATAGGTCCACCAATATTTTGTGATTACTGCTGTGAATTCTGCACAGCATTACCATTTTGTGCATCTACATCATCAATCACATTTATTGGTTTATACCAACTTCTCATCTCATCAAAAACAACATCTCTGCTCACTGTAAACTTACAAGTAGAAGGATTATAGCATCTATACCCTTTTCGTTGCAGAGAATATCCAATAAAGATGCAGTTCTCAGCTTTTGGATCTCAACTCATCTAGCACATGAACATAGGCAATGCAACCAAAAACTTTCAAATGAGAAATATCTGGTTTCCTACTAGTATATCTCTCCTTTGGTGTCATGCCATGTATTGCTGCAGTGGGAGTCCTGTTCATTATGTAGATTGTTGTAGCAATCGCTTTAGCCCAATAAAAATCTAGCAGGTCTTTTTCGTTGAGCATGGCACGAGATACCTCTCCAATATGCCTGTTTTTCCTTTTTGCAAGTCCATTTTGCTGTGGGGTATGACTGCATGAATATTGCTGCTTTATGCCATGCTCCTGCAGGAACCTTGCAAACTCATTTGAGAGGTACTCTCCCCCTCCATCTGACCTTAGGCATTTTATTCTTTGCACATTGTGCAACTCCTGCTTTAGCTGCATCTTTCGTGCTTTGGTATTTGTGCTATACAGCTTCACCAATGTATCCCATGCCTCCTTAGGTGTCTCTACATCCTGTATGTGCACAATCATAGAATCTGAAATGCTAACAGACAGCCAATACAAGCATTTTCTGGCTTTTTCATGCCATTCTTTAAAGGCCTTCAATTCAGCAGGAGTGGGAGCAGCACCCAAAACTGGTTCTGTAGTTTCACCACTGATGTAATCCCAAACTCCCTTTCCCATAAGGAAGTTTGTCATCCTGAACTTCCATGCTTGGAAGTTGTTCTTGTCAAGCTTCTCACTAACAATGGTAGACAGATTCTCAGACATTTTACAAATCACGAATTGCAACAGCAACCTGTAAACACAGCAAATGCCTCACAAGGGCAAGTAGCAAAACTTCTGCAAAAAGCCTCACAGGGGCAGATCTGCAACACTGACAAAAGTGGTATTTCACCACACAGTCACTTCCTAGTGACGATTTTGCATCAACAACAAGCCTATTTCTTTTTCAACCATAGCTTTAAAAGCTTTGAAATGCCCAAGCACTTCACTTTTCTTTTTCATAAAATACACCCAAATTTTTCTGTTGTAGTCATTAATAAAAGTGACAAAATAAATGATAGCCTCAATAGATGCAGCTTTAGTAGTCCACACATTAGAGTGGATTAATTCCAATGGCCTCTTACTCTCTTGAACATGTCTAGGAAATGGTTTCCTTGCCTATTTTCCAAATTGAAAGGCTTCACATACCTTATGCATTTCTGCAACCTTGAACTTAGGCAATCCTGCAATAATATTTTGGGCCTGCATTAATTTAAGTCATTGTACATTAACATGACCAATGCGTTTATGCCAGATATTAATATCTGCAACTACACTGGTCCCATGTGCAAACATTGCTGCTCTCAATTCAGGCATGTCCGCATCCAACGTAAACATCCTGCCCTTCTTCTTCCCTTTTGCTATCAAGCGACCTTTATTTTTCATATCCTCAACAAAGCATCCATGAGGATTAAATCTAACTTGCAAGCCCTGCTCGACCATTTGACCAACAGAAACCAGGTTCTTGGTGATGTTCGGGACATGAAATACATCAGACAGGTATTTCTTTTTCCCATCTTGCATAGACAAAGGAATTTTACCAATCTGCACAATAGGATGTGCAATATCATCACCAGTCTCCACAAATTCTGGTTTTTCCATTTTCCTTGCATCCTGCATCCATTCTGCATGACCTGTCATGTGGTTTGATGCACCTGAGTCAACATACCACACATCATTGCTTTCTTTTGCACTTGTCACAGAATTGGTCATGTGTCGCACCATAAACAAATGCTCATTTCTATCATCACCGTGTCTACTAGAGGATGCATAATTGCCTTGCTGCAATTTTCCATTCATAATGTCATTCTGCTTTTTATAGCAATCTTTAGCCATATGACCCATTTTACCACAATAGTAGCATTCAACATTGCTATTTGCATTTTGGCCTCTTTGCCATCCTCCACGACCTCTTTGGCTCCCCCTGCCTCTAAGGTTACCATGTCCTCCTCCATAGGACTGGTTTTCTTGAATTTGCTGCATATTATAATTTCTGCCATGGCCTCTAGATCGGCCTGCTCTACCTCTGCCTCTACCTCTTCCAGTATTTGAGTAGAAGACAGTTTCTTTTGAAGTTCCTCCTGAAGAAGATGCACCACCATTTCTCTGCTCTTCAGAAATTAGAAGAGCAATCAACTCCTCAAAATCAAAAAAATTTTCATGGACGGCAATGGATGTCCGGAACTGTGCATAATCCTTTCCTAGACCATTCAAGGTCACAAAAACTAAATCATCATCTTCCACTGGCGACCCAATGGAAGCACGTGTATCTGCAATCTTCTTCACCTTCATGTGGTAGTCATTGATGCTCATATTTTCTCTCTGCGCATTATGCAACTCTTGCTTGAGTTGCATTTTCCTAGCTTGGGTATTTGTGCTATTGTACATTTTTGTCAAAGTATCCCATGCCTCCTTTGACGTGCTTGCATCCTGAATATGCACAATCATAGAATCTGAAATATTGATAGACAGCCAATACATAACTTTTTTGGCTCTCTCATGCCATCCTTTAAATGCCTACAACTCTTGTTGATTGGGAACATTAGGAATATCTGGTTCTTGTTCAGCTCTAGTAATGAACTCCCAATAGCCTTTTTCCTTAAGGAAATTCGTCATTCTAAACTTCCATGCTTTTCAAGCTTTTCAGTGATTATATGTGAAAGAGCATCAGACGCCATTACAAAACACTGCAAAAAACACAACTTCTGTCTCACAAGGGCAGATCTGCAAAACTGACGAAAGTGGTATTTGACCACACAGTCACTTCCTAGTGACGAATTTGCATCAACAGGCAATAAGAATGATTCTGTCACTCCTAATATCTCTATGCATAGGCATAAGATGCAATTTCTATGGTAACTTTTCATCGACCTGTAGAACAATGGTCGCACAGCCAAAACAGGGCACTTTTTTGAGTGCCTGTGGAAAACTTCCGCCACCAAAACGAGCCTCGAAACGGCCTCGAATCACAAAAATAATGTCACCAAGGGCTTTGCCCTTGCCCATAGCATATACTACCTTCTCGTTGCACCGCAAAGGGCGTCTCAATCTGAGACAGTGCACTCTTGCACTTTTCGGCTGTGCTACCTGCAGAGATTTACTCCCAAACTCGAAAAAGGAAAGCAACACTGATCCTCTTACCAAGACACTACGAACTTGGTTTGCTTCCTTGAGCTCCTTACCATGAGCCGAGCTCTGATACCATGTGAAGAGAGTGGGAGAGAGGTAAGGAGTCTCACTTGCAGTTTTCTCACATACATAATGGGGGAATACACACAAAGGGAGGCTGAAAACAGTTTTCCTCTTCTTAGTTGCGTAAAACCAAAAGAAGTCTCTCTCAGTACAAAAGGAATAGATGAACCCTATATGTGGGTCTCAAACCAAACTCAGCTAACCTAGGTGGCATACTAACTGAGCCACTAACTAGAGTACATAAAGATAGCTGTCATCCAACTATTATTCATGGGCGGTGTACCAACCGCATCTGCAGCTAACAAGTCGGTGACATAAATGCACAACGGTCACCCTGGCATATCACGAGTGGAGCTCAATATCTCAACAAAGAAGTGGGGTGATGATTTTCTAAAGAAGTATGTATAAAGGTGCAATGTCTTTTGCTGCAAGTTTGGGATTTTGTGCAACTAGTTCGCATAGATGCAAATCATTTTCTTTTGACCAAAACTTGTACGAACGTTTCCCATCCAAATGAATTAATGGATTGACTGTGCAAACATTTTTTGATTTATCTAAGATCAAATTGTATGTGGTAACCTTTTTTTGTTTAGCCTATAGTGATTTTTATTGGAGGTTTGAAACTATCACAATAAACCAAGGCAAACGGCGATCCAAATATTGACTTGAATCATTGAAGGATGTCCACAATTAGTGCATGAGAAGATGCCGAGTTGAGAACAAGTGCTTGAACCTTCTCTAGTGTTAGTGAGTATTCCTTGTTCATTGAGCAAAATATATGCCATGGAGTGTTTGCGGTGCTCCATGTGGAAATAATGTTTTCAAAAATAGTTTGGACAATTTGTTGGTATGTAATACTTGGAAAAAAATGTTGCAAACAAATGAGAACATTTGAGTTCAATGGATATTTCAGAAGGAAGCTTGGGTCCTTTGTTAGTTGTTTGTCTCTCAACAATGTATTCACACTCATATTCCTATATGTTTTTTTCAAAGTAGAAGTTCCACAAAATGCGAATGTTTGCAATGGGAATCGCTTTATCTTTACATATCAATTGAAGAAGGCAAATATCAATTTATTAATCTTACAATGAAAAGCTTAAGTAAACCATCTTTTGTTGCAAGACAAAGGATATCATGCATTAGCCTGAAATGTATTATAGAGCCAGAGTTGCTAATAGTAAAGCTGCCGCTAGGCTTAGTTGCTTTGAGCTCGCCTCTAGCCAACATCAAGTGCTCCTCATAGAGTTGCACATAAGGGGAAGGTAGGTGAAGGACAATGTCAACTTAGGGTCCTCTGATGTGTACTAGCACTTGGACACCGCCATGCTACACAATGTCGCCCGTGAGAGAAGGAACCAACTCAATAGAGTAGCAATATGGCCAAAGAGGATCCCTGTTGACTCCTGCACCTCCACAAGCCTCGCAAATATGCTCGATCAAGTCCTCGTTTACATTTGTAAAGTGCAACACACCAAATACCTACAATTTCATGTGAAATTCATATTGGAGTTGACTATTAAATAGATAAAGAAACAATAAAAGTCCAAACAATTACCTTGGTCCCATAAACCTGGCTCACAAAAACAGCTTTGAGATCAGTTGGCCCAGCAAGCACTTCAGCCAATATGGTAAAGTCAAACACACAAATAGTTCCCTTGGCCTTCAAGAATGTCACATTCTTCAAGATATGCATAACAACACCTTCTTCATTGAACTCTTGTATAAGCTGGGTGAGAGTTGGTTTTCACTCATTAACAAAAGTTAACTGTGACATAAAAATGTTATTAGAGGACTTGTTCAACAAAATAGAAATAATAACAATTGCAAAAGAAGCTATGTTAAACCAATTAAACTTACTACGGCTCTATCCTCGTCTCACGGCCCATCAGCAATAATGATTTGGTCATTTGTGCCATCCTCGCTTGCCACTTTGATTATGACAATCCCAATTGTCCCCATTACATTGGAAACATTCCATTTGTTGAAGTTCATCATCTCAGAAGCCCAAGGAACATATGTGCACAATGAATGATCTGGTAGTAAGTGAAGGTTCCCTTCAAAGGGCTCCCCTTTAATGATACATGTGGTACCATCAAGAAGCAAGGAAAACTTTGAAGTCCCACCTTTAGTGTTGCCTCTTGGGACAATGCTCACACCCTCAATTCTATAGAACTTGCCAACTTCTAAGAAATTAAAAAATTGGTGAATGTAAGAGGATGGTACGAGCAAAGTAATTGTGTGTGAACAGAACTTATCCGTAAGATCTCCCTTTCAGAAGATTGGATACTTTGGGTTTATTACTTTGTAAGTACCATACTTACAAAGCAATTTTCCCTCAAAGAAAAATCTACGAGGTGCACAATCAAACAATTTGGTAATGCTTAATGAGACTAATGCATTCCCCCCACCTACAAAGCTTTCTTTGGATGGGACAATTGCTTTGGAAATAGCTGCATTGTGTGGAGAGGGCATGAGTTTGTTGACACCTTCGCATCCTTTATAAGAATTGACTTCATCATTGTCTTCTTTGCATACAAGTTGTTTGCTTGCTGTGAATACAAATGCAGGAAGAAATAAGAATCTTAAGTAAAAGTTCTTAGTA
Source organism: Dipteris shenzhenensis (assembly GCF_047967505.1). Lineage (NCBI taxonomy): Eukaryota > Viridiplantae > Streptophyta > Polypodiopsida > Gleicheniales > Dipteridaceae > Dipteris > Dipteris shenzhenensis. Next base: position 50,193,942 of record NC_141604.1, read on the forward strand.
TTCTTGAGATCATTATGTTGCAATTGTGTTTGCTCATGCTTCTTATTTATAACGTTTTGCATAACAATGAAAATAAGAGTTATAGCAAGAAAAATTTGGGACTTGAAAGTAAGCGTGGAAGTATTTACAATTGTACATGCAAATAGTATTTCAATTTAGTCCCTAACAAAACAAATTCTATAAGGCTTTAAATATAGCAGCAATTGAACTACCATATATTTATTTGGGACATTTTGCATCACAATGAATTAACATTTGCAACAAGGAAAATTTGAAACTTCAAAGTAAACATGGAAGTGTTTACAATTGTAAATGCAATTCTTATTTCTCTTTATTTCCTAACAAAACAAATTCTATAAAGCTTTAAATATAGCAAAAATCAAACTACCATATAATTTCTTATAACTTAAAGGAAATTACAATGTTAAAAGAGAGTTCCAACTTAATCAGAGTCAATGTTAATAACATCATTGACTTCTATGTTAGGTTTACGTTTGTTTTCCTCCAAATGTTTTGCACCTATTAATCTAGAAGAACGTTTCACAGAAGATGTGATAGTGGATCTAAAACTAATGTACTCCGGGTTCTTGTGAATAAGGTTCCACAATGTCAACAAAAATAAAAAATCAACTTATTAAATCTTGTAATAAAGAAGCAATGTCAGAAATTAAGATTTCGTGCATGTACCTTGGGCATACGCCTCTTTCGCAACCTCTTGAAATACACCTTTCAATGATCTTCGAGGGGTCTTTCTAATAGTAGAATTTTTGAGTAAATTTTCCTTCAGTGGCTTGCTAGGAGACGCATAAATGGAGGGTGTTGACTTAGGTGTAGGTGGCGAAGCACTCTTCTCCATATAGGAGCATGCTGAAATTATTGCACAACCTTTAAACAATTTGGAGAGCTGCATATAAGCCTCTTACAATTTGATGCTAGAGTACACAATGAAGCCATATTATAGTTGAATGCGTGACTACGAATAAAAAAAACTGCAGTTAGGTTCCTTCAGAACACAAGGGACGTATTCTTCGCTATGATGAACCAGTACACTGCATGTCTCCAAACGCTAATGTAGCCTACACATACGTATCATATACTTAGAGAGAAAACTTTTAAAACAACGTATAATATACTCACAAAAAAACGCAACAAAATCGATCATCCTTATCGATTGCAGAGGTTGTGCGAAACAGTGCTTGCATGATGCAAGAAGGTATAAGGAAGAATACATAGATTTGTTTGTTTTGTCAGAAAAACGTTGCACAAGAAACACCGATGAACTATTTGGTATCCAGAATCAGTTTGAGCGTCAACCAAAAGCAGACTTCAAGGGCTTTGTATCGAAATAACGAAAGTCCAACGCAAGGAACTCATGCATGCAACTCTCGATTAGGAAAAACCTCAATGCAGTACGACGTGGCCGCCTGCATAAGCTTTCTAACTCTTTAAGAGGTTTGGTAAGGAGCAAGATGCAAAGGCCAATAAAGGCAGCGGCAGAGATCAAAAAGCTTTCCAAGAAAAGGTGAACAATATTCGGGAATCGATTGTCGAATCATAGCATGCAAGTAAATGTGTCCACGCTATGAAGACCAAGGTAGAAAACAAAACAATGAAGGATTTGCCGTCATCGCCATTGATGTTTTTCTTGAATTCGTTGTCACAATGCTTTGAACCAAGTTCGTTCTCAAAGCTTGGGGTGACAGGAGATCACAAAATCTGTGGGCAAACCTTGGAAAGTGCTGCACATACAAACCGACTATATTGAGAAACAAATCACCATGCAAAGAAAACGAACACAGTGCAAAGAACGAAATCAAGTAAGGAAGGATGAATTTGGACGAAGCAGAAGGAAGAAGACGTTCACACCCTTCACAAAAGCCCCACTGTTCGTGTCCATGAAGTCATTGGAAGCGTCCATCATTGCCTAGTCTCGTGCTCTGTGAGGCCTCTCCACTTAAGCTTTTATAGGTGACGAATTGGATGCTAAACACCTCGAGTAGGTGAATGAATTGCATGCTGGAAGCCTCGAGCAATCAAAACGATATCTAGGAAAATCTTGGCTTCAGAGGGCTTACCTTGCTAAATGTCGCATTTTGTTGACAATTGTCATCGAGTACTCAAATTTTCTCTATGCTGCTTGCCTAATTTTTTTCCGAAATGATGGTGATGTTCATCGAATACTTGAAGTTTCTCGTGATCCCACAACGGTACGTGCTAAAAATGAAGGGGATGCTCTCTTCTTTGAGCTACCTGATTATTATTTTCATCTCTCTTTATTGAGTCTTTCCATTGAGAAAATAGAGGAGGGTGCTGACATTTTAAAGGCACGGCCTCTTTACTAGCCCCTTTGACGAAAAAAAGAGGAATATGAATATAAGATATTGAGGGCATTTCGAAAGAGTAGGGCACCTTTTCATTCTGAAGGTCCTCCTCTTCATGTTGTTGATGATGGTGGTGCGGCCAGCAGCTACGGCGATGGAGCTCATCACCTCCTCCCACCGCCCTCCCATTTCATGTATGTGCTCTTCCTGCTCACCTCCTCTTTGATGCATTCCTTCCATGGCTTCTTTCCTTCTCTGCATCGATCCATTCCTCAGTTTTCGCCGTCATTTCTCTCTCCAGATATCGTCCCCTGTAGTACTACCTGCAGCATTTGGAATTGCTCCTATTCTTTCGTGATTGTAGGCCTTCATTCCCGGACACCATCGCCTCCGCTTTGATTCGGCAGTGGCTTGATGATATTTGTATTGGGTCCGAGGGAACAGTGGTTCATGTCGCAACTGGGCGATTGATCCAAAGCTCGCACCATGAGTGGAAGAAGGCTTATTCTGTCTCTGAGCAGGAGGAGTAAGACTCTGCAGCCGGCCCCCCCGAGAAAACATTCGAGCAGCGATGCTGTTTATGCGCTCACGGACGCTAGAGCTCAGGGAAGTCCTACAATTATTCCGAGACTTCGGGAGGGTCTCACTTACAGAAAGAGGAGTTCATATTGGTATCTTTTTCATCATAGATTGCTTAGTACTGACGCGTGCTTGGAGCAAACGTTGTCAGGTGATGAGGCGTCTTTTGCAGAGCCTTTTGGTTATTCAGCCAAGACATCAGCGGTCCCGGAAGGTGCTTCAGCAATTTCACGACCTTCCATTGCCGTCAGGAAGGATTCAAAAGAGGGTGATCTCAACGAATGCAAACCGACCAAACGTTCCAAGGTGTCTAGGAAACAGAAGGTCAAGGGCAAGGAAAGCATTGAAAGCTCCTCTGTGACAGGTAATGGTAATATTCAGGAAAGGCCCACAGAACGTGGGTGCGAGCCAATCATACATGGCTCTAGAGCTGAGAATACTGTGAAGAGTTCTCTTGATCAAAATGCCAGCGCTCGTAAAACCTTCTCAGACGACCTCACTGAGAGGGTTCGCAGCACTGATGAGGCTGTCGGTAGCGATGTGTGGATTGGGAACGGCAGTGGAGAACGAAGTCTATCCCCCTTGGAACCTCGTGACCCAATTTCTGTATCAGGTGTACAGGATAGAGTGACTCATACTGAGTTGAAGAACAATGCAGGTCAAGGTGTGTGGCCCTCGTCAAGGCGACGTAACATAAATTCCAACGTAAAGCCTGATCAGAAGCTTGATTTATCTGATAGTGGTCAGGTGTTTCAGGCTCTCTTGGTTTCCAAACTATCGGGAAATATGCCAAAACCTGATAGAGATGCCTTGGTAGAGGTCTTAAGGCATTTTCACGAGGCTGGCTGGGCATTGGAACAGGCTCCATTACGGTGTTACATAAGCTCAATTGTCTTTCCAATTGCTGCTTCCCGCTTTCGTAAATTTTTCCTGATGAGGTGTATACCAGAGATAAGAGTGCATTTGTTGGGTCTTGGGCCTTCGGCTGAAGGAGATCAGTTTCTTTTCCCATTGTTTTCTGAGTTTTGCACCAGGGAATTTCCTGTTGAAATTGCAAGATACAAAACACTGCTGGAAACAGCTGATCTAACCAAACCCCACACATGGTTTCCCTTTGCTCGTGCAATCAAACGAAAAATAATCTATCATGCTGGTCCCACCAACAGTGGTAAGACTTATAATGCGTTAAAAAGATTCAAGGAGGCTTCATCTGGTGTATATTGTAGCCCTCTCCGCCTACTTGCCATGGAGGTGTATGACAATGTCAATGCTGATGGAGTCTATTGCAGTCTCTACACTGGGCAAGAGAAAAAGGAAGTCCCCTTTTCTAATCATGTTGCTTGCACTGTAGAAATGGTTCTAACTCAGAGAAGTTTGGAAGTGGCAGTGATTGATGAAATTCAGATGCTAACTGATGAATACCGAGGCTGGGCTTGGACTCGTGCATTGTTGGGTTTGCAAGCGGATGAGATTCATGTATGCGGTGATCCCAGTACTCTCGGTCTGGTTAGAGATATATGTGCTGTCACTGGGGATGACATGGAGGAATTCTTTTATGAGCGCTTTGAACCTCTTGCAGTGAATGATCAATCACTTGGAGGAGATTACAAAAAAATTCAACCAGGAGATTGTATAGTATCGTTTTCTCGCAAGGAGATTTTCGCCATAAAAAAAGCTGTTGAACAGGTCACTGACAATCGATGCTGTGTAGTTTATGGGGCCTTGCCTCCCGAAACCAGGACGCATCAAGCCAAGCTCTTTAATGATCCAAACAGTGGCTATAATGTCTTAGTTACTACAGATGCAGTTGGTATGGGTCTGAATTTAAACATTCGGAGAGTTATCTTCTACTCGCTTGAAAAATTCAATGGTCAGATGTTGCAAAAAGTATCAGCTTCGCAGGTAAAGCAAATTGCTGGAAGAGCAGGCCGAAGGGGAAGCATCTATCAAGCAGGGACAGCTACTACTTTTTATTCCCGAGATATTCCTTATTTAGTCACGTGTTTGCAAGAACCATTTGGCGAGTCCCGCAGTGCAGGTCTGTTTCCGATGTATGAACAAATGGAGCTATTTGCTACTCATATGCCAGGTGCCACGTTTTCAAAGCTTCTTGATCGCTTCCAGGACACGTGTCAGGTAGATGGGTCGTACTTTCTTTGCCGAAATGATAACCTTAAGAAGGTTGCAAGCATCATTGACAAGGTCAAGGGCTTGACATTGGAAGAGAAATTGAAATTTATATTGGCACCTGTAAATGTGAGAGACTCGAAAGTCATGGGGGCGCTACTTAACTTCTCTTTTGCATACAGCAAGAAGCTTCCTGTACATTTAGCTATGGTGACACCCACAGGATCTGCCAGGAGTGACCTACAGCTCATGGATCTTGAAGCAAGACATCAAGTTCTGTCACTCTATTTATGGTTAAGTCAACATTTTCCTGAAGAGTATTTCCCTCAAAAAGTACAAGCAGAGCAGATGGCTGCTGAAATTGCTCTTCGTCTAGGAGAGTCATTGGCACAGACAAACATTAGAATTGTACAAAGGGAAAGACCAAAAAGCACATCAGCACAAAAAAGAACACATAGTTTTCAAAGAAAACCCTTAGAGTTGGGCCCTGTAAGAGCTCAGAAGCCTAGTGACCTTGGGCTTCGAAAAGCAAATGCTCCTGCAAGTGCTGTTTAGAACTATATTATAAATTTAAAACAAAGTTTAAGTTTCAAGGTGTACTTGGGGCATTGTTTGACAGCTGTCTTGGAGTACACGTGGCATGGTGCTATAAGTCCAAATTTCTCTTCTAAATTGATAGAGCACTCAGGCTGGTAGAAACGGACACTGATTCTGTTACGGAGTTTTGATTTCTTGCTTGCATCGCAGAGGGGTTTCCACGTGAAGCGATGCGTCTGCCCAGCTCTAAAGTAATCATCTATCTTCAGTTTTCTTTGGCTGGCTTGTGTGTTGAAATGATTTTTATTGTACTGTATATGCCTTAACTCTGCAATCGTTTGTTTTCAATTCTTGTTTGAAGCTTGCTTCTTGCATTAGGACAGCATGCCATTGTGAATAGATATAAAAGCAAGCTCTTGTAATTGGCACATCTGATTGAATAATAGAAGGTCGGAAAGGCAGACGTGCTGAAAAATAGTAAAATGAACAAAGAAATGGAGTTAAAAATGCTGAGTGAAAGGTATGTTTTCACGGGTTGAGTTTGGGCATGTTCTTCGATCCATCTAGATCTATGTTTTTGTGGATTTAGTGCACTTGCAAATTGATTTGTGATGCTTTCGTTTAGGTCGTGGCAATAAAGAAATGAAATGCTCTAGCCTTCACAGCAGTTAGCTTTTATGAAGAGGCTGCCTGACTACCGTTCAATTAACCTTCTCTTTCTTTTAGTGCTAGCCTCTGTAAGATTTGAGTTTGCCCTTCACCTTGTTAGTGCCATCAGAAATGCAATATCAACGGATGCTCAACCGTTTGTGTGTGGGTGGATATCTATGTGTGAGAGGACATATTTGTACTATGGTCCACACCCATCATTGGGTGTTGATCATGTAAGTGGGGGTGCCATGCTAGCTAGTCCCTGCTATGCATGACGGAGCTCATGGTTTTCAAGGGTTCAAACTGCATCATTTAGTCTGTTTTTAGATGATGAGTTTTGACATGTTCTTGTATCCACTTATCTATTTGTTTTTTCTGTATTGGCGGAGTGCATGTGTGGCTAGCTAATATCGCAGTCTACTTTTAGTGGTGTGTTGCCCTATCAGCTCTCTTTCCAAGTAGAAATGCTCAGTTTAGAGAGTAGAATGAACATCACAGGAAGTTGTAGCTTGAATGAAGAAAATGTTGACTACTGTTTGATTAGCTTTCTCCTTTAGTGCCAACCTTTGAAATGACTGAGTCTGCCCATTTGATTTGCTTTCTCCTTTAGTTTGAGTTTGCCCTTCACTTCTGGAGTGCTGACTGAATTTGACAAATTGGAGTGTGAAGACCTTCATAGTGTGTGGGTGTGTGGAGATGTGTATATGAGAGCATATGTTTATACTTTGGTCTACACCCTTCATTTGAAGTTGATGATGCTGGTGGGGATGTCATAGTAGCTAGTCCTTGCCATGCATTGGTTTTTAACTATTGGGTAACTGTCACGAGGGAATTTGTGTGTTTTAAGAGGAGTTTGGGACGTGTTCTAAATATGCTCTCAACAACTCGCCCAAGCCCCTGTGCACCCTCCACCTATGATCACTCCCTTTGTTGCTTTTGCTTCCTTCACTCCCTTGTGTTGTTTTTGTGGTTGTGCTGAAGTGTGGTTTTTGGTGTAGCACGATTGTTTTGGGTTTGTTTTTGGTTTTGGTGATGTGCTGCTGGTCTTTTGTATGAGAAGGTTCTTTGATTTAGGGACAAAGTGCTTGAAATTGTACATTCGCGTGTCGGGCATAATGTTTTAGAAGGCAAGGGAGTTGGGGTGGAATGAGGATTTTTGTATGGGCTGCTGCATTCTACAATATATAACTTCGCATTCATTTCAGTGAAGAAGCCCATTCCAAGAAAGTTGCTTCGATCTTCCAAAGTGCTCAAAAGTATTGTCTATTTGATCGCTCATTGCGCATACATGGTTTATCTATTTCCCAAGTCATAAAAGAAGCTCTTCCTTCTCTCCTAGGCGATCTCTATGGGACTTGGATCGTTGATTAAGTCTAAGCATGGAGGTAGTATTCTCCCAAGTCAGCACCAATAGAAGGAGTAGGTGTTTTTCATGACAGTTTGACCCCTGTCAGTATTTTGCTCATAACTTTTCGCTCGGTGGTCTGATTTGGATGAAACTTATATTAGAGAGAAGCTATCTTCAAGGAGCATCATCTTATGTCTTCAATTATTGTATTAGATGTCAAACCAAAAATCTATGACTCTCTGTGTGTTACTGTTTCTTTTTCAGATAGTTTTTACCCCCGTCCATTAAACTGCCCATATCTTTTCGACCGCTTCTCTGTTTCTTACGAAATTATATCAGAGCAAAGCCCATTTCAAGATGCATCTCAATATGTGTTTGAATATTTGATATCATGTCTTTGCTGAAAGTTATGGGTCTCTGTGTCTTATGATATTTTTCAGAGTGTTCTGAGCTAATCGTAAAGGTATCTATGAAGGAGGTGCAATGTTTCCTTGGAACCTACCCATCCGATCCAATCAGTCCCTTCAAACTCCTAAATATATATCAGTTCATGTCATGTTGAGCATCAAGATCTTCTTTCAATAGCTCTTCTCTTTGGCGTAGACCGGCTTGCTGAGATTATGGCCTTCTTTGATCATTTCCTTCTCCCTATGCTTGAGTACAACATCACTTGGGATGTTACCATCTTCATTCTCATCTAAGGGGGGAAAGTATGGTGTGGTCTCTTGGTATAAAATCTTCTTTTTAATGTCCCTTTTCTAGTGATAAATATCTCTATCACTCAATTCGTAAGAAGTAGGAAGTGAAGAGGTGCGTGAAGTTTATTACCCCCAATGGCGTCATCCTTGCAACCCATACTCTTTCACTTGCTCCTCCTCCCTCTTGTTACCTGTTGCTCCTCCTCCTCCTCCCTCCTATTACCTCCTTCTCCTCCTCCTTCTCCGTTCACTCAGGGTCAGACGGGTAGAGCAAGGTGACGGAATGGCTAGGCTCATTCTTTTCCACCTAAGCTCGTATAATAATATCTTTCCACTGAAGCTCATAGAAAGATAATTTTCCATGATTTAGCCTCCACCTTGGCAACTTTGTTGGGGAGGTTTGCACATGAAGTGAAATTGAATGACATGTTTGCTTGTGTGAAAAAGAATGCCCTATGAGAACCATCAATGATAAATAACTCAAGGCATAAGAGTACAGAAATGCTTCCAATTACTGCTAAAATCTCAAAATTCCACCTTAATTATATTCTCCAAAATTATGACTTCCATAAAGGAAATCTATGACTAATCACAAGAGTTAACCCTCTACACCCCAAACCTTTGTAAAAGCATCTTCCCTACTTCTTAGTCCTTTCTCATTTACTTTTCAGTTTTGAAATTCTAAGAGTAAACTTTTGGGATTTGACATTCTACGAGTAAACTTTTATGTCATTTTTTTGGCGTGTGATGTTTATAGCTACTGTTGGCTAGCTCTTGTTCTTGCATATAAAAATATCAATGCAACTAGTAATGAAACTAGGGAATACATTTATTAAGTCATAGGAAATACTTAATAAAACCTATAAATCTAGTTTTAATTGAAGATAAATCGTAATTCACATAGTTATTACATGCAAACATTGTAAGTCAACTCAAATTAAGCATTTGAAATTGATATAAACCCATTCAAATTAAGCTTTTGAAATTGATATAAACCCATTCTTACTTTGAAATGAAACTTTTTCTTGATTTAGGTAAACTCACAATGCAAAAATCGAACTATGAAGAGAAAGTGGCAAGTATTGGAGAAGTGGCAACAACCCAGGAGGTGCTGGCGAGGAGAGCCCTAAAGATTTAGGGTGAAGGCAAGAATCTAGTGGGACAACATATAGTGGAACATGGTCCACCAAAATTTTTAGGCTAGTTTAGAGGGATGGTGAAATCGCCTAAGGTAGTTCCTTTAACAAAGGAAGAAGTAGTAGTTAGGGTGAGAGTAGATAGATATAGACTATTGTGTACGGGCTCATAGAGCTTCTCATCTAGTCAAGGCATGGAAAGGGTGTGTTCAAGTGAACTACTGCATGGAACTGGTGTGTTTGAGCAACTATGAGCTATTGTAATAGTGATCTCTTTCATAATACTATTGATGGTTGGATTTACATCTATTTGTCCACTTGAGCAATCCTTACTGTCTTCATATTGTTTGCTTGCTCGGCATGTTAGCCCTTTTTAGCTTCTTATGTTTGATTCACCTATTTTCATAACGACCTCTAGCCCTACACAACAACCATACATTGCAAGAGTGAGCATCTCTATTGTGAGCTCATGTGCTAAGAACTCAGTTAGAGCATCTAACCAATCAACCTAGGGATAGGGAAAAAGACCATCAACATTTGGCATGCTCAAAGTGTTGAGTGGAGAATTGAGTGGATTGAGTATAGAAGTCTTCAAAATTGAGTGTAAAAGTTCCACTTGTAGGAGTCTATGCTTAAACAAGCTAAGTGATAACAACCACTCGGTGTGGCAAACTACTACAAATAGTTTCTCTTAGGATAGTCTGAGGCTATCATCATCTTGTGAACTTATTTGATTGTCATGTGAGCTTAACTGATCACTGGGACTTGGACTGAGGAGGGCTCTTAGATATCCTTATTATTCAGTTGTTGCTACAAGGATGTTTGACACATGCCCAATGGAGGAGAGAAAGAGCGTGGCACGATGGGAGAAATACCTATAAAGAGGCTATAGATGTTGGAAAAATATGTGAGAACAGGAAGCTACCGTGAATTTAGAACTAGTACGTGATGACCAGTGGAAATGGGGAGAGGATTCAGAGAACCAACTACAACAATGAGCTTGGGATAGACAAGGACTCAATTATGATCAAAGACGAGTTACTCTAGGATACCACACATATACTAGGAGTGAGCCAATTTTGAGTGTACACCTAAGAAGCTTGAGCCTTTCAATAGGGAGGAACTTCTTAGGCACTAGCAAGAGGATTCTGAGCAGTCATCCAGAGAAGACCGTATTAGGAAAAATGGGAAAATCCTATGAAATTGGAACTCTCCAATTTGGTTTTCAAATATGAAAATTTGCTCTTTTTTGTTAAATGGAGCTCGCTTAAAATTCTCAAGTTTTGTTTTTAAGTTAGTGGCTTCTTGCATGTTTTCTCATGATTTTTGGAATGTTTACAATCAAATTGGACTGAAGGATTTTGTGGCCAATATTTGAGCTAAGGTCGATTTGTTTTGCATGCTTTCCATGCTTATGATGTGCTATATGTTCAATGTGTTTATGATGGGTATTTCCATTACAAAACATTGCACATGAATGCAATTATTTCCATGTGATGACTACAATGACTCGTAGCTTTTTAAATCTCTAAGCAACTTCATTAACATAGTTGACTACAAAGTTGTTATATATCGATTTTGTTAATCAAGATAATTAATAATAATCATTATTAGTTGACTTAGTTATTATTTATTAACCTAATAGATATATTTTTTAAATTAAATACAATTCTTACTCAAAAATAGCTTTATAAAACAAGACCAAGTTTGAATGAGCGAATATAGAAACGTGGAATACAAAGATTAAGTCTTATTGACATTCATAGCACAAGATTGAGTTTCAATGAGCAAGTACAAAAATGAGGCTAAATTTATAAATTGCTTCATAAAATACAACCAAGTACAAAGAAGTAGATTGCAATCGCTAAGTACAATTAACATTCATGAAAGAAAATCATCCTAACTTTACAATTTGTCTTGCCACATGCATACATTGGTATTTTGCTCAAATGGACTTTATCTTTCTCTAATCTTCCAAGAAATTGTCAACACACAAACTGGTGTGGGAAAGGGGTGTAGGGGAGCGGGGGTACGCGACATGCGTGCAAGGGGGGGAGGTGCATGGTGGGTTGGGGGGGGGTACGCGACATGCCCGCAAAGGGCCACATGAGGGGTAGGAGGGGGGGTACGCGATATGCACGCAAGGGGGGTACGCGACATGCGTGCAAAGGGGGGGGGCATGGGGGGTAGGAGGGGGGCGTATGCGATATGCGCGCAAGGGGGGGAGGGGCATGTCGGGTTTGGGGGGGGTACACGACATGCGTGCAAGGGGAGGGTGGGAGGCATGGGGGGGGGCATGGGCCATGGGAGGGGGGGGGTACGCACATGCGCGCAAGGGGGGGGGCATGGTGGGTTGGGGGGGTGGGGGGCATGGGGGGGGGATGGGGCGTGGGGGGCATGGGGGGGGGATGGGGCGTGGGAAGGGGGGGGGGGGTATGCGACATGTGCACAAAAGGGTGGGGTATATATTGTCACTCGACCTAACCAAAATGAAATCATTTTGTTTCACATCCAGCTCTGGTTTAAATTCTTCTCTTGGCTTATTACATGTAGGGCCACAATAATGGTCCTCTGAGTCTTCCAACCCATAGTCTCAGCATCTTCTATGTCCACTCCATCATTAACGAGGCTATCTTTCCATTGGCTCTTTGGCCAAAAGTCATGAGTAAGTTTCTCATGCTGTATAGTGGGCTTCTTCATGCAAGAAATCAATGTCTCCCAATAGTGAATGACAGGTGATATCCACTTTGAGTATGAATCCCCTCCTATGTTGTTACCAGGATGAGATCTCCAATATTACACATGCTTCTTGATTCCCAAAATTATAACATCTTTATCATTCAAGTATGTTCGTATCGGAATAGAATTGGGAATTTTTGATGGTAGCATTGCTCTATCGTTTCCATTATTGAATACCTTCTAGTGGCTTCCGTGGACCTGTTTTGGATGCATCATATATTGAAACACTGGAGTTTCCATATGCCAATTTCCCATGTCCATGAGTGAGGAGGGAGTGAGCATCCCTGTTAAGGCTACATGAAGTTGCATGATATGATTCAATGATTTTGGTATAGGTTGTAGCCTTGGTATGCAAGTCTTCATTTGATCCATCTTGTCACGAATGATGCAAAGATTTTGCTTTGGGTCCAACTCTGAAGACAACCTACATGCATAATATAGGCCTTTGCATGACATTTGCTACAATTTGTGTGCTCGTCTCTTTAGTAGCAACCCTTCCCTCTCACTTTCAATCTTTGTTCTTTCTAGCTTCATTTACGTTCAGAGCAAATGTCGAACTTGGAGAATGTATTTGTGTTTGATAAACTAACTTGTTTGAATACAGTTTTCCACAATCTGCCGAATGTTGACTTTGACAAAGGATTGTACTTAAACCTTTCCATTGTTTTGTTGACTTCTCACCAAATATCCACTTGCTTGTATATGGACGGGATGACCATTTGTGTCTCACATTCGCCTGTCATCATTGTACGACTTTTATGGGGCATTTATCTGCATTACACTCAACAAATAGTTGAATCACAACTTTCCTGATCTCCACATTCCTCATTTGATTTCATATTATCTCCTTATTTCCATGCATAGCTTTTTGTGCTCCAAGATCATTTTTTTTCTTATACCTATGGAAAGTAGTCTTTGGAATTCCTTGTATTGTGTACCAAAACTTGCAACAAACATTCATGTTTCCTATGAAGGACGTTAATCCACTCATATGGCCCTAAACCCTCTTGGATGTTTGTAGGTTGTTGCAAATATGATTCACGTGATTAGCAAATATTGTTGCACATTCAAAACCATTGCTCCATTCTTATTGAATTTCGAAGTTGTTTTGTGTGCTATAACCCACCCCTCAAGAAATCTTATATTTTGGCTTATAAAAATTGTTATTCCTTCAAGTTTTTTTCATTGTGTAGGTAAACTAGATAGCGTAGCACACCCTAGCATAACAAAACCAGGACAAAAACTCAAAATCCCCCAAAAAATCCCCAAAAACTAGTTAGTCACGTAGTGTTCCACTATCCCCACGAGAACCTCTGATCACGGCCTAACCTGTCGCCTTGATTAAATGCGTGTCAGAGTTGACTATCCTACTGACTTGATAGCCATTGACCCATGGCCTTAGAGCTATTATGTCGACCGTTGTTGCTACTCTACTGTCGGTGCGGTGAGCCCACCCCCACGCTCGTGGTCATATCCATATCCCATTGATCATTGTGTTATGCCTATCATGCCACCTATTACTATAATTATTCTGTTGATTGTCGTGATATGCCTATCCCGCTTCCCGTTGCTATTTTCAATCCCTACGCCCATCGCCATAACTATACCACCAATCGGCACGTTGATCAGTATCTCACCGACTCCTTATCCCACTGTTTGTTGTCTTAACCTTATCCCTATGTCCATAGGGATACCACTTGTGTCTTATGCTATGGAACACATGATAAGATTTATCCCGCCGATCGTTGCGATATGCCTACTCCACCACCCGTCGCTATAATTATGTCACCGACCACTGCTATACCAGTATCCTACCATCCAATGCAATACCCTATCCCTAAGACTATCACCATAGAGCTATCCCCATGACTGTTGGGATATCTCTGGGGTAGCCTAGGAATTAAAAAAATTCTAGAACCTCAATTCAGCCTAAGTGTGCCTAGTTAGAGGTCTCCCACATGCACTTGAGGTCCGGTAGAATTTTTCCCAAGGATCCCGTGTTGGAAGATAGTGCTTTGAGCTATGCTCAGCCTACCCTATGCCCTAGTTGGGAATCTAGAAGCTTGATTCCTAGCCCCCACTCATTAATAGGCCCCCTATAGGGAGATCTATCTAGCTCTGATGAGACGGAGAGCTTGGACAAAGTAATGCAAGACCCCTCGGGTTTGAGGTCCTCTGAAGCCCCATTCACTAGTGTGGTCTCTCCCAAGTCTCCTGCACCTTTGGCTGCATCTAGGATGAGAGGTACATTCTCCAACATGTTTGGACGTTTAGGCCGAATAGAGTCACGATAGACATGGAGAACCCCTTCGTCGACATGTTAGTAGGAAGGGAAAGTCTACAACATCCAGCTCATGAACCACAAACCGGGACGGAAACCACCTTTGCAAACCCAAGACCCTCCGACTATGCAAGACCTCCCCAATGGGAACACATGGATGATGAAGATCCATGCATGAGGGCATTCCGAAGGCAAGACCCTAGTTGAGGGGATGTGAGGAACTTCCAAGGAGGAGCACCTCACAAACCCCCAACAGTCTAGGTGCCACCAACCTTCGTCAACTATGGGGCACCACAGTTTCCATCTTATTGCCCATTGAATGGAACTACCTTTCCCATGCCCCAGGACCCACCTCCTCTGGGAGTATGTCCTTTCCCATCCGTACCTATTGCACTGATGAATGTAGGCCTTGGCACATCCGTTCCAATGCCGGCACTAGAAACTACGTGGATACCATGACAAGGGCTAGGCTTAAGGCTAGCCCTGCATTGCATCATATGAGGAGGGAAGTGGAACCTTGATCCACTACCTTCCGTCAGAGGATCAACAGGTCCTAGTGTTCCAAACCGCTCCAATGAATGCAAGGTCAAGAGACCTAAACTCAATTGACCCCCACGCCAATGTTACACCTATCAAGGTCCTCATAGAGCAAGTGAATACCCCTACCAAGGTACTTCATGCCCTCCAATGTCTTGCTTCAAATGCCAGGGGTCAAATTTCTTGAAGGACTATCCATATAGGGATTGTACCCCCGCCGCTCCAACCACGAGCAACCCCACACCCTTGTGTGTGGGGTGTGGGACCAAGCATCTGTTCTAGGACTGTCCCATGAGGAGACTGACAACCCCAATCATCCCGCCAAAGAGCACCAGCCTTAGTCTGCTTAGTATTGAATAAGGCTACGTGACTACAGTGCCCCTACAAGTCATCACAAGGATGCAAGCCAAGGCATTAGGCAAGGCAATGAGGAAGCTAGCAAGGAAGGATAAAGGGTCCCTATTGCCCAGCCCCAAGATCCCTCCTCACCCCCAAGATCCCTCCACACCCCCTAACCCAATCCAAGAAGGCCATTCGGCTAGGTGATGGCTTCGACCAGGTGCTCATCTAGGATGGCTCTGATGAGGAGACAACTACTCTTGCCACCTCCTCTGCTTTCGAACACGCTTCCACCCAGGGTGACCCTGAAGTGCCTCCGAGTCCAGAGATAAACAATCCGCTGCAAGCCCAAGGCCTAGCACCCTCGCCATTCTACAAGGAGACCTATCCTGACCCGGTCCTAGAAAAGCAATACGTAAAAGATGCCCAGAACTTGGTACAGGACTGCCAAGAGAAGTTCAAGCATCGACTCAAGGCAAGTAGAGGATTAGATACTATTCATCCAGCCCACCTGATGGGCCACCAAGGGGCAAAATCACTCAAGGTGCTAGAGAGAGTAGAGGAAGGGGAGCACCTCAACTTCGATAAGTTAGAGGCTCCGGATCTGCTGATGTAGGAAATGTTCCAAGAAGACCCAATGCTGTAAAACCTCTAGGAGGAAGGATATCTGTATGGCTTTGAGTACTTGTTATCCATGGAAGGAGAGGCTTCACAAGAACCCCTGCGATAGCACCAGATTGGCTACCATCCTATCGATAGAGGTAAAAATGCCGATCGCTTCCCCACTAAGAGGAAATCCCATCCTATAGTGCAATCTATCCAACTGGATGAATAGACCACTTTTGCCCCCAGTTCCTACCAGTAGCCTTAATCCCAACCAATCATTGCCAAAAAAGGTGCAAAACCTACCCAAGGTTCCCATCAACAAGCTAGGCCAGTACTTTGAGGGTGATGACACGAATGCCGCTATCCCCATAATCTATCATAACCAAAAGGTTGAGGCCATCTTGGATGGGGGAGCGGGAGTGAGTGTATGTACCAAGGAATGCTAGGTGAAATGGGAAAAACCCATGCTCAAGAAAACCCATCTGGTAGTAAGGTTAGCCGATGGGGGAATTGGTGAGCCCTTGGGGGTACTTACTGGCATAAACATTAAGGTATTTGGATTCATGTACCCTATCAGGTTCATAGTCTTGGACTCACTCGATAGTCAGGATATGAAGCTATCCTAGGCAGGCCCTTCTTATGAATGTCCGAGCTCGTGCATGAATGGCGTAATGATAACATCTACTTGCGGCATGAGGAGCGAACCATGAGAGTGGACTTGCACACCTACAAGGCCCACCCATTGCAAGATACCTCTTTGTCGTAGAATCGGACACCACCGCCCGAGCTACCTCCATGAAGCTACTCCAACCCTATGACAAGGAAGAGGATGAGAAGGAGTTTAATAACTTGTGGTATGAACCTCTCCCCAAGCCATAATTCTCGCAGAACTAGATGCACATCCTAGCCAATATAGATGTCCCAGAGAGGATAGGGTTTCAACTCACCACCCTAGAGCTCGAGGGTCTAACCCCGGTGGTTTCCCTAAGAATGTTTAACATGCTAAAACCTCGAGAGGTAAGCAGGGGAACCGTTAAGGTAAAATCAAATCTCCACTGGCTATCATACGTGGGTGCCATGACTGCTCACCGAGAATTATCCTCCAATTGGGGAACCAGGGTGAGTAAGATAACTTCCCCCATCGACTCTATAAGTACAATGGAAGAGCCCCCTTTAGGTCCCAAACCCCCTATATCCAAAACCACGGCTAAGGCCAAAAGGACCATTGCTCCGATAGAAATAAAGGAGTAAATTGAAGAAAAAGAGGACCTACAGCAGGTACCAGCTCATTACAAGGCCTACACAATTGAGGATTGCGAGATCTTATACCAACAGAGCAAAATGGTCTCAGGAAGATGGATGCTCCCAGAGGTACGATGGGCCAACCCTAGTTAAGGAAGTAAACCTAGCCCCGGAAGGGCAAGACCCCCAACTTGTATTTGTCATCATCGATGATCTCATCCCCAAAGAGGAGAATGCCTTAATAGCTCTCCTACAAGAGTACAAGGACTGCATGGCTTGAAAGTACACCGACATGAAAGGGGTTCTTGCCGAAGTAGTGTAGCACACAATCCCCATGCTAGACGATGCCAAGCCGATACGTCAATGTCCCTACCCTATGAACTACAAATACACACTCATAGTGATGAGGGAAGAAATCCAAAAACCCATAGATGTAGGATTCATGTATGAGATTGAGCATACGGACTGGGTATCGCCCATCGTAATAGTCCTAAACACCTATTTCATTAATTTTGGACTGGTGCACTGTCCAAATTCATTTTGTGAGATAATTTTGGATAAAGCATTTAAAAAAAAGAGGCTCTTAGAAAACAAAACTTTGAGTCAAAAAGTAAGATTCTAAAAAATCAAATTAGAAAAAATGACGTGACATGTTATTAAAACTAGAGTACATTAAAAAAAAAGGACATCACAGTGTTAAAAGAGACAAAAAGTAAGATTTAAAAAAATCAAATTAGAAAAAATGGCATGACATGTTATTAAAACTAGAGTACATTTAAAAAAAAGCATGACACATTTGTACAAGAAGTAGATCATATAATTCAAAGCCATATGGTGTTAAAAAACACCTTCCATTAGCTCAGCCTAGAAGATCTCATCTTTGTCTCTCTTGTCTATTACAACTTTACATTAGAGAACTAAAAAGTCTTTGTGGAACTGTAGTTTCATTTCTTGTCTATTACACTTACTTTAGAAAACACATAAGTCTCTATGGAATCAAATTTCTATGGAATTAAATTTCCATCACTTGACTATTAAGTCATTAGAGAGTCTAGCATATGTCCTCGAAAGTGCCTACTATGGCATTGGCTTCATGAAAACAAGCAGACTTTAAACCTGTAAGCCATGCGTAACTAGGGCTGGCATTGTAAATCTCCTCACAGTCTCTCCTCACAACCTGTTTCGAATCTTCCACCGACTTGTAAGCATTCAACAGCTCGTCTTTTCTCCCTTGGATTTCCCCATCTTCACCATTTTTTTCAATACAGCTTCTAGCCACTACCATATACTGTACAAAAATTTAACTTGTTAGCATAAGAAGTACGTGATTAAAAGAAGCAAAAAAGAAAGCTAGGGATATTCACCTCTTCTGCTGAGTTCAAATCAAGCAGCCATGTGTGTAACATATCCTCCTCGAATGATTTTCCCTTCATTGGTCCATACAAAAGGGATCTAAGACAGAATTTGAGTTCAATAAATGAAGTTGGGTAGTAACTAGTCATTGTCTTAGAGGGAAAGTGGGAGAAGGAAAGAGAGGGAGTGATAGCGAGGGATGCATAGTGAGCCGCCCCTCCTTCAAGAGTGATAGAAAGTGAGGTAAGACATAAAGTGAAAGATAAATACAAGTTAATTAGAAGGACTAGGATGTAAGAAATAAGAGAGTGTTTGTGGAAGGACTAGGATGGAAGAATACAAGTGCACTAAGGCATGATGTGTTCGCTATGATAAGGATAAGCGTTGGAATAAAGTGAGAGAAGCATTGGGAATGCTCTACTTTAAGTGAGTGGAGACTGTCCAATTGAATAAAATTTTGCAGAGCATTGGGAATGCTGTACTTTAAGTGAGTGGAGCATTGGAAATTGATACTTTGGAGTGAAATATATTATAAATAAAAACATATTCATATCAAAATTCTCATCACACAAGGTTATATTTCCAAATAATCACATCATCACACATTCATATCATAAAATTGTGTGCATGAAATAAATATATAAATATCATGACTAAATGCCACTTAAGTAATAAGTCACCAATTGGTGTATAATCAACAAAAACTACATCATGATTCATACATTGCAACAAATAAATGTCAACCATAATATTCATGGAATAAACAACATAATGAGAATATGCTCCTCATGCATATATACAAACATAACATCATACATACATCACAACTCTTTTGATGCTTCTAGTGGAGACTGTGGCAAATCTTCTGATGCTTCCAATGGAGGCTGTGGTGCTCTAGATGTACACTCAGTCTCTACTTCTTTTGTAGTATGTAGTGCTTTCCGAGTAGACTTAGTATCCTCTTCCTTAAATGCAAGTGGAGGCTGTGGCAACTCTTCTGATGCTTCTAGTGGAGGGTGTGGTGCTATAGGTGTACACTGAGTCTCTACTTCTTTTGTAGTGTGCAGTGCTTTCACACTAGACTCAGTCTCCTCTTCCTTAAATGCAAGCTTTGATATTGCTTTAGTTGCACGTTGTATTCTAATGGTAGCAATTAGGTCTCGAATGGTTTCAGCCCTAAACAATTGTATATCCTCCTCTGAATATTTGAGCTCCAAAGAGTCTTCTGATGAGACCTGTGGCTTAAGTGAGAAAATTTCTTTGAAAATCAACACGCAGTTATAGGCAACTCTCCACCCACAACTATGCCCATCTTCCTACTCTACTACTAAATGCTTTTGGAAGTCTAGCGAGTCTTTGTACTGTCCTGTTTCTCTGATAGTAGATACCAACTTCTCAACCGACCTGCTCATCATGACATATTAAAAAAACTTAATGTGTCTATTACATAAGGTACATAATATAGAAGTAACAACAGATTAATAGAATACTTACGTTTGCACTGAGCCATGAAAGCCTACAATCGAGTTGACAAACCAACAATAGTTGTCTTCAAGGTCCCAAACCACCAGACTCTAATGTTCCCTACATGAATAATTAAGAACCATTATTATTTAACACAATGTTGCCAGTATAAGATGAAAATAAAGGTTGCCATGATACTTACATCTCGTGATATGCCATAAATAGGACTCGCACGCCATGTAAATGTAAATGCTGTAACCATTTACAAACATCGACTATCGTCTTTTTGCTATCGCTAAGTATAGGAGAAAGGAGAGAATCCAACATATACACATGGTTTTGTATGACTCTACAAAATCGTGAGATAACTATATTGCTTATTAGATTTAATCAAAATATTGAATTATCAAGCAGAGAAAAGTTTGTATTAAACCTGAGAATGGCCATCATAACATTGTTATTGACCTCATTTGAAGCTCTAGAGAGGATTGAAATCTCCTCTCCACCAAATTCAAGATACTGAGGTCTATGTTGAATCATAACCCTAACATTAAAAGAGCTTCCCAATTCTTCCAATGAAGCATGTTTGTAGAGTTGAGGTCTTCTATCCCCTTTGACTCTTTGACGGCATTCATTTCGCACTCCTCTGAGCCATTATCTATTTGACTTGTGGGAGGGTCCATAATGTTGCCCTTAATGATTGCTCGAATGGTACATGTTATAAATGCATAGAGATGCAAGTCTGTATATGTTGACAATGTGGTGTCATTTTGTATCTAAAAAATTTGACCAAGTACCAAAAAGCAATTGTAGCCCACCCTCCATCCACAATTATAGATGTGGCTATCCTCTTGGTGTGATACCTGACATGTTATATACTCTATTTATTGTGCCAAGTCACGTTGCTACATTACTATGTCGATAGCACCTACCAACTTTCGAGCCAATCTGCACATCAAAACATATAACAATAGTGAATATGTGCATTGCATATCAATCTACATGTCAAGAAGTGACAACAAGTGTAGTCTATACTTACTCTAACACCGTGCCATGGACAGATGTCATTGAGTTAGCAAAGAAGCACTTCTTAGCAAAGATGTCCACGACCACCAAACTCTAATGTGAGCTCCATTATCAATAAAGAATATTTACTATGTTTGAGACAATTCTAGCAACGCAATAGAAAAAACAAGTAGGGTTTGATGCTTACTTCTCATAATATGCTGTAAAGATAACTCGTGCCTCATTCATAGGAACGTGCTTCAACCACTTGCAAACATCCTCTATGGTTTCTTTTTTGTTGCTAAGCACTTTCGAAATAAGAGGATTGAGCATATATGAAACTCTTTGTATATTTTGAGGAAAATTCTGCTATAACATTACTATATTTTAAAAAAAAGTATTAGCTTCTTGGGTTTAATCAAAATAAGCAAAGTATAAAGCCAAGGAAAAGGATGCATCAAACCTGAGGATGGTTGTAATGACTTTGACATTAACCTATTTCTTAGGATTCAAGAGGATTAAAATCTCTTCTTCACCAAATTCAAAAAAATGAGGTTGTTGTCGAATTAACAACATAGCGGTGAATGAAATTCCCATATGCTGCAACAGAGTCATATTTTCATGACTCATCTTATTGAGAGAGTAGTCTACATCGTATTCTTCTTCACTTGTTATGTTTTCTACATCCTCCTTCTGCTATAAAAATATAAAAAAGTTATGAGGTGTACACATCCCAAATAAAGGCTTAAACAAGCATAGAAATATAAAGATAAGATTTCATACATGCTGCAATGTAGTCATATTTTTAGGTTGTTCCCCAACATTAATAATGGTTTTTTCATTAGACTACATAGAAGTATACAGATAAGGTTTCATACATGCTTTCATTAGAGTGAGTCTCTCCTTCTCTTGGAGTAAAAATTTAAAAAGTAAGGTTTCATACATGCTTTCATTAGAGTGAGTCTCTCCTCCTCTTGGAGGAAAATTTTAAAAAGTTATGAGATTTACACATCCCAAATAAAAATAAAGGTTTAAATAATCATAGAAGTATAAAGATAGCATGCTTTCATTAGACTCAGTCTCTCCTCCTCTTGGAGGAAAATATAAAAAAGTTATGAGATTTACACATCCCAATTAAAGATCCCAATTAAAGGCTTGAACAAGCATACAAGTATAAAGATAAGGTTTTATACATGCTGCAATGTAGTCATATTTCTAGGTTGTTTCCCAATGGTAGCAATTAGATGCTGAATACTCTTATCCTGAAACACTAGTATATCGGCTTTTGTATATGATTCCATTTTGACTGGTAAGTCCAAATAAAAAATCTCTCTAAGAAACAACATGCAGTTGTAGGCAACTCTCCACCCACAGCTGTACCCATCTTTTTGCTCCACTGGTAGACGTCGTTTGAATTCTACTTGGTCTTGTTGTTCCATGGTTGTTCTAATAGCAGATACTAGCCGATATGCAGAGGTGAGTATGCATAAAGGAAGTGGTTTTGTCGGTGAGGGTCAAATGTGAGAGTAACTTGCACTGAAATGTGCGCATGATGTGATGAGCACGTAGAGCATGAAAAAATGAGCGACTTTTTTTTCGGAGTGCCCTCAAATTCTTCCTGGATCAAGAGATATGACTTGATCTAGGTGGAGGGGCAAAAGGAGTGCAAATGGTGCTAAATGATGATGTGTCACTGTGGGTCACATGCAGTGATGATGTGGCACTGTGCCTAGCAAGAGGTGTGCCAGTGGAGCCTTGTGCTGAGGTGGCACTGTGGAGCACTGTGCGTGCCTGCAAAGGTTAGTGCTGACATGGTAGAAGTGATGTGGTAGATGACATGGCACATATGATGTGGTAGATGATGTGTCACAGCTGATGTATCAGTGATGACATGGTTGATGAGCTAGTAGGATGATGTGGCTTGTTGATATGGCAGTGATGACATGGCTACCACCATGGCAGATGACATGGCTAATGAGCTGGTAGGATGATGTGGCCTACTTACGTGACAGTGATGATGTGGTTGTGGATAAAATGATGATGTGGTAGTCTTATGGGGCTATTGATGTGGTGGATAATATGACATGTCGTCAAATCGGGTGTTAATTTTGTCGACGGACTTGAATTCCGTCGTCTTTTGGAGCTCTGTGGGCAATTGAGTAAGATGCAGCCTTAAATGTGCAAAGGGGCAGACCATAGTTCAGGGGGAAGTCCCAAGAAAGAGGGAAGTCTCATAGCAAATCCAGGGCATGGAACATTGAGTGTTACCACTGTGGCAAGAAGGGCCATATGAAAAAAGATTGCTACAAGCTGAAAAGAGAGAAAAAGTATAAGAAAAAGAATGCAAATTAAGGTGCAAATCAGAAGGAAGAGAGTCCAAAGGAGGACAAAGGAAAAGTGAAGGTTGAGGAGATCAATGCAGTCACACATGATAGTGACAATGACATTCTCTTCATGTCTAGTTTATCTGCAGAGTTGCTTACCACTTCATATGATGCATATTCCCAGGATTGGATTTTGGATTTTGGTGCTTCATTCCATGTTACTCCCCATAGGGAATGGTTCTCCACTTATGACAGTGGAAAGACAGGTTGTGTGCATCTTGGAAATGACTATACATGTGACATAGTGGGAGTAGGTGACATAAAGTTTTCTTTTGCAAATGGGTCTGCATTTATTTTGAAAAATGTGAGACATGTGCCTAAGCTGACCAAGAGTCTCATTTCAATGGGTCAGCTAGATGATGCTAGTTTTTAGACCAACTTTGGTTTTGGGAGTTGGAAAATTCAAAAGGGCTCTATGCTTTTGGCTAGGGGTGCCAAGTGTGGGACTTTGTATCCCTTACATGTATCAGGGTTGTTTGATCATGTTGTTGCAATAACCAAGCAGCCAAGCACTTCTTTATGGCATTGCCGGTTGGGCCATATGAGTCAAAATGGGATGAAACTCTTATGCTGTTTGGATTATGTAGCGCATTTGAGTTTCTCAAATTTTGAATTTTGTTAGCACTATCTCTATGGGAAGCAGACTAAATTAGCCCATAAAAGAAGGGGAAAGGAAGAGTTTGAAAAGCTTGATTTGGTGCATTCAGACGTATGTGGTCCCATGCCTACACGGTCATTAGGCAAGGTTGAATACTATGTGACATTCATTGATGATGCAACTAGGAAAGTGTGGGCTTATGCTATAGCTCAAAAGAGTGATGTGTTCCAAGTATTTTAAAAATGGCTGGCCTTGGTTAAGAATTAGTTAGGTAGAATGCTTAAATGCCTACAGACTAACAATGGTGGAGAGTATCTCTCTCATGGCTTTCAGCATTTCTGTGATACATGTGGGATTAAGAGGGAGCTCACATCCCCATGTACTCTAGAGCAAAATCCAGTTGCATAAAATATGAACCATACCATTCAAGAAAGGTTGCAATGCATGCTTTCCAATGCAAGTCTTTCTGGTGGTTTTTGGGCTGAGGCAATGAAGACTATAGTGCATGTGATCAATAGATCAACTAGTAAGAGTTTGGATGGTGGTATTCCTGAAGAGGCATGGAGTGGCAAGAAGCCCTCTTACTCTCATTTGCATATATTTGAGTGTGAGGCATATGCACATGTGCCAAAAGAGCTTCAAAAGAAGCTAGATCCTAAGTCTAGGAAATGCATCTTTTTGGGTTATGGTGAAAGTGGAGAGATGGGCTATCGTCTCTGGGATCCAAAAGCAAAGAAGATCATATGCAGCCATGATGTAGTCTTTAATGGGATGTGGAAATGAGGAGAATCACTTTCCAGGACATGAATCCACCTACATATGTTGATAGACAGCAAGCTGTCCATGCACCAAATGTGCAAGAAATGGTGCAACCAAGTACTCCCACAAGTATACAATCAAGGGTAGATGATGGAGCATCTATTGGTGGAAATCATGAGCCAAATGTGGCTGATATGCAGGTGGGACAGCAAGCTGAAATGCCCTTGAGAAGATCATCTAGAGTGTCTAGACCACCTGATAGGTTTATTCCAGGGGTAGACTATGTGATGCTTACTGATTGCGGGAACACTTCTTGCTACAGAGGCTATGATGTGCGAGGATCAATGCAAGTGGGAGTATGCTATGCAATCAGAGATGAGTTCACTTATGAAGAATAAGACTTGGGACTTGGTTTCTTTGCCACATGGAAAGAAAGCATTGCCATGTAAATGGGTCTACAAAATGAAGGTCATAGGTCATGATGTGCCTAGCTACAAGGCCTACCGTTTGGTTGCTAAAGGGTTCAAGCAAGAGAAGGGTGTGGACTTTGATGAGATATTCTCTCCGGTTGTGAAGATGACCACACTTAGATGCATGCTTGGACTAGTGGCAGCAGAGGATATGGAGCTTATGCAGATGGATGTTAAGACAACTTTCTTGCATGGGGATCTGCATGAGGAAATTTACATGGTGCAGCCGAAAGGCTTTGAAGAAAAGGGCAAAGAGCATTTAGTTTACAAGCTGAAGAAGAGTTTCTATGGTCTTAAGCAAGCACCTAGAGAATCGTATCAGAAGTTTGATGCTTTCATTCAGTCCCAGGGTTTTAGAAGGAGTGAAATTGATCACTGCCTCTACACTAAAAGGGCTAAGGATAATAGCCTGATACTCCTAGCACTATATGTGGATGATATGCTATTGGCTAGCAAGAATACTTATGAGCTAGATGCATTAAAGGCCAAGTTGCATGAGGCCTTTGATATGAAGGATTTGGGACTTGCAGGTCATATTCTTGGTATGTGCATTACGTGTGATCAGAGTAGGAAACTCCTTTGGCTTTCACAAAAGGAGTATGTTACAAAAGTATTGCAGTGTTTTAATATGGAGGGGGGGAAGGTAGTGAGTATACCTTGCCTCCATATGTGAAACTTGACAGAACATGTGTGCCTCAGGATCTATGGAATGCTCTAAGGTGGATGGAACCTATGTGGAAACATGATGAAGAGAGTGCTCATGACATGTATCTCAAGTCAATTAGGTTCCAAGATAGATTAACTTGGACTCATAAAGAGAATCTTGAGATAGTGCAAAGTGCTTGATTGAATTACTTCAAATGAACCTCCCTTTTATAGGTGAGGGTACTTACATCCATTTGCTTGCTCACATGTGGGATATATCCTCCATGCCATGTGGCAGCTTACCCTTTGCTCATACTTTTGCTCTACATGTGCTCATGGCACCACAACTCTCAACACCTCCCCTTGGTGCCATGATCCTTTGGCTACTGCAAGGTGGTCAGATGTGAGTTACATTCCATCACCTCCCCTTAGTGCATGCATTGCTACTTAAGGTGGTCAAGTGTGGCTTCTACATGTCAATACCTCCCCTGGGTGCTTTCATAGCTACTCTCAGGTGGTCAGGTTTAATTACAAAACATAGGCAAGGTTGGCAAGGTTTTTGCTTTTCAATACATTCCATTGATGTCACCTTTTCACTCATGGCTTTAAACGATCTTGTTGTCTTCTTCGCTTGATGCAGCTACCTGCATGATGCTTTGTTCTTCCATGTGCCTTGGTGCTTTGTGTGTGGATGCCATGCTTCCTGCTATGGTCATCTCTTGCACTTGTGCTTTCGGCTTGCTTTTTACATCAATGTTCGCATTCATGCTTTGCTTTTCCAATGGTTGTAAAGGTCTTACCAATTGATTACTTTCAATATTGGTAGTGTCTAATTGCATACAATGATTCTGATCTGACAGGCGCGTAGAGCTTGAAAAGACGATCACTTTTCCTTTTTGGAGCGTGTGCAAATTCTTCCTGGATTGCAAGTTATAGCTTCTTGAAGGTTTTGTGAAGAAGAAGGGCCTTTGATGATGTGGCACAGGGATTCACATGCTGAATTCCATACTGTGCTTACAAAGGGACTGTGCTTGGGTGGCACTGTAGTGACCAATCACCCCAGTTTAGTTAACCACAGTTACTTAGACTGTACCAGGGTTTAACTGACCTGAACAGTTAACTTAACCACAGTTAACATTACCACCTTATCTTGCCACGTGGCCCCTTAGACTAGTGGCTTATCTGCCACGTGTCCTAAGGTTCAACCTTAGGACATTTCTAAGGAAATGGAAGCTCTTCTTCTCTGCAGACGACGGCGAAAGGAGAGAGCTCAGAACCCGTGTTCGTCGTGGAGCGTAGGAGTCTCTGGTGCTGTAGTTCTGGCCCGTTGGCGAGCTTTTGGCATTGCAGGGAGTCGTTGCTTTGCATGAGCACGTTGGAGATGGCGCACCGGTGGGGGGCTGGAGTCGCTGTTTGCCAGAGCACTGGTTCATCAGGACAATTGCCTTGGAGTCGTTGTGCAGAATGTGAAGTCTCGCATCTGTGTGGAGAGGCTTGTTGGCTGGGAATCGCAGGTGTGCTCTGATGAGTACGCCACAATGGAAACAATCATCTTCTTCTAGTTTTCTCATAATGGAACGCTATCCTTCTACAGTTATTCGGGTATCGTAGAGGCTGTTCAAAGCTCTATAGTAAAGTGTAGGCAGGCATTAGCGGCTGGTTGTAGGGAGCTGTTGTTCCTTGAGCTGCCTGCTCGTTGAAGAAGGCGTTGGTGTTGCCTTATTGTCGGTGGAGATTAGGAGTCAATTGCGCATGCGTCGTTTGGAGAAGGCTCGTTGGCTGTGGAGCCAGTCGGTGCGGTTGAGCCGTTGTAGGAGCGTTGCTGGAGAAGGCCACCTTCAAGTTTGGCAAGCTGCTGTCGTAGATGATCGTCTGGCAAGCCGCTCTGTTGGGGTCGCCTTGGAGCTCGCAGGGCTGGCTGTCACGTGGAGGAGCGTTGCCGTATCTAAGAACTGTGTTGAAGGTGTTTGCTGCAATCACATAGGTGGTTGTTGATGTCGATGGCCTTCTGTTGGAGCTGCTTTCTTCCGGTCGCCTAGGTTGTGGGCTTGTAGTGTTGCAGCAGCTGCAGTCTTGTTGGCTTGTTGAAGTCGCCTCTGAGTGGCATTGGTCGTGTCTGAGTCTCCCTCTTTGATGGAGAGGTCCAAGCCGCCCTTGAAGCTTAGTGTTGGAGCTTCATTCTGGCTAGCAGCCTCCTTATGGATACACAATGGTCACAAAACTCTATCTATGTTCCATATATCTTTCCGATAGGATAGATAGGATGATTCTCTTTCTCTTTCAAATCTCAAAGAGAACCTTTCATTCTCAAACATAAAAGAAAGCTCTCTCAACCAAATTTCTCTCTTCGGAAGAGAAGAACAACTCTCACAGATCTATCTCACGAAATAGATCTCTAAAAAGAAATGAACTCTCTCTCTCTCTCTCATAAAGAATGATGGAGATATCTCAAAGCAATGAACGGAATTTTCATTCAATGGACGGAATTCTCTCAATCTAGAACAAAAACTAACCTAGGAGAAAAACATGAGCTCCTAAGACATGCCTACAACTAATCTAGGAATGGAAGCAATCCTAGTGAACTACTAATGAGCTAGACTAGGAGAACTAAACCTATGCTCTGATACCATGACAGAACATGTGTGCCTCAGGATCTATGGAATGCTCTAAGGTGGATGGAACCTATGTGGAAACATGATGAAGAGAGTGCTCATGACATATATCTCAAGTCAATTAGGTTCCAAGATAGATTAACTTGGACTCATAAAGAGAATCTTGAGATAGTGCAAAGTGCTTGATTGAATTACTTCAAATGAACCTCCCTTTTTACTTACATCCATTTGCTTGCTCACATGTGGGATATATCCTCCATGCCATGTGGCAGCTTACCCTTTGCTCATACCTTTGCTCTACATGTGCTCATGGCACCACAACTCTCAACAAAACTAAGTCATATAGATAGTCCAAAATCAGATGAGGAGAGGGCCATGATGGCCAAGGTTCCTTATGCATCAATAGTTGGGAGTCTTATGTATGCTATGATAGCTACTAGACCAGACATTGCATTTGCAGTGGGAGTTGTTAGTCAGTATATGGCTAATCTAGGAAAGAGGCATTGGGAGGTAGTTAAGTGCATCATGAGGTACATGAATGGTACCAAGGAGATGTGCATCTACTTTGATAGAGGAGACATGCGTGTACTTGGGTACACAGATTCAGACTATGCAAGGCACGTGGATAGTAGGAGATCCACTTCTGGTTATGTGTTCATCTTTGCAGGTGGTACAGTGTCGTGGATGTCTCGTGCAAAGAAGTGTGTTGGTTTGTCTACCACAGAGGCTAAGCATGTTGCAACCATAGAGGGTTGCAAGGAGGCTATATGGCTTGATCACCTAGTGGGAGATTTGGGGACTCATACAGGTGTACCGACATTGCATAGTGATTTTATGAGTGCTATTTGGCTAGCACAGAATCCGGTCTTTCATGCAAAGACCATACACATTGAGGTCAGGTACCATTTCATCAAGGAGGTACTTGAGGACAAAGGCATACAGCTTGTCAAGGTTCATGTAGATGATAACCTTGCAAATATGCTGACAAAGAGTCTACCTAGTTAGTGGTTTGAGTATTGTCATGTATTGATGGGCATTGAATAGTATGCTCCCTCGTTGTTCTCCCTTAAAGGCACATTGTCCTTTAAGTGGGAGGTTGTGGGGGTTAAATGTCACTATGCCTTTACCCCGGTTATGTACAATACTCAAACACATATATAAATGAATGAAAAAGAAGATTAGGGTGTTTTGCACCCACCAAAACTTGTGTGACTCTCTATTTATATCTCTCTCTCTTCCGTTCTTGCTTATGTTGAGAGCACTCTCATTTTTCTCTCCATCTCTACTTAGTTGACATTTACTATCATTTTGCTTTTGTGGACCTAGCACTTTTTCAACATTTGGCTTGAATGATTGCATATGTTTTTGACATCATCTTTACCTACATTTGGTGTTGGTATGCTCACCAACTTTGCACTTAGTGTACCATACTTATCCTTTTCTTAGAGAACCTCTTATTCCCTTCTCTTTGAGAAGCTTTTTATCTCCTCCCTTTCTATCTTTGCTAATTCTTTTTTGACAATGAGATCAACTCTACTGCTATCCATGAAGACTATCTTTTTGGCTTTTAAACTCATCACCTTGTAACAACTATAATTGACTTTGTGCAATATGTTATCACATGTCCTTGTTGGATTTGTGATTTCCATGGTCTTCTACACCATTGGTGAGGCTATCAAAAACCATGAATAAAGGGCCTTTTCACTTGGGGCATTGATCAATCAATTGTGAGCACCCTCATTTGGGCCACAAAGTTGTACACAATCTCTCTTGTTCTATTTGATTTGGTTGAGCTTTATCATCTCGTTTTTTTGTAGAAATCT
Organism: Dipteris shenzhenensis; assembly: GCF_047967505.1. Taxonomy (NCBI): domain Eukaryota; kingdom Viridiplantae; phylum Streptophyta; class Polypodiopsida; order Gleicheniales; family Dipteridaceae; genus Dipteris; species Dipteris shenzhenensis. The sequence goes on from NC_141604.1 coordinate 50,224,196, forward strand.
CATTAAAATTTGTAAACTCAACTCAAAAACCATGAACAAAGAGCCTTTTCACTTGGGGAATTGATCAATCAATTGTGAGCACCCTCATTTGGGCCATAAAGTTGTACACAATCTCTTTTGTTCTATTTGATGTGGTTGAGCTTTATCATCTCATTTTTTTTGTAGAACTCATTGAAATTTGAAAACTCTTCAAAAATACTTCCCTCAATATTCTCTGAGCACAGGAAGCTTACAACCAACTGCAACCATACGGGCTCAACCAGCATACAAGAGGGATCAAAGCATGACTCAACCACCACTGATGCAAGATCTCATAGCTAAGAAGAAGAACCATAAGCAAGACATCTTACATGATAAACCAGGTGGTAAACATGGAAAACCTCTTATTCCTTCAAGATCAACACTTTTGTACAAAAGTAGAGCAAGCTTAATACCTTCCCTCACCAATGACATCACGATCAAAAGGCTTGGAGAAGGACTAAACTTATTGACGGTTCAGTATGAAGTAAAGATTCTTCACAATCAAACCAATAGCTTGTCCATATGTTTTTAACAACTTGTCCCTTCGTTTTCACTAAGGCATCTGCTATATTTTCCATGTCCCGATGATAAAGTAAGATTTGTCCACTTTGCTATGTCTAGCACAAGAATCATTCTCTCATGTCAATGTGACTTCATGTCAAGTGGAAAACTAGATTCCTAGGTGAAACTTATGCCAATCAAATGATCACAGCGCAGCACTATAGGAGTAATTGCATTAGACAGTCTCGCGCATCTATTGAACTTAGATCACTCCCTTGACTTCATGGATTTGGTGGGATATTGCCTCCTAGTACATGTTGTGACTTACTCAAATTCCCTTTGAGACTCTCTTAACCCTCTTTTGCTGCTCCTTCTTTGATGTTGTATGTGATTTTGAGCTACTTAGGTTTCCCACTCTCTTTCTTGGCTTAGACTTCCTCATTGTACAATAAGATTCAATGAGTTTGTTCAAATACTCTTCTCTATTAATATTTATATGATCTCTCACAACCTTTAGTGCACCTACATTCATTTCATGCTGATTCACATGGATTGATTTCTAACCTTATCTGGCATTCACCTTTAACCCATCCAACACCAAAAGTGTCCACCTTATGTATTTGACACATATATCACCCCTTGGTAATTACATTAAATCCAAATCGATAAATTCATTATGATGCAAGTAACCCCCACTCCATAATTGCATAAGTAGAGAGTGCATGTCTAACATATCATTTTGGATTTTTTGGTGTATATGATGCAACCAAGACTAAAAATGAAAACCAAAACATCAAAGTACTATGTGCATGTATGAGCACATTCAGTACACAGTGGAAGTATACATCTTGTATAACTTAAATTTCTTTTCCCCCTCTTAGGCTATAGGTAATCTTTTGCATTTGTGAACAAAACCTAGGAAATAGACCAAAGGGAAGAGGAAAGGATGCCAACAAAAGAAAGTCCTCCTAGATCAAAGACTCATTGATTAATTCATTATTGCATGCTGGGACAAGGCCAAATAGGTAAGATCTAAACGTGCCATAAGTCGTCGTGAACTATGGAGCAAATATATAGAAGATACATTTGGATGTAAAGCACTAACCCAATAAAGGAAAGGGTTAGATGCCCTAACCCTAACCCTAAAAGGCATCTAACCCTAACCCTAAAAGGGTTTGTATATATTCTACATTTTCAACTATGTGAACCCACTTGCCATCTCAACACAGTGCTCCACTGGCACACCCCTTGCTAAGCATAGCTGCCACATCATCATTGCATGTGACTCACCTTGCCACATCATCATTTTGCATCCTTTTGCCCTTCCACCTAGATCAAGCCATATCTCTTGATCCACGAAGAATTTGAGGGTGCTCCAAAAAGGAAAAATGCTCGATTTTTATTATGGCACATTGAAATACCAAATGGAGACCATTCTTATACTTTAGGACAAATGGGAGTATGTCGATGGATCTACACCTAGACCATTGGATGATCCATTTAGTAGTAGCTTTACTCCACTTATTGTCACAGCACCAGTAGCAGGATCTATAGCGGGATCTCTAGCTACACCAACAATGAATGCACCTGTAGTAGTAGATCCTACCATTTCTCGAGCCCAAGAAACATGGGACAAGAAAGACAAGTACACATATCATCTGATCAAGTAGAATGTGCAAGATGTCATGCTAGGACATAGTCAAGATATCAAAAGAAGCATGGGATATGCTCGCAGCTCTCTATGAGTGCAAGAACACTTCCAAGATTCTCACACTGAGAAACTAGATCAACCAAAGTTTTCGCAACAGCAGTGAAACCGGTCATGCTTGTGTACTCAAGATCAAAGATTACAACAATCAACTCGCAGTAGCTGGACAGACCACGAATCCCATAGAAATGGTTCAAGTCATCTTGAATGGACTAGGAGAGGGATACAAGAATCTAGTCTAGAGTATTAAAAAAACCTACAGTCAATGACATGTACCATTAGCAGCTCATCGGATCTCTTATATATCCGACTATCACACGACTAGATATTTGTTATGAAGTAAGTTCACTAGCATATTTTACGTCAAATCCAAAAAGTCTCATTGGAATGCAACCAAAAGAGTCTTGAGATACATCAGAGGTACAAGATAGTTTGGGATAGAATACAGAGGAAGTCATCCAAGGATGCATGGATATTGTGACAATGACTATGCTGAAGATCATGAGACCAAGAGATTGACACAAAAATATGCATTTTTCCTTGGTCAAGGTGCTATATCATGGTTGTCAAACAAATAGCCAACTGTTTCTTTGTCTTCAACTAAAGCAGAATATAGAGCACTCACTACAAGTGCATGTGAGGCTATATGGCTCTGAAGACTATTGTTAGAAATGGACTACTTTGATGAATCAAAGCCAACAATAATATACTATGATAATTAATTGGCTCAAGCATTGGCCAAGAATCCAGTATATCACTCCAGGACAAAGCACATTGATGTCAAAGAGCACTTCATCAGAGAAAGAGTGCTACTTAGTGACATGACACTACAGCATTGTGATAGCACAAAAAATGTTGCAGACATCTTTACCAAACCACTCATCGGTAAAGAGCTTTTCAAGAAGAACCGACAAGCTCTCAGTTTGACACAGAGGAAGGACATTCCCATTCAAGGGGTGTGATGGAATGTAATGCTCAGTCCTTCTTCAATTCCCCAGAATCATCATCTTGAGGGAAGGCCTATTTCATGATGTTGATCTTGAGGGAAGGTGTTGAGAAACCATGCTCAACATCATGTGATCATATGTGCATAGCACTAACCCAATAGAGTGCTGTAAAGGAAAGGGTTAGATGCCCTAACCCTAACCCTAAAAGGCATCTAACCCTAAACATAAAAGGGTTTATATATATTCTACATTTTTAACTAAATCTATTGTACAGTTAGTCATTTGTGGTGTGCTCTCTAGCTGTGCCCTCTCTCCTCATCTCCATTCTTCTCCTCTCCCCTCTTCATATTTTGTCATAGGTATGATAGGATTATATTCCTTTATTACACCAAGAAGCTTGAAGGTACAAATCTACGGGTATCGGAGGAGCTTACCCTTGTAGCCTTAACATATTTAATCTTCCTATAGACCCTAGGCTTGTGTGTTTTTTCCTAACCACCTGTAAGGCTCATTTTCATCTCATGGATCATATTTGGCCTTCAGCATATATTAAATATACATCATTAGCTGTCCCTCCCTCCCTCCCTCCCTCCCTCCCTCTCTCTCTCTCTCTCTCTCCCCCCCCACACACACACACACAAACTTACATACACACCAAAGCTATATGCTCTTTACCTCTCACTCTCACTCCCTTGTTTTTTCAATCTTTATTATAATTCACCATTTAAATGTTTGTGCTTTTTGAGGCAATATATGATGGGAAGAGTTGTCGCTCTAATTTTGGCACAATTATCTAGATTTGTAGGAGTTTGTGAAGAGATCCCTTTAATTTTTGTATCTCTCTCTCTCTATGTGCATGTGTGTGTGTGCATGCACGTGCATGTGCATGTGTGTGTACATCTTTGAACCATTATTGATATACAAGAGATGTGAAGAGCTCCCATTTCCATTTATGTATATGCATCTCTATCTCTCTTTGAACCCTTATTAATACACAAGAGAATCATGAAAGCGGTGTGTGCATGCATGTGTTGTAGGTGCATCATGTCTAGTATAGGAGAAATTCTATTGGTAGATGTGTGAGATGATGCATTTTAGTGATATTACCAACTAGTTACTATGATATAATGCATCCATGTGAATTAGGGGACAAGGGTGCTAGTGAATGGGAGCTACTTAGGTGTTCATGGTGATTGGAATTCAATTGTGGCCAAAATCCTTTGTATGTTGGGTGGTAGGCTAAATGAGCACATACCACTAACTCACAAGCACAAAGGTTGCCACCAAAAAAGAAAAATAATGAATGATAGGGTGAGATGGTGTAGTCCAAACATAATGCCATATGACAATATACATGACGATGGAGATACCATAGGGAATGATGTCCAAAGTTAGCATGCATGTTGATACAAGTTTTGATCATTATTTCTATGCAAGTACCTACTACTCATATATCGTAATACCACCCCTATTTTTACGTATTATAGTTTTTTAAATGTATTTCTCTATTAGATCCTTATAATCCTTTTGGTTTGGGAGTATGTAAAATGTTTAATTTGATGTGTGCAAGATTTGCAAAAAAGAAGAGATGCAAATTTAGCAAAGCATATAAAGTTCCTAAAATCAACACTTGCTATATGATTTGATGGTGAGAGGCAATTCCAAACGGTGGATATTTTTTGGTGAGAATGCACACAAATTGTGAGTGAACTCTCTCCTCTCCCTCTCTCTATGCTCTCTCTTCTCTCTTCTCTCTTCTCACTTCATGTCCCTTTCCTTCTCCCTCTCTCATCTCGCATATATTCTCTCCTCTCTTTTACAACCCCTCTCTCCCCCCACCCCCTTTTACTCCCTTCTCCCTCTCCCCCACCTCCCCTCCCTCCTTCCCTCCCTCCCTCCCTCCCTCCCTCCCTCCCTCCCTCTCTCTCTCTCTCTCTCTCTCTCTCTCTCTCTCTCTCTCTCTCTCGTCATGGAGCCACCTTTTGGTAGGTGTCCCTCCCTCCCTCCCTCCCTCCCTCCCTCCCTCCTCTCTCTCTCTCTCTCTCTCTCTCTCTCTCTCTCTCTCTCTCTCTCTCTCTCTCTCTCTCTCTCTCTCTCTCGCATTGTGGAGCCACCTTTTGGTAGGTCTATCATAGCTAGGCTAGAGTACTCATGGCAAATCTCCATGTTGTAATCACAAAGTCTTTTGCATGATGGCATCGTGTCTTTGGTGCTGATGGCATCTTTTGCCTTGGTGCATTCTTCTCTTGATTTCTTAGTCGTGAGATTCCTCTACCAACATGTCTTTGGCTATATGCCTTCCACTATATCTATAGGTGAAGTTCATGGTTGGTTGTAGTCTGTGTGAGATTGTGTCCTTTGGTTTATGCTATCATGTAACCTCCAAAAAGCCTCATAGGGAAGAGGAAGAGACTATGCTTTGTAGTTGGTGTCTTTTCAATACATTTAAGTTTAACAATGTCTAGTGCATCTTCTTTCATTCTAAGACGTTGATTCCTTGAATGAATTAGATAAGGGGTTTGATAAAACATATGGTATCCTAGTGAACTTGGAGAATCTGATGGAGACCACTTTGGAATCGACAACCAAGCTAGTGATTTTCTATGGCTCCAGTTTCCATCATGGCACCGTGAAATGCACCACTATCTAGGACTATGGTTTGGAGTTAAGAAGAAGCCTTTAGGTAAAGCTACATAGTATTTTCTTGAGACAACTATTTAGTGGGAGAACTAAAATGAAAAGGCAATGGGAACTTTGGGAAGAGCTCTAGGTGGAAAATTCAATCACCACTGGGTCAGCACTTTGGACCTAATAAAGTTTGCATGCAAAATTTGGATAGCCATGGAGACTCTGTTTGGATCCCACATGAAAAACTCAAAGGTGATGGTAAAATAAGAAATCTTTAGTCTAAAAATGTCACACTAGACCTTGGACTTTGTGTTGAGGATGATGATACCAAGTTAGTTTTGTTATTAAGGAGGCTGACACAAACATACGACAATATTATGAAGACACTTAAGTCAACAACGATGTTAGTCTTACTGAATGGATATTCACCCTCCTAGATGTTGAGTGTCATCGTGCAGATGTCTATCCATGTGAGTAGCAATAAGCTTGTGTTACAAAGGTGGCAATTGGTAAAAGAAAGCTTCTCAAGAAGGACAACCAGGTGTAGTTAAAGTGTGGATATTGTGGAAAGCTCAGACACAACGAAGAATTTTCTTTCAAAAAGCAAGATATCCAAATGAAGAACAAGGAGACTATAAATGTTTTTGGAGAAAATGCTGGTTTGTGCATGGCAAGACTTCGTGACGAGTTCAATGGTTAGGATTTTTAAAATATTTCATACTTACATTTGTCCAAGCTTTGAATTTAGGAGTCTTTTTAAGCTCCTTTTGTTTGGGAGACAATCATTTTGTAGAGATATGGTCTTTTGTATGAGTTGTCATCTCTTGGTTTTGTGAGGATGAACTCTTTTATGACCAACACTCATTCTGATAGGATTTGAACTTTTAAAAAGTGTGACTCTTGTTTTGTGTCATCATTATTTTGTTGGTAAGTATTTCTTTCAGATAGTGTGCCCTACCTTAGTTTGAGGGGGTTGTTGCTCCCCTTAGTAATTGCATGGTATCTTGAGCTAGAGTACACAAGGCCAATATCCTTGCTATAATCACTAAGTCTTTTGCATGGCATCGTCTCTTTGGCACTGATGGCGTCTTTTGCCTTAGCACATTCTTCTCCTAGTTTCTTGGTCGTGGGTTTCCTCCAACAGCTCGTCTTTGGCTGTGTGCCTTCCACTATATCTCTAGGTCAGCAGTCTCATGGTTTGTTGCAACTTGTGTGAGTCTGTATCCTTTGGTTTAAGCTATCATGTAACCTCTAAAAAGCCCCATAGGGATGAGGAAACTTTGCTTTGTATTGGTGTCTTTTTAATACATTCTATTTTAGCTTACATAATTTGTTGTTTGTCTAGTTCATATTTTTTCATTTTGAGATGTTGATTCCTTGCTTGAATTACATTATGCATTTGATATAACCTCTCTCTCTCTCTCTCTCAATTAGATGGAACAAGTGTACAAAGGAGGATTGATGCCTGCTAGGGCTGAGAATGGCTGCAAGAATAGTGACACCCAAAGATGGCACATTAGATGCATTCTATTTGATACATATGTCATACAAACACTACTCTATGGGATAGAATTATGGCGTGGGAATATTTCACCATCAACATGGAATGAGCAAATGCAAAAAAATCATTCCTCAAAAGACACTTGGGAATCAAGACTACCACGCCTTACCTAATACTAATCCTCGAAATGGGCTTTAGGCCCATTGAGCTCTAAGCACTGGAAAGGGTTCTTCAAATGGAAACCTTCGATGTGGATGGGTGGCAATGTGGGTTGTATGAAAACAAGAAAATGAATAAGAGATTTTGAAGGTTTTGTGACAATTCACTTGACGTTAAACCTCATCTCTTCTTTAAAATAATGTAAAACAATTTGAAGGTTTTGCAACAATTCACTCTAGGCTTTCCATGGACTCAATCAACACTCCTCATGACCTTGGGTTGATGACCAACATTCCTTCATGAATGGAAAATTCGACTAGGGCCATACTTTTCACTGGGAAGGCGAGGCCATGTGGCTCTTGACCTTGAGTTGGTGATCAACATTTGTTGCAAGAATGGAAATTTTCTGTAGGGCCTAGTCATAATTTTTGCTAGAAGGCGGGGCACCTTCAAAGTGGTGCAGTTGCTAATTTTAGGCTATGCCTTGGCAAGGTGACATCAATGCTAGATTGAATACTACAGGAAAATAGTTTCACTAGCAATAGAGTGTTCTGACAACTCTTAGCAAAATATTGTTGTAGCAAACCAAAGCATTTCTCCATGAATATAACTCAAAGATCAACATCTATAAAGTGAAAACTCAGCAGCAACAAAACCATCACAATTTTTAAGCTAGTCATTCTCCCTGAATAATGTTCAAAAAGGCCAAAGAGAGTCAGCATGTATTCATAAGTTGGAGGGGAAACATATAATACCTCCTCCTCATCAATGGAACTGCATACGAAAGTGCTATATTCAAGTCGATCTTTGAGGCTTTCACCTATAGAACCCAAAAGAAAGTTGAGACTCATATGATACATCAATTTAGCAATTGACAATTGACACTTGGCACGTTGTTATGACCCCCCATTCCTTCACACTATGATGCTAGATTTTTTTACCATAGCTTCAAATTAGCTCTTTGCCACTGTCATAAGACAATTGTTTGCTTGCTTGGAATATGCCATCTCAATAATGCCATAAAGCATTAAATTTGGATAGTAGCTCTCATGCCTCTTGTTCAGCTATCCTAAGCATTTGAATTTTCTTTTTTTCTTTTTCTTTTTTTTTTCAAAGAAAGGAACCTTCTATTAATGCTTGAAAGATTTCATACAAGACAACAGCCCCGAAGGTCCTGAGTATGAAAAAACCAGAAAAGGCTGAAAGAAAAACCGGCCTATTCCAGAGAAGCCCAAGTCACTACCTATAGGATCTCTGGAATTGGGGCTAACAGCCAAGTGGGGGGACTATATAGCTAGCGAATCCCTTGTGGAGTGAATATGTAGAAAACACCTATAGGCCAAGCCTTGCAGAAACGAGCACACCTCTCAAGAGTCACCCTGGAGCCTAGAGTTCCATGCTCTCAGGTAGACCATAGAGTGTAAATGATATCCTGCTAGATGGTAACCAAGGTAGCTGAGGGTGGAACCAGGTGCTCTCCCATCACAAGACTGCACCGAGCCACCCAACTGTTCCAAGCCGTGATGCTGGCTACCACCTCCCAAACACTGTCCTCCCTAGGAGAAGGAGGAGCTAGGGTGTCAGGGGGGACTGCCTCGGGGAGTGCAAGCCTTTGAATGCTCTAACCCTATATCTGGTAGGCTGGGGAGATCTCATCAATCTGAAACACATGTCCTTCCTCTATCAACGAAGCCACCATCCCCCAGGTGTAATGTCTGTGTATACTTTGCATGCGTGTCATGATCCTGAGGGCTCTCATCCAGATCCTTGTTGTGCTACACCAACTCCATAGGCAGTGCGGAATAGTCTCTAAGATACCATTTGAGTAGCAATGGCACTAGCCCTCCACCCACATTTGCTCCAACCACAAGTCGATGGGTAAGCCTCCGTGGGCTGCCAGCCAGAAGAAGTATGAAATCTTCCTTGGAGCTGGACCACAACTGCGTCCAAAACCTAGAGCGAATATCCCAGGTTACTCTCTGGGTCACCTATTGTCTTTCCCTCGAGGGAGTCCACCTCGACGAGTCCATCTGAAGTCTGCTGCCAATCCGTGTGGTGTAGGAAAAAAAAAGGCACCTCATCAATCGTCTCAGCTAGGCTGCCCTTGGAGGACCAGAACCACTCCCCTGGGTCCCACTGGATCTCCCTCAGGGGTCTACCCTCCCATAGCTAGAGCTGCCATCGAGAGGCATCCTGCTCTGAGATACTAGGATTAATGTGCCACTCCTTCCCCAAGCATCCTACCACTCTGATCATCTACCAGTGCATCCCATCAAGACTCCCATCCATCTCAGGGTCACTCCCAGTGAGGGGCTGAAGTAGGCCTCTAGGTCCTACACAGAAGAAGTCGAGGTGTAGGCTGCCACGCTGCATCAAAATCCTCAAGGGAACACTAGTACGGGAAAACTTCCCCAACCATCTGCTGTCTCTCCAAATGTGAAGTCCTTCCCACCAGGACTCAGGAATGGCTAAATCAATCTCACCCACCATTCGCTACCCTGCCCCTCTCAGATGTGCTAGGGTGTCAAGCCTCACCTCTGCCTCCATAGGTAGTCTCCTCCAGCGACCAAAAGAACCACCTGGACCACTGTCCCAAATAGGTTTCAAGGTGAAGTTTGTGCTAATTGGGCTGCTTGTTTCTTTCCAGGTTTTTGAGTCCATTGGGATGAACAAGGGATCACGTGGATCCAAGGACACAAAGAATACTCCCTGGCATGTGGAATGTCTTCGACAATACAAATTGGATGGAGGCATGGACCGTCCAAACCCAACATCTAAAGGTAGATCCAGTAATTTTCAGGCCTGATAAAGGTGATGGATCAAGGCATGCCTCTCTGAAAGCTTCAAGGGGGATTCAGATCGTGCCATGCTTCTGCATGCTCTTGGACATTTTCCTAGCCGAGAGTATGGGCATACCATATGTAGTGCTTGTATTATGCAAATCAGCCTTCGCAAATGCCATCAATCTAATTCAAGATCCTTCTCTTCATGGACTGGTTGGTGCAGCTATGTCCTACAGGCAACGAAGGCTCCCTTCTAGCTGCCTTCATGTTTGTCCAATGCCTTAGCACTAGGTCTGCTCATGGCTGTCTCTTTCATACTTACTAGAAGTCCTTCTGGGGAGGATAAGATAAAAGGAGCCAAAAAAAAAAAAACGTTTGGAGGTGGTGCATGTCAGTGAAAATGTTTCTGCTAGAAACAATATGTCAACGTGTCTACTTGTAAAGTCAAAATGATTTTGAATGACAAATGTAAAAATTAAGAGGATGGGGAATTGAAGGAAATCCTAAAGGGAAGCTTGGAGAAGTCATTGAAGGAGAGATGGGGTAGAGAGGCAAGCTCATAGCATGCGAAACAAGTATCTTTTTCAAGTTCCACTTGCTCGAGTCCTCTTTTCCCTCCCTTGCCTCTTAGCCACTCCTTTGTCCGTGTCTTATTGGACAGTTTGGAGCTTTTGGAAGCCCTCGTTTGCTTCTTTAGACAGCAGCCCTCAGACCTTCCCCATTTTGGGTCATTCCTCTCTCTCTCTCTCTTGCCTAATATTGATTTAATAGTTTATCATGTGTATTTATGTGTGCATTGTGTGTGTAGGAGTGGGCGTGCGCGTGCGCGTGTGTTTTCTCAAGGCATTATTTGGTGGGCACACTACTGGTGGGCTCTTTCTTGGCTGCCAGATCCTTAGCTTGCCCATCTTGTTCACATTCCATAGAGATAGTTTCGCATCTACTCTGGACTCGTCCAGGCAACCGCGTATTTCCCTCCCGACTAGGTACTTATCTTTATGCTCCCTTTCCTGTCATCTCTTTTGGCAAGCAGTTTGGGAGATATGCCTCTACACCAGACTATGTTCAGTTCTTTAGTTAGTGTCCTTATTAGGCTCTGTGGTCTAAGTAGGCAGAGTCAGCAAGCCCAAGTTCAGCACCCTCTCAAGCAGGAGCAGCAGGAGTCTCAGACCCCATGAGTTACCCCCTCGGAAGGGAACTGGACATAGTTTAAAAAGAAAAAGAAAACAAGCAAGCAGGCCCACAAATGCCACAGACAGAGGGCCAACCACAGGGAGAGGGACAAGGTTGACCGAGACGCCTCGAAAGAGGAACAATAGGAGACCCCCTACAAGCGGGAGCCTGTGCCCATCTAGCCAATCCTCCAGCTTCGGAAGTCCAACCTCTGCACCCACCCTTGCAGCAATAGAGAGCCCGATGAGCTCTAGATGTGGTGATGGTGGAAGCCACAGTTGCTAGCCCGACGAGGGCCATGGAGGACCCAATCCAAAGCCCTGAGGAGCCTGATGATTAGGGGGGGCCTGAGGTCGCCCTTTTCCCTCCTCCTCCCCCCCCCCTCCCCCTCCTCCTCTTCACTCCCCCCTCAGGGTTCCCCTCGCCCCCTCCCCCCCCTCCGATGGTCACTCTCACCACCCACCCCCTCGCCCTCTATCCCTCACATCTCGACCTCACCCTCTCCCACCGCTCCCCTCTCCGCTTCAATAGCATCTTCTTCCGCTTCGACACCCCTGCCATCAAGCAAGGGAATGACGAAGCCCCCTTCTACCTCCTCATCGCAGTAGCAGGTCCGTTCAGAGAGGGATTCTGAGAGACGAGGCTTGTCTTCCTAACCAGCAACTCCCAACCTCTAGCTTGGGTGACCCTTACCGCAGGACTTCTAGAGGTTAGGACCCTAAAACTATTTTGAGATTCCGGAGTCATACCCTCTACCATTGGAGATCACGCTCATGGTCCTTCAGTCCTGCAAGGGGGGTTTGATCAGTGCAGTGGGATCTTAGACACACCCCATTTGGAGATTTTTGTTTGCCTCCACAGGGTTGAAGAAGTGGTCCCCAGAGTTGTTTGATGTTATTTTGGGTAATCAGCATATGCTCATGATGGACGAGTGGATGGGACCATAGGGATTAGATCGTTTGTACGCCCATGGCACGGAGGTGAACTTTTAGCTGAGCTTCATGCATCAGGAGCCGGTGTGTGGTTTAGCAACAGGAGTTATCAGATTGTCGATGGAGGCAAAGGTGGACCAAGCACACTTTTGGCCCCTCCAAATGTGTATGAATTTGTTCGGGATGGAAGCCTCCTTCATGATGAAGTGGGCATGGAACATCGGTATTGAGCCGGTATCCACCCTAGTACGATGCCGCACAGACATTGACTACTCGCCCTCCAAACCCCCGACAAAATCACCCAAGTCAATCTTTCTAGGACAAGCACCACCCACAAGAGAGCCTTGTTCCCGACTCCCTCGGCCTCATGAGCTGGACCATAATGAGTTGGAATGTACACAGGCTCCCCGATCATGTTCATAGCCAGCCGCAATACGTGATGCTCCGGCAGGAGTTGCAGAGGGTAGTGGTAGGGCGAGTAGTGGACATCCTTATGATTCAAGAGCACATGTTTTCAGTAGCAGACATCAGACGACGCCATCACCTTCTTCTAGGGAGAGGTCCAGAGGAGTGGTCTCCCACAGTAGGATGGAGCGGAGGGGTCTGCATCTCAATCTCATAGACCTTGGCTCCAGAGGTCTACGTTCAAGGTGAGCTAAGGATGGGCAATTTGGATGGGAGAGTCCAGGATTGGAATCTTGAACGTGTATTCCCAGCATGTAGACAGCATCGCTCGGCCTTTTAGAGGAGGCTATTAGAGTTTCTTCCGAATGTTGAGTCTTGGATTGTTGGAGGGGGCTTCAACAACCTGGAGTTTGGGGAAGACAAGCAGGGCAGCGCCTCATTCTTTGAGATGCCAGTAGTAGAGTGTAGTACTTGGGAGCAGTTCATTTTCAGGATCATTGGCAAAGAGCCAGAGTTTAGTAGGAGCCTAGCAGGCTTCTGTTCTCCTTTGGACAGAGGAGACATGATGGATTGCTCGAGAGATTAGATCGCTTCTATGTTGGGGACTGGGCATTACACAGAGGCGGCGCTATCGAGATTTTGGTAGGTACCATGATGTCCGACCACTCTCCAGTGGTACTTCACTTGGATTAGCCCCACCGAGGTCTCCCCCAAAAGGGGGTCTACATCCCAGAGGACCTCTTGTAGGACAAGGAGATTTAGCAGCTTATGGCAAAGATCTGGGAGCATTCACAGATAGCACCGAGGAGTGAGGGCTAGTTAGGTTGCATGGGTTGGGTTGCCAATGCGATTCAGAGGAGTAGTGTGGAGTTGCAGGCTCATGCCCTTAGCGGAGGAGCACCCTTCAGGAGTGCGAGCAAGCTTTGAGGAGAGACCTCGCCTCCATCGAGAGGCTCAGGGAGTAGGACCCAATGTCTCAGTGGCTTAGTGATAGATCAGAGAGCGCTCGTCTCGAGCTTCAGGACACAGAGCTGCAAAGGGTTGAGTTCTCCAATCATTCCTCTGGGGCCTGATGGGTACAGCAGGGGGATAGGATGACGAAGCAGTTCTTTCATACTACTAGGCCCCGATTGACCGGCACATAGCTACAGCATCTCCGAGACTTGTAGGGCATTATGCACTCACCCACAGGAGATTCTTGACATGACCACCTGTTTTTATAGCCAGCTCTTTCAGACAAAGAGGATGACCCCAGCCACGGTCTTGTGGCCTGAGAGCTAGTTTGGGATCACGTTTCGACAGTAGTCTCGCGGGACCTATGCAGTAGACTTGAGGAGCCTTTAATAAATGAGGAGCTCTGGGAAGCCCTCAAGGCTCTTCCGACCCAGAAATGCCTGAGGGAGGATGGCTTGACTCCGACCTTCTTCCAAAACTTCTGGGAGATTATCTCCACCCCTTTTCGTTTAGCTTTCCAGGAGATTTTTGACACAGGCCTTCTCCCTTAGTCCTTGTGCAGGGAGTGGATTTGTTCGATCCCAAAAGGGGGAGATAGGTCAGATATCCAATAATGGAGGCTGATCACTTTGCTTGATACTGCATACAAGATCCTCGCTAAGGTCTTGAGTTTGCAGTTTCGGCCTCATCTTACCGACATCATCCATGACACACAGACTGGGTTTGTCCAGGAGCATAGCATCCTGGACAACATCTTCACGTTCTGGGAGGCAGTGGATTAGTCCAGGGAGGAGCCACAGCCACTAGCCATCCTTCTCTTGGACTTGAGAAGGCCTACGATAGGTTGGAGTGGTCTTTCCTCGAGGGCACTAAGAGGAGATTGGGTTTCTCAGACCGATGGGTCAGAGGAGTTTCAGCACTATATGGAGGGAGCTCTAGTTAAATGATTATTAGAGGACACACAGGCCAGGCCTTTCTCTCTCTCGCTCGGTCCACCAGGGCTACCCACTAGCTCCCTTCCTCTTCTTGTTTGTAGCGGAGGCTTTGGGCTACTACTTCAGATCATAGGTGTTGGGTCTCATAGGGTTGAGGCTCCTAATCAAACATGAGGAGAAGCTCCTTGACTTGGAGTTTGCAGATGGCACGGCTTTATATGTTGAGGGCACCACAACGAGTCTAGAGAGAGTCAGAGGTGCCTTAGCTATCTATTGTGAGGCCTCGGGGGCACTAATCAATTGGACAAAATCCATAGGCTTCTTGACAGGCTTTGAGGAGACACTGAGGAGATCCGTGATTTTGGGAGTGACTTTGGTTTGAGATGGATACCGCGGGGCCAAATACCGAGATACCTCAGATGCCAAGTGGGTATTGACATCACAATAGAGCAATAGATTGCCCCAGTCCTTGAGAGTGTTCGGCACAAGCTTCTCTATTGCAGCCAAACTCTCCCTCATAGGTCGTGCCTTAGTGGCAAACCAGGTCCTTGCCACTACCTAGTATATTGCCTCTTGTTCCTGTTTTCACAAAGGATGGATTGGGCAGCTCGGACAGTTGGTACAAAACTTCCTCTGGACAGGTTTAGATGGAACGAGGAACACTAGGGCCTGAGTAACTTGGCAGACGGTGATCATGCCGCAAGAAGTGGGAGCCTTGGGTATCATTGATCCGGGGATGTAGAGCAGGGCCCTTTTGGGCAAGTTGGTGGTTCATGGCCTCACCGCAGGTGCCGAGAGCCTTGGAAGCTCCTCTTTTAGAGAGGGCTTCTGAGGAGCACCCTAGGCACTGGAAGACAGTGGCAGCCCTCAGATAGATGGATCTTCTCATAGGCCTCCCTTATGGGGAAGGGCTCCCCCTTGATGAGGAGCCTCCACAGGGTTTGGCAGAGACTAGTAAGGGGCCTCATCCATGCTCCACCTAGATGCAGAGAGGAGTTTGAGCACCAGCTCCTTATGTGGCACCCAGAGGTCAGAGATCAAGAGGGATGTATGCTTGGGCAGTGGACTCACATTGGCTAGGCACAATGGGAATGCCACAAAAAGTGCTTTAGTTGCAACATTGACCATAGATGCTCGAGGTTCATCATTGCGAGGAGGATTCGAATCAATAGCAAATAGGCAACAATGCCAGGAAAGCAATTGTAGAAAATCTCCAATTAAAATGTACATCACATAGATTGGCTTAGCCACCTAGGTAAGTTGATTGTAGTTTGTGAATCCACACTTTTTTGGGTAAACGAACCTTTCATTTAAAAAAATGTACATTAATAGATGTCTCAAAGTGAGACAACTACTACTGATATGCTAAAAGAACTGACAAGAAAACATATTGTAGCTGCTTCAGTAAGGAACAGCTAGTACAAGAAAGTATATTGTAGTTTGTGAAACCACACAAACACACACATATGTATGTATGTGTGTATGAATGAATGAATGAACATGCCCATAAAATACTAACTCATAAAAGACAACAGAGACACTCTCATCTCTTTATGCAATCGCTAGCTCTCTCATGGAGCCTCACGCTCAAAATTTACTACAGAAACACTCATAAGAGCTCTCTCTCTCTCTCTCTCTCTCTCTCTCTCTCTCTACACACAGCTAGGGCCCAAGACAACATGTCAGGTTGGACCCCCCTAAAGGTATTTTATTTCTTGAAGAGAGAATCTATTACAAGAGTTCAACGTAGAGCTGCCTGATACATGAAAATTCCAATGTGAATCCATATTACAAGAGCTTCAAGCTCATTTTAAATTGGCAACATGCCACTTGTCTAAAATCTAGACTATGTCCTATTACATGCCACTAAGGGCAACTCTAGAGTCTTCGAAGCACTTGGTCATGCGAACCACCTCCTAGATGCTTGTTAGGATCCTGTAGCGCTTAGGAAAATAACTCTTCCTAGTACCTGCAACAATTAATTAAAGCGCACCACCATGGCACCCATTAATTGTTAGCGCTTTACATGCAAACAACACATTGTGGACTAGTTCTAGTCATGGTGGGCATCCCCACTGAACACATGTGCACACATAACAAATATAACAAACATATTTATTCTCTGGTTGACCGAAGTCAACACTCTTGATCATAATTAAGGGGCTTTGACCAAGGGTCGAGGCGCCTTAGTTATAGTCAAGTCTCTCCAACCGAAGTTGGCACAACTCTCCAACTGAAGTTGGCACATCTTGGTTAACCACGGGTTAGCCGTGGTTAACCCTCTTGGCACATGCCAAGTCTCGTTGACTGACGTCAACACTCTTTGACCGTAGTCAGCTCTGTAGTTCTCTGGTTAACCGTAGTTAACCCTCTTGGTAATAAACCAAGTCTCCCTGATCGAAGTCAAGTTTACTTGACCAAAGTCAAGTATCTTTGACCGTAGTCAATTCTTTGACCATTAAAAGAACTCTTTGACCATAATTAACACATATAAAACTCTTTAATTATGATCAAATAAATGGTCAGCTGTACTTTGACTTAGGATATTTACATTGTGGTGACATCCCCTCGGTTTCTATTCAGTTGACCTCAACTAAAAAGCTTCCTTGTAAACGTCCAAAAGCTGTGGATGATCGGATAACATGTCTTCTCCATCCACTTGGCATCTAATGCTGTATAATTCTTGAATTTTACAAGATACCTGTAAAACTCCTTGCCCTGAGGGCCTTTGTGTACAGTATGGTACTCAATTTGCTCTCGCTGAAGGACCTCCTCCAACTCATCCACTTCTAGTGGATCCTTTGATATTGGCTCTGTAGGCTCTAACCCTTGGAATTTCTTTAGAAGACTCACATGGAATGCATTGTGATTCCTCCAATGCTCTGGCAATGATAACCTGTATGCAACCTCATTTATTCTTTTTGTAACCCTGAAAGGGCCATAGTCTCTGGGAGATAACTTTGCATACACTTTCTGTTTGCCTTTAAACTTGCAGAGCCTAGCTTTTTCAAACTTCAAAGGTATCCAATGCTGTAGAATTTGCTACTTCACTTTGACCATCTGTCTGGGGATGGAAGGAAGAAGAAAAATTCAGATTCGTTCCCATGTTATCAAATAAAGCTCTCCAGAATAGACTGGTCATTCTGGGATCTCGATCACTGACAATGGACTTAGGCATACCATGGTGCTTAAAGATCTGTGCCATGAAAAGCTTAGCCATATGATCTGCCTTTATGGTTTTGCGAACTAGAATGAAATGAGCTTGCTTGCTGAATCTATCAATGATCATCCAAATCCCATCATTCGCTGACTTTGATCTTGGCAAATCAAAAATAAAGTCCATTGTAATACTTTCCCATGGTGCCTGAGGCACGGAAAGAGGCATAAGTAGGCCAGGTGCCTTCCGTCTATCATACTTCACTTTCTGACATGTAAGGCATTCAGTAACAAACTGATGTATATCTTTCCACATTCCTGGCCAAAAGAAATACCTCTCTAGTGCTAGAGTTGTTGTTGTAATTCCTATGTGTCCAACATAGGGAGGTGCATGGCATTCCTCCAAAATCTTTTTCCTCATCTCCTGGGTGATGCATAGGCAATCATCTTTTTAGATACCCATCTTTCAGGGAATAGTGACTGGTGGATTGCCCCTCTTGCATTTGCTGTAAAATCTCACCGAAATCTCCATCACTAGCACATTGCTCCCTCATGCCTTCTAGGTCCTAATGATGAGCAATAGTCACATTATTGACTTGGGGTCTTCGGGACAAGGCATTTGACACTCTGTTCCAAATTCTTAGGGTATGGACAATTTGAAAATGATACATTGACAGCATGTTTGCCCATTTCATATGCTTCTCGAAAAGCTTGGTCTGAGTCAAAAAGTATCTCAGACTTTGGTGATATGTTTTAACAGTAAAATCTGCACCCAAAAGATAGTGCTTCCATGTATGAATGGCATGAATTACAGCCGATAACTCTTTCTCATAGATTCCAAGATATCTTTCAGCATCACGCAATCTTCAGCTCTCGTAGGCTACTACATGCCCATTTTGATGTAATGTAGCCCCAACACACTCTCCACAAGCATCGCCATCAACATCAAAAGGTTGATAAAGATTTGGGACTACAAGAATAGGCTCTGTAGTCAACTTCTCCTTGAGTATATTGAATACTTTTATCACATTCTGGGATATTCCCCATGTGAAGGCTGCATTTTTCTTAATAAGGTCATGTAATGGAGTTGTGATATCAGCAAAATGCCTGATAAACCTTTTGTAGTAAGAACACAGGCCTAGGAAACTTCGAACTTCATGCACAGTTTTCAGCTTTGGCCATTCCTGAATGGCACAGATCTTTACTAGATCCATCTATATCCCATTCTTGGATATTATATGCCCCAGATAATGAATTTCTTCCAGGAAGAGTTCACTTTTCTTGTTGTTTGCATAGAGTTGATGATTTCTCAGATCTTGAAAAACTATAGCAAGATGTTCCTTGTGCTCTTCTTCGGACTTAGAAAAGACAATTATGTCATTGAAGAAGGTACCAGTGAACTGTCTGTAGGGTCCGAAGATACGATCCATCATCCTATTGAAGGTAGCTGGGGCATTGGTCAATCCAAAAGGCATCACCAGATATTCATACAACCCGAATGTAGTGCGGAACGCTATCTTGTGCACATCCTGAAGTTGTATCCTCACTTGGTGATAGCCACTCTTTAAGTCTATCCTGCTGAAAAGTGAAGCTCCATTTAACTGATCTAGCACATCATCAATGCACAGAATAGGGAATCTATTCTTGATGGTCATTTTATTCAGTGCACGGTAATCGACGCACATACGAAATGAGCCATCTTTCTTCTGTACTAGTAGTACAGGGGAACAAAAAGGAGAAGAAGTGGGCTGAATCAACCCCTTGGACAACAAATCTTGCACCTGAGTCATAATCTCTTCTCGCTGAGTTGCACTAACTCTGTATGGGGGCCTATTGGGTGGCTCGCTACCAGGCATTAACTCTATTAGATGATCTTCTGGTCTCTTTGGGGATAACTCCCCTGGCAAAGCATCGGAAAAGCAATCTTTAAAGTTTACAAGAAATTGAAACTTATCTTTGTCTGCATCATTCATTTTAGCATGCATATCATTCTCTTTTTCTTTTACAAAAACCATGTAGGTGGAAATTGTAGACTTTATTGCTTTACCACATGTAACATCAGATACAATGGGGATAGTCTCCCCTTTATTCCTTGCAACTAAATGTTGGTTTTTCCCCCTATGCACAAACTCCAGCACTCTTTCAGGAAGAGTCAACTTCACTGCCTTGCGATGAAACCAAGGCATTCCCAAGACTACATCATGATGTTTTAGTGGAAAAATGAAGAAGTCTTCATGATCCACATAACTCTGTACATGAAGATGGAGCTTCCCTATCAAGGGAGTGACTGGCACAGGATTCCCACAGAACATCTGATCGGCATTCAAAGCCCTACCTAACTCCTCTGTCTTTATTCCCAGCCTCAAGGCTAGGTCCTCTGATATGAAATTATCAGTAGCCCCTAGATCAAATAAAATTAGCGCTTGCTGGTCTCTGACTTTGCCCCATGATAGCAGCAATTCTCATTATTCTGGGTTTGAAACATGACCCAGTATGTCAGGAATTCCTCCTGCCATTGGCTTTTGCGGTCCCCATGGCTTCTCTGCCTCTTTTCCCTTCAAAGTTGAAGGCCACATGCCCCTCTTTGCCGCACTTGAAGCATTTCCCATCTCTACGGAATTCAGCTATTTGTTCAGGGGTGAATGGAGATTTGCCTTTATATGACTTTGAAAACTGAGTACCCCTCAGCTTTTGAGGCTAAAACCATTTCTTTTCAACCTTGGGATACTCTTTCTTTTCTAATTTTGAAAAATCAGTTTTCTTTCTTTCGGCACGTCCTACATGCAAGGATAGTACCGTGGATGGATCTTGTAATGGTACAAGACTAGCTACTGAAGCTGAATGCATAAGGTCTTGATGCTCTTTGCCCCCAAAGCATTCACTACTGCTTGGATTCTTGGACTGAGACCTGCTCTATACTTTCTCATTTGGGTTCCTTTGGAGATCTTTTTGAAAGGTGCAACCTGCAAATAAGCATCCCAAAACTTTTGGTTATACACATCCACTGTATCTCTTACATCCATATGCAAACTATCCCAATCTTGAAGAACATAATCTCTAAACTGTTTAGGCATAAACTGTTGGTAGAAGGCTTTCTTGAAGTCCTTCCACCTCTTTGGGGTTGACCCATCTGTGGTCCACCATGCACTAGCTGTTGCTGTTAAGTGCAAACTGACCATTCTTAACTTTTGAAAACTTTTCTATACCGAATGCAGCATCAAACTGCTTGATGAATTGCAATGCTTTGTCTGTATGACCATACTGTCCATTGTAGGTCATAAACTTGACAGATTTACCTCCCTCTTTGAATTCCTTGGTCTCTTTGGAAGACTTTCTCTTCCTAGACCTTCTTTTCCTGGATGGTTTATCTGATAAAGAAGAAGATACAGAAGTCGAACTCGAGGTAGACGGTGATGGACTAGGAGATCGATGATGATGCCTTGATCTCTTCCTACTATGAGACCATCCCCTATGAGATCTCTCTTTCTCTGGCTGTACACGAGAGTGTGCCTCTGGCATTGGCACGTCATATGCTGTATTAGGCATAGCTTCTGCTTGAAACAAATGATGAGCCCTTGGATCCTTTCTGAAATTTTCCATCTCCTGCATACGAGTGCGTACCATCTGCTCAAATTCTTGCTGAGTTTGTTGCACACTTCTCTGTCTTGGATGTACATCCCTATCTTGTGAATCCCACTGGATAGGTGATTGAGCCATTTTCTTACAACTTGTTTGAGATCTGCAAGTTTCTCACACACACTGTGTATGCAACTGATGCACACTGTCTTTGCTTTTCAAAGAGAAAAATTACCTCAACAAGAGGTGTCTTGCATTCACAACTTATGCTAGTGCCGGGCTGTCAACTCAAGGCATATACCCACAAAGTTGTCAAGGCATCAACAACTATATTGCCCTTTTTCTGGCTGCTGCAAAAAGCACTGAGTATGCATCTGATTCCCTTTTTTTGAGCACAAAGGCATGCATCCCTTTACTTGTGCAAATCTTTGATTTCTCTACTTTTCTGCTGCTTTTCTGACAGTAAAAGTCTGACAGGTAGGTGAAGACTGCTGGCAGAAATAGTCTCTGCAACTGTCTCTTTTTTTTTTTACAGTAACCAGATGGAGTAACCGATTGGTTACTCTAACTAGACTGACTGGTTCTAGTCTCATTAGTCTACAATTGGACTAACTGGACTGGTCACAATCTGGTTACAGTGACCAGACTGGTTTGGTTGGGTCAACTAACTGGACCTCTAACTAGTCCACTAACCAAGGTTGAGTTAGATTAACCCCTGGTCAGCCATGTCAGTATCCATGTCACCTGTTAGAATGCCAGGTCATCTCACAGGTGCATGCCACATCATCCCTGCATGTGGGTCTGCCACATCAACTGACACATGTCAGAGTGACAAGTCAGCACTGTTCTGTGCACTGCCACGTGTCGTCTATGCTATGTCAGCTCTGAGTTGGATGCCACGTCAGCCACCTGTCAAGACCCCTCTGCCATGTGTGTGCCACGTCGCACGTGTGGTCGCCATATCACCTGCCATGTGTCAAATTACACACGTGTGCCACGTCATCACCTCTGTAGCCTTATGGAAGTTTAAGCGATGCTTGGTCTCCTTGACGGGCGATGGCGATGGCAGCTCAAACCATGAGTAGTTACGATGAGGTCCACCCAACGGAACACGTTGACGAATGAACGCCACCCAGAAATGCTTTCTGACGCAATAAAACTATTGCTCTATTCATCACCCACGAGCAGCGTTCACTCCTGCCAGCCCTCCGCCCGAGGTTATCGCTCTGTTCAAGCATCTCCATCACACATGGACTCCAATTGATTTGCCTTCATCATAAGCGCCCGCGTGAAAACGTTATTTCCATCGCCAAATTAAATCCGGAAATTCCCTACATGATCACAAGAACTACCCCTGTTGGCTCTCCGTCTTGCCAAAATTTTCCTAATTCTTTTCTAGTTCACTTCCTTGCAATGAGTCACATAAGTTTGTCAAAGGTGGTTCCATTTCTTAATCCATCAAACTCGCTAGCGAGCCATTTTTCCCTTTTTCTTTTTCATCCATTTTGGGCCTCTTTGCGCTTGTTTAACAAGATAGTGACATGTATAGTCGGAGGTGGCAAAACACGGCTGTCATTTTTTCCTAATATTTGACACCTCACGCACTTGAATTCAAAATTTCCCCCACATTCATAAATCCCAAATAAAGTAGACACCCATGTCCTATCTCGTAATCTATAGGCCATGACATGTGCACTTGTCGCTGAACATTCTGTGCCTTGCTTCGATTCTCTTGGCTTCTTTCTATTTGTAACCTTTCTTTCAAGCTTTTTGCCTCTCTTTTAAAATTATTTTCCTGAATCCATATCTATGTCAGCTTCTTCCCATCCATGCACTCGACCCTTGCCATACTCTTCGTGCTCCTCAAGCTCGCTTGGAATGTACACAATTTTTAGATTCTTGTCACGAAGCTTCTAGTGAGTCGTCGTTTCTCTTCACAAGCTAGCTGGTTTAGCATAGATCGTTTCTTATTTCTTGGTTCGCTTTCTTTATTTAAAATAAGATACCAGATGGTGCCATATAGTTTTTCATAGGTTGCAAAACTCTCTTGAAAGGCCACCTGAAGGGGAGTATGGATATGCTTCTAGAGGCACCTAAAGGATGGTGTAAGTCCATCCTCTCCAAGGCACTTCTATGGAGAGAGAGCCTTCAGGGCCTACTAGAGCTCCTCATTGGTGAAAGGCTCCTCCACCTGCCTACTCATACTTGGAGAGACCACTGACGGGGATGTGGGTCCAAACTACCTCCCAGGCTACATGATCCTGGGGAGACTTTTCCTCGGACTAAAACAAACAGTGATAGAAATCTGGGGTCATCCCTAGTGTTTCCTGGGGATCAGAATGCATCTAACAGCTCTCCTCTCTTAATCTCCGCAAAAGTGCATCCCTGCTGACCAAGAGCCCGGTGGTCTGGAAAAACTCATCATTCTATCACCCTACTGTACATACCGTGCCTAGGAGGAGTGATAAGAGAACTTTGCTTGGTGGATCTTTGTGTCCTAGAGGCCAAACACTCATTATGATCTGCAAGCCACTAAGAACCTCAGTCCTACTCCCTGAGACGCTCTTTGGAAGTCAAGTCTCATCTGAATGCTCACTCATGCTCCTAGAGCAGATAGCACGACGAAGAGCCTGGTTTGCGCTGCTCCTCTGTATCGCATCCGTTGCCCACAAGACGCAACATTCCTTAGGTAGGATCTCAAGATGCTACCAAAATTCTGTAATAGCACGCTGAACCTCCTCCTCCTTGAAAAAGGCATATGGAATGCGGTATCACATGCACCCCTGCACTTGGGTGCAAGGTGACACACTGGCTACATCGACAAGTGCATTATAGTTCCCAGATATGAGATTTTGTCGTATGGTGTGACCCCTTTGAGAGCCCTTGTCTAGGGACAGTCGGGCACAAGCTACGTAGGTTAGTCTCTCAGCCTCAGGTCAAGTCAGTAAGTCAGTTCACTAGTACCCACTGGAGAATAGTAGGTTAAGTGTTTCCATCTTATAGTTTAGGTCTTAGCCTAGGTTAGGAGTCCCTTTAGGGTCCCCAAAGGCTGGACTAGTAAGCATGGAAGGCAGCCTGCAAAGGCTGCCCAAAAACTCCCCTGGCAAATGAGCCAGGGAGGGCTTTTTATAGGCTGGTTGTAGGCCAACCAGTCTGTAAAATAGACAGACTCAATCGGCTGTTTACAGACTAGGTTGGCTCAGCCCAGCCCTATAAAAGGGCCCCTTGGCTGCCCTCTTTCCTCATTCCGTGCTCCTGCCTTCAGCTCTCCTACAACCTCCTTGTGCAGCCCCTGAGATCCTCAGTTGTGGCCCTGCTCTAGCCTTAGTCCCTTGGCCATCAGTTCAGCCTAATCTGAAGGTGTCCACGCAACACAACAGTCAGAGGTTTGGATAGCAAACGGAGAGAGGTTTGGACACTGTCTCCTCATCTTTTCTCAGTTTTCCTTACAGGCTACACAACCTACTTCTTAGCTCTAGTTTCTCAGTCATATCTCAGCTCTCTCTGAGTATCTATTACTCTCAACTATCACTCTCTCACTCACGCAGTAACCCTGCATTTTCGGTAGATAGCACAAGCCTCTCCCTTGCCTTGCAGAAGCGTCCTACATCGTCAGTGTGGACAGCATCAAGGTCTTGGTACTGGTCGGTGTTGCCTCTCAAGTCTTTGGGTCTGCTATACGTGTGCACAGTGAGCTCTTCAGAAGCGCGTTCTGTGCTCTCTTGAAGAGTGTTCTTTGTTTTTCTCAATTCTCCAAGTTTAAAGCAAATTCTCCCTTGATTGGGGGAGGGGGCCTTCAGTGGGTACAGGGACCCAATCAGTTGTCAACTCTACTCTCTCTCTACCCTCATCTCCTTTCTCTCTCTATGCGCTCATTCCTCGCTAAAGGTTTAAACAAGGTCTTGCTGTGAATTACATGATCAGATTACCATTGCATGTTACATTGGTATCAGAGCTTCAATCTGTATCCATCTTGACTACCGCGAGTGCATGGTTGTGTTGAGATCCGAAAAGGACACACAATCAAGTGCCATGGAAGGGTCAGGAAAAGATTTCAACCTCGAAGACTTTGAAGAGGAGAAAGACTACCAACAAGATACGCTTCTGCCAAATGCTCAAGAAGTGATGGCGAGCCTTCTAGAGCAGAATCAGGTCCTGCTGCAGCAACTCGAAGAACATGGGAAGAGCATTCATCCCAGCTGGAAGAAAGCAAAAGACAGCTGGATCAGACAAAACAATGTATGGAGGAAAAAGAAGTAGAAAAGCCGCTGGAAGAAAGAAAAACCACAGATTTTGAAAAACAGCTCTTGTTGATGCGTGAGGAACACAAAAATGAGGAGGCACTGTGACACGCAGAGCTCACCCAGGCAGAGAGGCAATAAAAGCTAGACCGAGAGGCGATGCTTCTCCAACACAAACAAATGTTAGCCACTATGCAGGCAAGTTTGAGCGCAGCGGCCGTCTCTGCCACAGCTTCGCCATCGACAAAGGTAACATCACTCACTCAGTTCACTCCAAATTTTGTTAAGTATGATGGTAAGTGTGACCATTCAGCAATTTTGCAATTTATTCATCAGTTTGTAGCTCATTTTCCATTAGCGTAGGTTCAAGATAAGCAAGATAAAGTCCACCTTGCAACCCCTCATCTTACAGGGGAGGCGGTGACTTGGTGGCAGCATTGGGCTAGTAAGCATACTGACTCAAAAATGTTTAAGATGAATTTCGTTTGGGCAACGTTTCTAGCCGACCTCAAAGCCTGTTTTCTCCCACCCCAATATATGCTTAACTTGGAGGATGAGTTCGCTCGTCTCTCCTAGAATGATTTGCCTGTGTTGACATACAGTAATAAGGTCATCACATTGGCACAACAGTTGGGCGTGACGAAGAGGGCCAAGATGAAGCAATTCATTCGAGGTTTGGACACGAACATATGTTTTACCATTCGAAAGTTCGACCCTCCAGATTACGAGCGAGCGAACGAGCGAGCGCTGACTCTCGCACAGAATCAGGAGATGATGTTGAACGGGGGAAAGCCCAAGCAAGTCCAGGAAGATTCCAAAGCCCCGCAGCAGTTAAACAACATAGCGGGTAAGGATAAAAAAAAGGACAACACGGTCAGGCTCTTGGTCAAAAGAAGGAGTCCAAGCCAAAGATGACTCCGGATAGGAAGGCTAAAGTGGGTATTACGGGAGGCTATCTACAGCCCAATGAGTAGAAGTGGTACCACCAAGAACATCGCTGCTTTCATTGCCACCACATCGCTGGGCATGGCAAGAAGGATTGTCCGAAGTGGCTTGCCGAAAAGGCTACGAAAGCACCTACTTCGTCTGTCGCCAATGTATTGGCTCTTCTAGCCTTGCCTCCATCCTCATCTACAAATGCCGTCTTCCTTGCTTTGAATGTCGTTTCCACGGTGGTCTTTCAAGGTAAGAAGGAGGGCGACTTCTTAGATCAAAAGAAGGCACTCATTCGAGCGTACGGCATAGCTAACGGGCATCCATTTATTGTCCTGTTTGATATGGGGAGTTCAGAAGATGCCATCACGCCCGACTTGCGCACACACAATTGTCAAATATGCCAAAAGGTCAAGGCTTCCCACAAGAACACGGCAGGCTTACTTAAGCCATTGCCAATCCCCGACGGTCCTTTCCAAGACATAGGTATGGATTTCATGGGGCCACTTCCAGCATCTGCAGGTATGCGTAATACTCAATGTCTTACTATTGTTTGTCGCTTTAGTAAATATTGTATGCTCATTCCCTGCAAACAAACGACCAGCACTGAAGATGTAGCTCGCTTGTTTATCAAGTATTGGTATCCCATTGGAGGGTTGCCAAAGACCATTACATACGACAGGGACTCCAAGTTTACATCTAACTTTTGGCGAGCCTTATTTGATGATTTTGGTACTAAGCTGTAAATGTCTAGCGCTTTCCATCCGCAATCGAACGGCGAGGCAGAAAAGTAAAATGGTATGGCATTTGATATTTTGAAATCATATTGTCATGATGCTCAGGGAAAGTGGGAGCAGTTTCTTCCACTTGTACAGGCCATTCCAAACGATATCTATTCTTTGAGTATTGGTCGCACACCTTATGAAGCGGTGTTTGGCCGGCGATTTACCTCACTCCTCACCCGGATGGTGTCTCCATCTCTTGAAGCTAACAAAACCACCGAATCCATGGCAGAGATTATGGAGTCCGTGAAAAGCCGCATCGCCAAAGCTCAAGCATCGTATACAGGCCAAGCTAATAAATCCAGACGAGATGTCAAATATAAAGAGGGTCAATGGGTGTATTTACGCATTATCAAGCAACGATTGAAGTAGGTGGGCAAGCGATGTCCTAAGCTATCTTTCAGGAGCTTTGGACCATTCCCTATTATTCAAAAGATCAACGATGTCCCAATGAAGTTACACCTACCAGACAGTTGGACTATGCACAACGTGTTCCATGTACCTTGATTGAAGCCATATTTTGGACCTCCTCTTTCAGAGATTTCCGATGAGCAACAACTTGAAGTTCTTGATGAAGCCGAAGTTTTG
This sequence comes from Dipteris shenzhenensis, assembly GCF_047967505.1. NCBI lineage: Eukaryota > Viridiplantae > Streptophyta > Polypodiopsida > Gleicheniales > Dipteridaceae > Dipteris > Dipteris shenzhenensis. Next base: position 50,252,119 of record NC_141604.1, read on the forward strand.
CAGTCAGAACAGATCCTTTTTCATAAATTCAAGCATGGGTCAGGACGCAGGATCCGTGAGTTTACACCAAGTTCCGTGATCGAGGTACCCATGAAGCAGTGTGGTTGGACGAAGATTTTTTCTAGGAGTTTCCCCAGATATTGGCGGACTACTTGGAAGCAATGAACCTACGGCCAAGTTAAGAAGGAGGGAATGTCACATGCATCCCTACACTTGGGTGCAAGGTGACACACTGGCTACATTGACGAGTGCATTATAGTTCCCAAATAGGAGATTTTGTTGTATGCTGTGATCCCTTTGTGAGTCCTTGTCCAGGGAGAGTCAGATACAAGCGTCCTACATCATCAGCGTGGACAGCATCAAGGTCTCGGTACTAGTCGGCGTTGCCTCTCAGGTCTTTGGGTCTACTATACATGTGCACATATACATGTGCACAGTGAGCTCTTCAGAAGCGTGTTCCGTGCTCTCTTGAAGAGTGTTCTTTGTATTTCTTAGTTCTCCAAGTATAAAGCAAATTCTCCTCTGATTGGGGGAGGGGGCCCTCAGTGGGTAAAGGGACCCAACCAGTTGTCGACTCTACTCTCTGTCTACCCTCATCTCCTTTCTCTCTCTATGGTAAACAACGCTCATTCCTCGCTAAAGGTTTAAAGAAGGTCTTGCTGTGAATTACACGATTAGATTACCATTGCATGTTACATCCGGACCCTTTTCTGGGGGAGCCCTTGATGGGGCTGCTCTAGTTGTAGCAGATTGGGGAGTGGTCAGACATCATGGTACCCACCAAAATGCTAGTGGCTCCCCCCATATGCATCGCCCAATCACCCATATACAATCTGTGCAGCCTCTCTAGAAGGCCATTATGTTGTCATTGCCTAAACAAGAAGTAGAGGCTATAGGGAAGTTTGCAGAATTCTTCCTCCCCCAAGGGTGCTTGCCACAGATCACAAATATAACTGTTTCCACTACTCCTCAAGGGCTCACACAAGAATTATGCAGCCAAGGATATCAAGGACAAACTCAAAGTGCATAAGTTCAAAGGGGACACACTCACACCTAATGAGCTGGAGGAGTGGCTTACGAAGTTGGAAGATTATTTCTGCTTCTACCCAAAGCAAGATGAGGATCACATAATCTTTGCGGGTATGTGCTCTAGTTGTAGCAGATTGGGGAGTGGTTAGACATCGTGCTACCCACCAAAATGCCAGCGGCTCCCCCCATATGCATCGCCCAATCACCCATATACAATCTGTGCAGCCTCTCTAAACAAGAAGCAGAGGCTATAGGGAAGTCTGCCGAATTCTTCCTCCCCCAAGGGTGCTTGCCACAGATCACAAATATAACTGTTTCCACTACTACTCTCAGTCATAGGCATCTCCAAAAAAGAAGCTCCGCCCTGCTTGTCCTCCTCAAACTCTAGATTATTAAAGTCACCTCAGGAGACAAAAGACCACGCCAAATGCTCTCCCAATGGAGTGGAGGATAGGACTGTACTCCCTCGGCTAATCACTCACCTCTCATCAACTAGAATACCCTCTCTAGGTGCCGTTTCTGATTAGGATTTCATGTGCGCATGCGGACTGCATTGAACATGTGATACTCATACAAGCATTCCGTACAGACCCATGGGCAGAGATGGAGAGCTCAGATGACACATTCTTCTAGTGCTCTGGAGGTAAGAGCAGCCTCTGATGGAGAAATATTGTGTCACCCATGTCAAGATTGTCTAAATTCACATTTGATGTGCAGGTTGTCATACTTTATTTCAGCTGACTGAAACACGAACTTGATATATTTTCGATAGGTAAGGATATTTAGTAAAGGAGAATGATTACCTCATAGCTGGATTGGATGGCGATGGTTCACTGCCTTGGAAGCACATCCCAGGGGGGAGTCTGCTTTATAAGTGTGCTTTTATAAATGCACATTGCCGGGGGGAGCTCTTTAAAAGTTAACTTCTACCTTCCTAGATTATTTTGCAGTTCTGGGGAATGCTCTGACATCTTTAAATTGCTGAATTTAGGTGTTCTGTTTAGAAAAACATCTTCTGAGTAAAGCCAGCTACCCCTTCCCATTGATGCAATTCAGTCTAGTAAGAGATTCCAGATGGGTCCTTTGATCTGCTGTTTGATAGACAGAAATTGAGTGATGATTCATAAGCAACGTTTCTTTTCATCTTTAGAAGCTTTACAGATGGTTTTGACTTCATGTATACGATTACACAGCAACTATAACAAGAGTCTTACCTATAGGATGCATTGTTGTAATGTTTATCTTCCCCCCAAGGGATTCTTGATTGGCTGTTAAGACAGTCAATATGTTGGAGAGCATAGGGCAGCAAACCTCTACTATCCCCGCAGCAACAGTATGATGGTCCTAAGGCTCCTCATCACTCTCAAATCTCACTGCAACATGTGCATACTAGTGTAAATGAAAAACACACTCAGATGAACTCTATGGGGGTGAGTTCGAGATGGTGCTTCCATGGGTTCAGGTCCAGTAAAGATGATCATGATGCTTCTTCCTAAATCTGTCTGTTTATTTATAGGAAAGGAATTGCCTCTGCCCTTTCCTTGGTGCCATTCTGAGGTAATTGTAGCTAGTTCCCGACCAGCAGCAGGGCTGCTTGCTCTCTTCCAAAAGAGAATGGATGCATAGGAAATGCACAAATTTGAAAGAAACGATTTTGAAATGCAAAAAAATGATGCCCTTTTGCTTGTAGATTGAGCTGCCTAGTACCTCTGGCTGTGTGCTAATGCTGTTCTACAGTTGTACAGACAATTATCGGCAATACAAGCCTGTATGACCTGTTCTGCTGTATGGCACATTTTTCCTTGGCCAGGGGCCTGGGTGCTGTATGGGTGAAGATGAATATGGCAGGCCGCAGCCCTGTTGTATACCAGCAGTGCTTGTATATGTGAGAAAGGTCTTGCTCTGGAAATGTTGCAAACAATACCAAATGTTTACGATGAACCATGAAACCCCAAATTGAATGTCAGGACGTATGTTACATAGGTAAAGGAGATTATGTGATTCATGTTGCAAAAGAACTGCTGGTACTGAGCAATTCTAGTGAAGAATTGGATCACTTGATTAGGACTTTTGTTCATGCCTATTCTGGCATATATATAGCTCATTTACATGCATGGTTAAGGATATGTAGAATCACCTAGCTTGGGTGCTTAGTGGACAAATATCTTGGAGGCTGGGGGCCATTTAGCTTGTTAGTGGTACCCAGCTAGCTTGTGAGTAGAGACCAGCTATTTGTGGTTTGAAGGCCAACTAGCTTGTGGAAGAAAACTTCTGTGTTTTAGAGCATGGAAGGCGAGCACTGTGAGGTGCCTTCAGCCAGTCAGAGCTTCTTGTATGGTTAAATCGTAATCTTTATTTTTGTCCTGAAGGATACTGGATTTATTGTGCTGGTTGGGCACTCTGATTCTGAGAGGCTGAGAGCTTGCCGGTCTGCTATCAATGCTAGTGAATGTATAAAAATGTTGAACGCCTCAAGGAATCAAAGATATTCTTTGGCTCTGTAAATTAGGTAAATTGAAGTAAGGAATGCCACAGGTTCCCTTAAGGCCAAGGACTTTTTAAAACTCGCATGTGAGTTTCTTAGGGAACATATTTAGAAGTTTACATTTTTCCCCATAATTGTCCAACCCCCCCATACACATACATGTTTGAAATATCAAATTTAAAGCTCTCCTCTGTATATTCGTAAACTTAATTACATTGGACACATACTTTTTTAATCCCCCCATGTATGTGAACATTTATAATTTGAATTTAAAGAGTCCTCCATTAATTAGGGTATGTTGTTAAAAATGTATAAGTGACCCCCTGAGGAGTATATAAGCTACCTTGCAATAGGCTAGCCTCCACAATCTTGAAAGGTTTATGGCTCTTCTATTAGCTGAACCGCTCTAGCCACCACCCTCCATTGACAAAAATAACAAAGGGAAAAGAAATGATTCTATTGGTACTCTCTTTTATTGGAGAAAAATTGGTTATTGTGCTATTTCAAATACCTAGCCCTATGTCTCTATCTCTAGAATTCCTTGCATGCCAATGTGGCAATTTGCCAAAAATCTAATTGTGATTGTTGATGAACCAACCATCTCTCCATGGTGCTAGCAGACGTCCTTAAATATATTTAGCATCTAACCTTTGTCATGTTCCAGCATAGCCACATTGCACAGGTTGCACTACAATTCGTTTGGTATAATTGACTCCTTTATTGCAAGGTGTAAGAGTGACTATCTCAAAGTGCTCTCCAGTGAATTTATATTTTGGGAACAATTCATCTAAAGGTGTCTTTTTCTCGGGCTCCGATTACTGTGCATTAATTGTATAGGAATCTTTGTGATTGACACAAGAGGATGAAAGTGACAGATTTGTTTTCTTTTTGGCAGGTTTGAGAAGCTTATGTGCCCAAGGACAGCTTGATGAAGCATTCCAGACTATTACCTGCATGGATCAGCAAGGAATTCATGTTTCAATTAAAACTATATATTGCCGTCAACGGGAGTGCATCAACAAGAAAGATTTGGCAGTGGGCATGGAAGTTTATCGCCTCATTAGGAGGCATGGATTTGATTCTGATACTGTCTTAGGGGGGCACCTTATTTACTTGTTTGTGTTGTGTGGCAAGTTGTCAGAAGCAAACCAAGTATTTACCAAGCTTTCTAACCCAAACTTGATTACATGGAGTGCCATTGCTGGTTGAGCTCGTATGGTTGCAGTTGGTTGTAAGCTTCCTGTGCTCAGAGAATTTGTCTTTGAGGCTCTCTTCGGTTAGGTCATAGTTCTTGTTTTGGTGCTTTGTGGGTGTCCTCCATTTGTGTGTGTTTTCCTTTGGTAGTGTGGTTTTTGTTCTAGGTCTGTGGTGAGATTTTACAATAAGCACAATTATTCGATTGCTCCCCTCATCCAAAATAGCACTAGGTGCTATCTCCCTCACCCCTTATAGCGGAGAAAACACATCCGAAAAATTGCCACAGAGAGAAAGATGTAGGTTTAGAAAAATTTGTTTGTATGTTTTTTGTGTTCATTACATAAGCTTGTAACCATACGAGTATCCAATACGTTTCCTTGAGAAGAAAGTACATTGTCAAGCTCTTTTCACACGTTACTAGCATCATTTTTCCTTTCCCTCACAACAATCTCTTAGCATAACTAGAGTTGCGATAGCCTTTCTGTCATGGAGCACGTAACTACCGTACTCAAAATTTTAAAGGGAAAAGGCGAATGATTAAAAATGTGGACATGAGACATAACATAGCGTCTGTTAGGACCCAGCCCTCCTTGCAAATGTCAGGGGTGGTGATTTATTATTGACTAAGCGATGTCCATATTGTTTGTGCCTTTTGGGAGTTGAAACCCAATAAATTCATGAATAAGGCAAGAGCTCATAATTGATCCTCATTGCAGTCTATACAATATTGTCACATGGATTATAACTTTATGAATAAAGGTGTCGATATCTTTTGATCTTGCATCCAACTTGGCTTTCGTTGCTCCCCCGCGTTGAGAACATATGCATCAAAAGAGAGGAATGTTGTAAGAATTTAGATTGAAAACAAACAATTTTGAATGGACGAGAAATTTATAACATATAATATGTAATAATTATAACACCACATAGTGTGTGTTAGAACATGAAGTCAAAGTGAGTGATATTTATGTGTATTTGGTCTAGTGAGTCCTAGACATGCCACATGTCACATTGGGATATATCCCATAGAGATTGTGACTTTCTAGAGTCAAGTGTCACACTATATAGTGTTGTACTTGTCTATTGTCGAATTACAATGGTCTACATCAAGCTTTATATTATGTGAGTACTTTGGTTATCATTGCTTTGCACTTGTTTCCATATTTTCCTGTCTTTCCATTCAATTCTTGCATACCATGTGCCTTCATGTGGTATCAAAGCCTCCCTTCCTAGCCCTTCCCTTTCTCCTTGCTTCTCCATGAGGTAGAGGGTGGCCGAAAAGAGAAGCTACCCTCTCTTCTCTCGGGGAGGAGGTCCCCTTTCCTACTTCTCCTTCCCAAGCCTCTCCTATGGAGACCTGCTCATCATACTCGTGGAGTTGTTGTTTAAGACTTGCGCCATCTTGTTCTCCTCCAGTTCTGCCTTGAAAGATTTCCCATAGCTATCTGTGACTAATAGTAGCGTTCTCTTGGTATCAACGATTGTTAACTGTTCATCGCCTTCTTTCAACTACCATCAACATATGCCCAACACCCGCCATTGATTCCTATGACGTCTTCTTCTTGAGCTGCTCATGTACATCACTACATTTCGTTCGTGAAGGCCCGCACCCAATAGACACCATACACAAAGAGGATGGCGTGACAACATGAACTGAAGAAAGAGGATTATGTGGCCGCTCTGTGTTTGCATTTCTACCACAGCTCCACCATCTTTTGCCACTCTAGTTGGTGCCCACGAAGTTGAGCTGAGCTGCCTTGCTGCTCCATTTGCTGTTTCCTACCCACGTATTCTATTTTCGTATTTGGTCTTGTGAGTCCTAGACATGCCACATGCCACATTGGGATATATCCCATAGACATTGTGACTTTCTAGAGTCTAGTGTCATACTATATAGTGTTGTACTTGCCTATTGTCAAATTACAATGGTCTACATCAAGCTATATATTATGTGAGTACTTTAGTTATCATTGCTTTGCACTTGTCTCTTCATTTTCCTATCTTTCCATTCAGTTACCATGTGCCTTCAGTGTGGGCAGGGAGGTAGTGCGTTTCCTTTTCCAAAGAGTAATAATTTGAGAGAACAAGGACCTTCCTTGGGCACTGAGTTTTTTAGCATCAAGAATATTAGTGTCGAGATTATAAGTGCCGAGAATAAGTCTCGCGGATGGATAAGATACTGACATATTACCTAAAAGTCAATAGTCGTATTCGTATTGCAATTCAAGAAATGAATATCTTGCACACATTAATAAAATAGATCTCTCATTCCTCAAAGGATTATAATCCGAGGGAATAGGCCCTTCCCTAGGAATCACGTTTTAGAATATCGCACTGATTAGATAGATCTCTTTCACTTTCTGCAAACATGGAAAGAAAGAATAAATTAAAATTTGCTTTAGTAAATGAAGTATCTAGGCCAAGCTTGTGGAAAGAGTTGCCAATTTCAGTTCATGATAGTTTCTCCCTGGCTCCATTGGTAGTTCGTGGAGGTCTAAATTTGATTCACAAGCCCTTTGCTTGCTTTGGGAAAGCTTTTCGCTCACCAAGAAGTGATTTGTGATCACATAGGTAGCGTACCTGGTTTGATAGGCTATTGCTTGTTTGATTGGAGTTGCAAGTGATTGTGAGGGTGCTTGATTTGAGTTCCCCAGGCCAACTAATTTTGGTTCGAAGCACTTTGCTTGTTTTCAATTGGTTATGGTGACACTAGAAGCAACGAGGAGTTGTTGAGACCAATGATTTCCATCACCTTCTTTTCTATATAAAACATCGCTTTTTTCTTCTTGCTTTTCCTTTCTTCCTTGCTTTCTCCTCCAACAATAAAGTTATAACTCAAACCATTGGATCTTCATAAAGATCAATGTCCTATATTTGCGACACGTGGCTTAATGAGGGCTTGCCATAACAAGGTAGCCTAAGAGGTTTAATAATGTAAGTTTTTGCATAATTACTTCTTCTTTAGAGCATACAACTTGACATTAGAGAAGAGCTTTATGTTCCTTATAATGAATTTACTCGTTATGTCATCAATTTATTCATACCTACACATGTGTTATTGTTTTTGGTTACATACCATTGTTCAATGAGGTTGCGTTACTAGCTACTTTGCTTACTAAAGGTGGCCACTTTATTGCAACTCTTGCATTGGCTATATTCGGCTATATGAAATGTTATGTGGAAATTACATTATGGCAAACTGAAGAAGCCATCCTATAAAACTTCAATTGGTTCAACATGCTCTCATACACCACCTCAATATCTCTTTTTGGCGGCAAATTTTGTTTATAAATGGAGTCTACCCTAGGATATGAGGGGAAATCGTGTTCTCATCTTTTACTTGGTTAATTATGGTAGATTTAGTCTAGTTAGTAAATTCACAAATCGGATGATGGTTTATCTTTAAACAATAGTATGTCAAGCTTGTAGGTCATATAAATAGTAGGTTGAAGGTTAACTATTCTTTTTTAGTTGACCCTTCAAAGCTACGGTGTCTTTAGTTGTCTTTTGAATGTTTTTACATTTGTCTTAAGACTTGAGTTGGTTTCGAATGTTAACACACATCTGCATCTAACATTCTGACTTGTTAGCTCTCTTATTGCCCAAGACTAGGAAAATTGAATAGAAGCACTGATATAGTGTAGCCAAGTGTGCCATATTCTTTTTATTACTTTGAGTTACTTTGAAACAAGAAGGTGCCTTGGCAAAGTGGTTGTGCTAGATAAAGTTTGAATTGTTTTTGCTAAAGAACAATATTAGGTTTTGTCATGACTATGAGATTGTATTAACACCATTAAGTTGCACCTTGAATCTATCTTCAAAATACATAGCCTTGAGTTGTGAAGGCTATGCTTAGATTTGATAACTTAATGAGTTCTCTATCTCTAAAATTTTAAATTCAACTTTGGGATTCAAAAGCCAAGCTAATGGCATAGCAAATTTATACCTATTGGTTAGCCATTTTCACATTAATTTAGTTTTCATAAATGTTGCAGCTACTTAATTGTTCAATTAATTCAATTACTTACCAAGTCAATAATGCAAAGTGTTCTTCCCCTAGATAGTAAGAATTCTTTTGGGAAGTGTATTTAAATTGCATTTTGATTTACATAGACATATGTTAATTTGAGTTTAAATTGTGACTTTTATTTTACAAATCTCCTTGTACAAAAGCATGGCTTTTATGACATTCTTATCCTTGTTTTAATAAAATTGTGAAATTTTAATTAATCTTTGTTATTGATGCAATTGAGCATGTAAACTCATCTTCATGGGCAAACCCTAGGTCAATAAGTCTTCTTTATCTTGGTGGCATGGGTGACAATAGTAGGTATTTTTAAAAGACTTTCTTTGATAACCGATTGGTTAACAATATGCCACCACTGGTTAGTAATGTGATTTGATGGATAGTGGCAAGTCCATAGAGCTACAATTGTGTCTTGGGCCCAAGAGGATGGTAAAAGAATGAGAAGAGAGAGTGGTATAAAGAGATTACAGTTGGCCCTCCCTTCAAAAGGTGACTTGTATAAAACGCCAAATGGTTGACTTTGATCATCATTGTTGTATGCACAAGTTTGGAATACAAGCTTCCTCTTCTCTTCAAGAGTGTCTTTGGGTGTTCTCTTGTTTCCCTTGTAGTGCCTTTGTCTTTGCCACTCCATCCCCCTTCATTCTCTCCTTCCCTCCTCCCTCTCCCTTCCTTCTCCCCTCTCTTCTCTCCCTTCTCGCCGTTCCCCCTTTCTCTCATGGAAACATATTGCAACAATTCAAGAGTCTCTTGAGTGACACATGTGGACGGCTCGTGCTTTGCATTACTCTCACAAGGAGTAGCTTGGAGTGGAGGCTCCATCGGCATCCTAAACAATCCCCATGACATGTGAGTCACCATTGAGAATACACATTATTCTCTACACATCAGGAAATGTGGTAAGTTTTATCTTCATTGCGATGGTGGTAGGTGAATTTTCCTACTTTCAACATATAGTATCTATGTCTTCACAAGAACAAATTTTGTCAATTGTCTTTTTGTGAATTACTACATTACACTCCCTTTTAGATATCTATTCGTTTAATCTAGATTCAAAAGAACTTTTGATATATCTAGATTTTCTAATATAAGCTAAAAAGTTGTTGAATTGCACTGTTCAAAAACTCATTTATAGCTAGTTAAGCTACGCATATTTTTATGAAAATTAAAACACATGTTGGCAAAATCTTTCGTAACCAATTTATATTTTGGTAGCTATGTATTAATAAGGGCACTTTTTTAAAAAGGGCAAGCTAAGCACCTTACATTACTTTGGCACTTCTAATTTTGGTCACTACTTTAGAAGCTATGCCCTCTTTGTGTTTATGCATTTGATTTTCTTGAAAGAACACTTCCAACCCATTAATGAGTTGGTGCAGTGCCATCTTGTGAAGACCATTTTTTACCACAGCATTTGTTGCTCTTTCACTCCAACTACCCATCAAATTTTGTGACAATACAATTGTGCAATTTTGTAACAAGTGGTTTGATCATGTTGGCTATGAGGCTAAAGGCATTTTATGTGTGGGCGCACGCGTGCACACACACACACACATGCACACAAGTTTTTTAAAAAATCATTTCTTGAAAATCAAATTCTAGAATGAATGTTCCTTATACACCATCTTTTTTGCATAGCAGTGAACGAGTCGTAAAGCTCACTGCTTGATTTGGTCAAAGAGTGATTCCCTTTATAGCCAGTTCCAAAAAATAAATTTTTATACACGGCCTTTAATTAGTCATAAGGTTGGAAAAAAAAAGGGGCCAAAAGCATTAAAACCTCATAAAATTTAGGGCATATAGCACATGACAACTAAGGGTGGTTTTATGGTCAATAACATATAATGGACCTTTGAAATGTATGCATGAGAATAAAGGGGTTAACAAGTGACCCTTAATTTACGGGCATAAGGAATTTGAAAAGGCATATGGAATTGGAAAAGACACATGAAATTGGAAAAGGCAAATGGCCCTTCATTTTGTGTCCCATGGGTGACCCTTCATTTATAGGGTCAAAACCTCTATAAATACCACCTAGTCTCCCTAATAGTTCACGGCGTGGAGGAGAAGGGGATTAACTATCAACTTTCCTTATGGATTGCGTAACCTCTGGCATGGTTGCTCGATACATTATCTTCAAGGTATGAGTAGTACTGCAGTAGTATATCTAAAAAATATATATATTTCTACATTTAGACATGGCTCTATGCCACATGGCATCCCTATCACGCACCTGGGTGTGTGCACCCAGGGTGTGCGGACCCAGGGTGTGTGGAAATAAGACCTAGATGTGACATTGGTCTTCATGGTGCCATCATTGGTGAAAGAATTATGTTGAGGACTAAGGAGCCCTTGCTCAAAAATTACAAGGTCGTGCAACTTGTGCCATCCAAGGGCATGTCTCAAAACACAAAAAATGAAGCATTTAATGGACTAGGAGTCTAGTCCATCACTATGGTGATGCCACATTTTACGCATTACCATGTGGTAGGCCCTTACACTATGATCCAGTGGCCTTGAGCCGTGGGAGGGATATGATACATAGGCAACATCACTCCATCTGTGGATGGCCAAGAGAATAATGAAGGGCAAGCCAAGGCAACATCACTCCATTGGGAAGCCCAAACCAAGAACAAAAGAGAAGAATATTAGGAAGATTGGTGAGAAGAAATAAGAGAGGAGCACCAAGAAGATAGAGGAGACTAATGCCAGGAAGACTGGTGAGACAAGAGAATAATGAAGGGCAAGCCAAGGAAACATCACTCCATTGGGAAGCCCAAACCAAGAACAAGGACTAAGCATACAAGTGAAGTCTCAAAACTTCAATGGGCCCGAGGGAGAGAATTCCTAATCCCATGTCCAAACTTCCTAAGGATGTTGGTGATCTTGTGAATCCATTATGAGAAAGAGTAATAGTCATACTTTCCCACCACGCCCACCAAGGAAGCCATCAAAATAGTAAGGCAAATACCCCAATGGGTGGTTCAATACATGGGACAACTTGAAGGATGCATTCTTAAAGGGTCCATCATGAATTTAGCAAGGAAAATGTATTGCTTAAACACAACAATATCCACCAAAAAATGGGTGAAGATGTGTATGATGTCACATCAAGAATGAGGGTGCTCACAAATTAGCTCAACAATGTGCAAGACAAAATGGCTTTGAGGTCATAGTAGATGAGCAGCCTTGATTTGGAAGGAAATGTGGAGCCCTAAAGAAGGAAGAAACCGCCTATTCAAGTATCAAAGAGTAATGAAGAAACTGCCTGAGTTGCCTCAGAAGGAAGAAACTACCCATTGTTCAAGTATCAAAGAGTCTATGCAAGGGCAGGTGACTTCCATTGCAGAGTAATTTCTTTGAAGACCAAGTCCTCATCATTGATTAGTTCAAGATTAATACTACTCTACTTTTTTCAATGCTTTTGTATGGTCAACATGTTCTCCTTCAAGATACATTGTACCACCTTAGAGTCTGCCACTTGAGGTAGAAGCTTTAATCAATGTGCATGCATGAGAGATGTACCTTAGCACATGTCAATATTGTTAAAGATGAGAAGAGCTCACTAAAATGTGGCCCAGTTCCTTTACAAGGTTTAAAGGTTCGATACATGATTGCAGCTCTTTCTCAAGAGGACCCTCCAGGACATCCATTATGGATTACAAAATTGGCAGAAATTCAAAATCCTATGCAAGGGAAGGCGACTTCCATTGTCATAAAATAGTTTAGGACTACGCATGCTAATCCATTGAAAGGAAAATATGTTTCTTAATTACTTGCATGTCCAAAGAGGAAAAGATGAGAAGGGGCACAAAAAAGTAGCCACAATTGGATGTTCTAAACCTCGGTTAAGTAGACATACTTGCTTATGATTTTCAACTTACAATGATGGATGCCTAAGGAAGAATACAATATACATCCTTTTTAAAAAAGTTCCATCCTATCTGACACATCCTATTAGATCCTCCTCTGGTCTCACATGATTGCAAATGGAAGGAGCATTAGTTCTTCATAGGGATGAAGAGAATCTATTTGTTGATAGTGATAGAGTGCACATACAATTTTTCATGTTGTAGCAATCTCTAAAAGTTCATCTTTTTTGGAACATCATTGTACTGAAAACTTACCCAAATTTTCAATTTCTTTGATGAAGCTAGCAACCCTAAGGACTATATATTGTTTTCTAGAATTACACAAATTTTGATAATTTTTAAAATTTCAATGAAAAATACTCTTATGTTTAAGACATTTTTTGCATGCTTTTTTTAGATACTCATATTATGTAATAATATTTTAAATTATGATAAAGAGCTATCAAGTTAATGCTTTTTAACAAGGAATATTCCATTTAGTTCTCATTTGTGTGCAATGTTACCCACTTTATACATAATACTGTTCTTTACCCAAAGTGATGGACCTTTCCTTCTTTGCCTCCTGGAGTACTTATACAAAAGAAGGGTTTAACATTCAACTGACCATGATTATAGGTTTTGCCCACTTCCTTTACAATTATTGAATTTTAAATCTCAAACTCTAACATTTGCCCATTGCAAGATCCAATTTGATTGTCAAATCAGTTGCTTCATGGTTAATAGCCCACCATTCAAAGACCATCTATATTGACTTTCATACGATCTTTCATACGATCACTGCTATCCATTTTCTTGACTATTGTGTGAATGGTGCCTATAGTAATAGACAATAAAGACTAGATGTTCACTATGCTCATTGCTTCTCCCATCCATTCAGCCACTTGCTCTAGCATGTCTTCTGATAATAGTACCACTTGGCCTCCCACAAGGGCAATAAGTGCTCTCCCACAATTTCTTGATGCTTGAATGACTTTGCGATTCTTAACACTTTTAGCACTATTTGGTGTTCATGGGGATGGAAAATCTAATGGGCGATGATACTGTTATTCACCCTTCCCTCTATGCTTCTCATTGGGATTGAAGCCCCAACTTTTATGGTGAGGGTGATGCTACAGTGTTGTCACTTAGTTCTTTTTTTTTGCCTTGCACTAGATGAGACCAAGAGATCGACACAGGGATATGCATTTTTTCTTGGTCAAGGTGCTATATCATGGTTGTCAAACAAACAACCAACTATTTATTTGTCTTCGACTGAAGCAGAATATAGAGCACTCACTACAAGTGCATGTGAGGCTATATGGCTCAGAAGACTATTATTAGAAATAGATTACTTTGATGAGTCAAAGACAACAACAATATACTGTGATAATCAATCAGCTCAAGCATTGGCCAAGAATCCACTATATCACTCCAGGACAAAGCACATTGATGTCAGAGAGCACTTAATTAGAGAAAGAGTGTTGCTTGGTGACATCACACTGCAGCATTGTGATAGCAAAGAGAATGTTACAGACATCTTTACCAAACCACTCGATAAAGAGCTTTTCGAGAAACACTGATTAGCTCTTGGTTTGACGCAGAGGAAGGACATTCCCATTAAAGGGGTGTGATGGAATGTAATGCTTGATCCTTCTTCGATTCCCTAGAATCATCATCTTGAGGGAAGGCCTACTTCATGATGTTGATCTTGAGGGAACGTGTTGAGAGTTCATGCTCAACATCATGTGATCACGTGTGCATAGCACCATCATGTGATCATATGTGCATGGCACTAACCTTATAGAGTGCTATAAAGGAAAGGGTTAGATCCCCTAACCCTAACCCTAAATGGGTTTGTATATATTCTATTTTTTCAACTAAATCTAGTGTACATTTGCTCATTTGTGGTGTGCTCTCTAGCTGTGCTCTCTCTCCACATCTCCACTCTTCTCCTCTCCCCTCTTCATATTTTGTCAAATAGTGCATAAAGTATCCTGACTTTGTGCATTTCAAGAATGTACAATGCAAGATATATGTAGGCCTCACTGAGAAGGAAGAAAACTTTTTGGCATGGTATCATAATATTGATAATGACTATAGTTAAGGTATGCCATCTATTCAAAGGATCTATTTTTTTCATAATGAGTATTTGGATTTCATGAGAACCAATGATCCCATGAGAACTAATGAGAACCAATGAGAGGGTTACTTTACAATATAGAATCTAGTGCTAGCTAAATATTGATGCAAAAAGGATTTATCTGCATTACCAATGTATAAGCACTATCCAAAACTACACTTGCATGGAAATGATGGACGATGAATGGTGCTAGTTGTGAAATCCCACATCCACTTTCCATGAGGATTTGGCACAACCATGCTACAACTCATGATGAAATGGTGGATCATGAATGGTGCTAGTTGTGAGCTCCTATATTGAGTTTCCATGAGGATTTTGGCACAACCATACTCCAACTCAGGTGTTGAAAGAAATTTAAGCCACTAAAGTACATCCATAGTACTTTGAGGAACATACTTCTATATATCCATAGTTGAGAAACTTGTATATATTTATTGCAATCATAAAATGTTAGAAGCCCTAGGATATGTGGAATATGCGGAGCAAGTTCCAAAATGAACATATATATTGTTTCAGATTGCACCCCTTCTGGATTCCTCATATTATTGAAACAGCCATTGGAGTCCAAAATAATGAGGAGGAGCAAGAGGTAGAAAGTGATACTAGTGATGGAGGACAACAATGGGGAAGGGGAGGATGAGGATGAGGATGACCTTATTGGCCTTCCAAACCACAATGATTACTAGCAAGATTTGCAAAACAAGGAAGATGATGATGACTCTCATCCTTAAAGCCTTGATGATGAAGTTTTATGAAATTAGAGTAAACTTTTGAATGCTTTTAAATTTTGAAAAATGAGGTATATATTTTGAAAGTTGAATTTTCTTTATGTGTGCTTCTATGTATTTTTTGTGCATCAGTTCTAATGACGACATCTATGTGTCAATGTTTTTCTTCAATGTTTGCATGCTGACTTCATTGGGTTTTCTTCAATGGTTATCATATTGATCATGTTGTACACATAATCACTAGATCCAACCTTGTGACTTGCAAAATATTATTTAAAAGAGTCAAGTGCATGTAATTAGCTAATGCCGTTGGTTTAACATCAATGCATTGGGTGTGCATTGCTTTAATGTCAACACGAATGTGTTAATGGTCATCTACATGCTTACTTTAATGGGTCACTTTGATGGGTTTGTTTCAATTGCAATGGCTTGCATCAATGGGTGTGCTTGATGCATAATAATATTAAGGTTGGAAATAATATTTAAAAGATTCGAGTACCCATGACCCATATTAAACTTGGAATCCATTATATTATAATATTAAGAATTAAAGAGTCAAGACGCATTACACTATTTCCTTGCAAAATATATGTATATGGCCTATTCAAATGTTTTTAGTTGAAGGACTCATGAGTATGCTAATTCCTCAAAAAATATATAGATGGTATATAAAATATGCAAAAAAAAGTAGTTTATATGACTCATGAGTATGTTGATTCCATTAAAAAAATACGAATAGCATATATTTAGACATACAAATTGTTTTGCATGATTCATGAGCTGAGCTTAGAGCTATTGTGGGGGCATCAAATTGCCAATGTTGAAAACCATATGCAATGATGTTTAGAACTTAACACAATAAAGTGGGCACATCATATGTGCTTGCATGGCTCATAACAAACATATAAAGTGAAACCTATGCCTACTTAGAGCTATTATAGGGACATCAGATTGCCAATGTTGAAAACCATATACAATGATGTTTAGAGCTTAATACAATAAAGTGGGCACATCCTACATGTTTGCATGGCTCATCACTACACTTTGAAAGCACCTCCACATGACATGGTTGGTTTGAATGATGCCAACATATTAGCATCTATGTGACATCTATCCTTACATTGGATCTTTGTGGTCCATGCACTCTTGCCTTAAGCATGTGTTCAATCCACTTAAGCTTCATAATTATGCCTAAAGAATCATGACTGTTTCATGCAACTTCATCTATCATTAATATTTTCAAGCATTGAATATGCTCAAAAAAAGATTCTTTTTCATTGCAAATCCTGTTCACTTGCTCTTCCATTTTCTCTTGTACTGTCAAAGGATCTCTTGTGTTACTACAACATTTCTCCAAGCCTTTGTATGTTTGTTGCTGTATGAAGAGCAGTCTAGTGGAAGTCCTTTCACAAAGTGCATATATAACATCTTTGGAAAGTACAAAGGCACATTCCTATGGTGGGGCTCTTTTGCATATATGTCAATGTATATATATTATCCTTGATCTTGGACCTATGAGCATGCTCCTATTCTCCTTAAGCCTTCTGAGAGCCTTCTCTTGTGTAATGGGCCTCTTGCCTACTCTCATAACTCTATGATCACAATTTAACTCATCTCTTGACACCTTGAATAGGCTATGTGAAGGTAGAGTTAGATGTATCTATACTCATAACTTATGTGTGAATTGCAAAAGAAAGCAAGGTATTTTGCATATGGAAAAATGTAATATCAAGTCATGTAGCATGTAACATTTCACAATTCAAGTACATGTGACATCTAAGATGAGTGCATGCAACATGATGATGCTACATGATATGATGCATGATAGATATACAAGAAAATTATACCACTTATAAGTGTAGGATGCAATGCATGCAACATGATGATGCTACATGATATGATGCATGATAGATATACAAGAAAATTGTACCACTTACAAGTGTAAGATGCAATGCATGCAACATGATGAAGAATAGATGCATGCAACCTGTTAAAGATTGCTTGCATGTTTTGTTTTGTTTTGAGAGTTGGACTACATGCATGCAACACAATATAGCATGCATAATGTTTGCAATGCATGCATGCAACATGATACAACATGCATAATGGTTGCAATGCATCCATACACCCCACCATGGATGATTTTTTCCTCTTAGTTTCATTAAGAAGAGAAACTTTTAGATTGGAGTCGAAAGTTTGTATGCCCTAATAAAAATAAAGGATTGAAATATTCACCAAATTTTGAAACTTTTATGGGAAAATAATGAAAATTTCTCTAGGATTTATAACTTTTTCTTCAAATTTCAAAAGAAAATATATGACACTGTAATATGTTTTATTGATATTGTGAAACTAAAAAAACTAGCTTGATAAAGTTTTGCTAAGATTTTATATTAATATATAAGTATAGCTTCGATAAAAACATCCCTGTACCCCATGATAGAGATTGCATGCACGATTTCTTTTGAGAGCTGGATTACGCGGATGCGATACAATACAGCATGAATACATGTATGCAACATGATACATCATACATGCATGCATGCAAATGAAAAATGACATGCATGTAGCATGATCCATAATGTAAAACAAAAAGTGACAAAAGCACCTCTCTCTGTTTGAGATAGTTTAGGTACATGTACCTTAGGAGTAGTCCCATCTAGCTCTTGTGCCTTATGAGCACAAGGATGGGGGTTTTTATATTCTGTGCAAAACCATCCAAGCATCTAAGAAAATTAAATCGTGAATGTATATTTTGTCTCAAAGTTCATGAA
Source organism: Dipteris shenzhenensis (assembly GCF_047967505.1). NCBI lineage: Eukaryota > Viridiplantae > Streptophyta > Polypodiopsida > Gleicheniales > Dipteridaceae > Dipteris > Dipteris shenzhenensis. The sequence goes on from NC_141604.1 coordinate 50,270,350, forward strand.
ATGAAGCCATATACAGGGACCCCTTTTGTGAATAAAGGGTCTTTGGGCCTCATTTGTTTACATTGCCCATATTCGGCAATTAAAAAAGAGAGGCCCATATTGTTTACATTGCCCATATTGGGCAATTTAAAAAAAGAGACGCAAAGACCCCTTTCTTCGATGAAAGGGATTTTTGGGGCTATTTTTTTCATGGACCATGTGAAAAAAAAGGTCCAAAACCCCTTTTTTTGAAAAAAGGGTATTTGGGCCTCTCTTTTTTACATGTGCCCAAAGACCCCTTCCTTCAACAAAAGGGGTTTTTGGTTTCTCTTTTTCACATCAAAGAAACCCCAAAACCCCTTTTGTTGAAGAAAGGGGCTTTAATGAAAGAGGTTTTTGGGCTGCTCTTTTTCACATGAAAGAAACCCCAAAACTCCTTTCGTTGAAGAAAGGGGTCGCGAAACCCCAAAACCCCTTCGCGACCCCTTTCTTCAATGAAAGGGGTTTTGGGGTTTCTTTCATGTAAAAAAGAGTAGCCCAAAAACCTCTTTCATTAAAGAAAGGGATCTTTGGGCCTCTTTTTTCCACATGGCCCATCTAAAAAAAAGAGGCCCAAAGATCCCTTTCTTCGATAAAAGGGGTTTTTGGGCTATCCTTTTCCACATGAAAGTAGTCCAAAAACCCCTTTCTTCAATGAAACGGGTTTTTGGCTGCTCTTTTTTAGAAGAAATCTTTCTCTTTTTCACATGAAAGCAGTCCAAAAACCCCTTTCTTCAATGAAATGGAAAGCAACCCAAAAACCCCTTTCGTTGAAGAAAGTGGTATTTGGGCGTCTTTTTTCCACATGGGCCATGTGGAAAAAAGAGGGCAAAATACCCCTTTCTTCAACGAAAGGGGTTTTAGGTCTACTCTTTTTCACATGAAAGTAGCCCAAAAACCCCTTTCATTGAAGAAAGGGGTCCTCGATCCTTTTTAAATGAAAGCAGTGCAAAACCTCTTTTCCTGAAGAAAGGGGTTTGGGAGACCCCTTTCTTCAACAAAAGGGTTTGTTAGGCTACTTCCTTCTAAAAACAAGCAGCCCAAAAACCACCTTTCATTGAAGAAAGAGGGTTTTGGATTGCTTTCATGTGAAAAAGAGAAGTTCAAAATCCCTTTTCATTGAGGAAAAGGGTTTTTGGGATGCTTTCATGTGGAAAATGACAGCCCAAAAACCCCTTTTCGTCAAAGAAAGGGATCTACAACGGGCATCTTTGTGGGATGGTTTTGTGACTAAAGGGGTATACAATAATGCAACAACATTGTTTATCTAAAGATAATATTCACCATGAACAGAAAATTTTGCTCGGACCAAAAGCTTAGAGAAAGACATACCCCACAAGGACCACGGACCACTCTACAAACCAGACTTGGCATGGTGCTAAAGATTAAAGAGGAGAAGTTATATCTCAAATAGAAATCATTTTTGCAAGGACCGATGGTATGCTTATATAGGAGAAGTGATAAAAGCACCATGGGTAATAGCCCCATTATCTTCAATATTGATTGTACACCACCATGTACCATTGGTAATACTATTAGTGTCTAGTCTCATATCATTGCAAATTACCTCAATGGTACTATTGCCTTTAACACTAGTAATACCAAGTGCTACCGACGGTAGTAGTCTACTTATCAATGGTATAATTTCTCATCCCAATGGTAGAATTCATAGTACTAATGGAAAATAGACAGTTTCCCATTTTTTAAGACCGACAAGATTTATTCGCCATTGTATATGTGATTTCATGAAAATATATGGTCATGAACATAAATCACACAAAAATTGCACATGAGTACTCAAATATGTAATCCCTGGGTGCAAGGGAATAAGGGGAGAGAGTAGGCATTGCTAGTATAACTAGACCACATAAAAGTGTAAGGGTCGAGAGAATCCTCCATACCATTATACTCTGCCTACAAGAAAAACACATGAAACCAACAAGAAACATACCTTTTTTGTGCTTCCAATGTGCATCAACATCAGGTCTTGAGATTGCCAGGTTCTTCAAAGACTACATCCAACTCATCACAAAAACAATCTCATACCATTGAGGGTTGTGCATGCATGTTGAGCATATTTTAAACAATAAGCAAAAACATATTTACAATATAAACGTCTACAAATCATCAAAATAAAAAACAAGAACACTATTTCAAATACTAGAACCACTGACCAACAAATACCACAACTCACACCAACTTACACACTGGGCAACTTTAATATTGATTACAGCTTTGACTCCATAAACAAAACAAAACTCATAGACTTCATGTCAAAAAGACAAATCAAACAACTTATTATGACACCCACAATGATCCATGACTCAAGTATTGACCACATCTGCACTAAACAACAATAAAAACTTTATATACTAGTTCGACCACATGTCATCTATAGTATACTCAATGAAAATCATACGTAAAGAAAAAAAACAAATCCCCTTTAATATAAACCACATCCAACTTCAACTTCATGAAGAGCAGGCCCAATGAATAAAATTTTTCTTGTTATTTTTCCTTGAATGTTTTTTGCTTTCTTTGATTTTTGTGCCTTTGTCGTTTAACCATCTTGGTGTTTGTCCATTTTTGGGGCTTTGGGGTCAAGAAAAATCGCTTGTTGCAACTTAAGGGCTCTTTTTCGAATGTTGTTGGAAATTCTTGCTATCCAACCTTCAAGTTCTTACACCGAGCATCGTATTTAGAGGTGTTGTAACAAGGGGGATTCACACATAACTCCTTATTGTATCACGTGAGTGTAACGGAGGCATTTTTTGAAGGTGTGATTTAAGCTTATTATGGGGTAAGGGGGTTTCCTTGTGGTTTTGGGGGGGGGGCCGGGGCTCAAAGGGGTAGGGAGCAGGGGATGGGGATGGGGGCTGGAGAGGGAGGAAATGAGGGAGTCCTTTAAAGAAGTCTTTAAAATGGATTGTCTTTGTGGTGGATTACTTATTGATACCTTGAAACTTAAAATTACACTTAAATGCATTTGACTATTCATTTTTCTATTTTATTGATGTGACTTAATCAATGGCAAAACTTATACTAGTTGGATTTTGTGGAAACAACATAATAAACATCACCCAAATATCTATATTAAGAGGGTTTTCAAACATTTTCTTGCATGTTAACCAACGTAGTATATGCATATATTGTGAAAGCATACATAAGTTGTATATAGTAAATAAGGGTGTATTATGGTGCCTATACCAATAAACTCCTTAAAGAGGGGTAGCAATAAGTTTTCATGAAAAACTTATGAGCATAAATAGGGGTATGTATTACCCATAATGAAACCTTAAGTAGGGGTTTTTGTAAGGTTCATGCATGCAGGTGACGTGGCCCTTTTATAAATAGTGAACCCCCTAGGTGCTGTAGGTACTACAATGGGATATTGATGAGATTAGTACTTGTAGATTCTGCATGCTCTTTCATGCTCAATCAGTTTGATTTTTTCCATGTAGGGTTGTGGTTTTGTATATAGTTATAAGTCGACTTATTTCAACTTTTAGTAGTTGCATGGGGCATTTGCATTTTGGGTATTGCTCAGTATTTTGTTGTTTTGGATATTTATCTCTTTGGTATTTGGCTTAGATCAGATTGTGTGTGCTCATAATAGTGGTTGGGTTTACTTCTATGTAGGTGTTATCTGAGTATTTGTTTTAGTATCATGTTATGCATAAGCCCCAAACTTGGCTTTTGTTGTTAGCACTGCCTCCTTAGAGGGAGTGCTATAGTGAGGATTGAACCTGCTTTCTCAATGCCTACATGTAATTGTTTTTTAAAGTAATCAATTTATGTGGTTCAAATCGCCATTTGTGTCCAAGTTATCCATTAAAATATTTCCTTTTAATAGCCCAACTCCCTTTTAAAAATTATTTGCTCTCTCTTTTAAATTCAAAAGTGTTTGCTTTACCAATATACTAGGAGGCAGTACCTACATGCAATTGTGCACTTTTGTTTCTTATAATTTCATAAGTTGGGTAATGTGGGCCATCTACAAGGGGCACATCTTCCCATGGCCTACATTGATATGAAGTAAGGGGCTTCCTAGGGGAATTTGACCTAGGCATCCAGCTCAAGTGGATGAATGACCAATCACCTAAGCTACTAATACTCTAATATGTTTTTCTTGTTAGTAATATGTGTATTCATTTTTTAGCTATATCCTTTTTATTCTTATTTCATAGATTATTTTTTAGCATTCAATTGAATGTGAAATTTACTATTGCATGTCTATTATGCTTATATATACTATCCTGCTTTCTAAATTGTCTTCTTTAATTCTTGCATAGAAAGAGAAGAGACAAGATGCATGAAAAGAGAATAGGAGAGGATTCATTAGAGTTTTTTACATGAATATTGAAAAGGAGAGGAGATTAGATAGGTGATAGCATGGAAAAATCAGACGTAGCTCTACAAACAAAATATCAAACCAATATCCAGAAAGTAGAAAATGTTTAGAAACAAAGATAGGATGAGGATTCAACATACCTCAAGGCTCATGTGGAAAAAGTGGAGGGAGAAGGCAAACTCAAATTTGAATCTCCTTCCTTGCCAAGTTGCAACCTCCTTTCTCCTTTGTGAAGCAAACTTTAAGACCCCATGCAACTATCAAGAACCCTAGGGCACCAACTCCCTTTAGTAAGAATAGCTATGAAAATTTTGAGTATGAGATGAATTTAACAATATGCCATGAGTAAAAGTTAGTCAAACTAGCATGATTGTGTTCTACACTAAAAGAGCTTCAAATATGTCTTTACACCTTGAAATTTGGGTAATACATGAAAAAGTTACATGATTATGAGATGAATTGGGTTTTTATATTTAGTGTATTTTTTGTTTTAACCCCCCTCATCCAAGAGACCTCCACTCTTGGGTTTCACATATTATGAAAAATATGTACAAATCTTAAAGTCTTTCATATTTTTCAAAGTATAAACCTTATGCTTTGTGGTAGGGAGGATTGGAGACTATCATATTTTTCCCTTGCATATTTAAAAATTTTGTAGGAACCCATGCATATTATATATGGACCTTGTCCCCACATACCCTAGATTTTAGACAAGGGTAGTAGCATAATACATATTGAGTTGGTGCCCTAGGTTAAGAAAATGTCAGTTCTGTTGTAAGTAGTGCACTCCAACAATGGGCAAGGAAAGGAATAAATCTATCAATGCCTCTCGAAGACTACTATCAGGAAAATACTCTAGACTAGATTCTCATATCCCTCTCTTAGTCCATTCAGTATGACTTGAACCATTTCTGTGGGATTCATAGTCTCTCCTACTACTGTGAGTTGATTATTGTAATCTTTAATCCTGAGTACGTAAGCATTACTGGTTTCACTGTTGTTGCGAAAACTCTGGTTAATCTGGTTTCTCAGTGAGAATCCTGGAAGTGTTCTTGGACTCGTAGAGAGTTGCAACAAACATGTCCCATGCTTCTTTTGATGTCTTGACGATGTTGAGTTGTCCTAGCATGACATCTTGCACATTCTACTTGATCAGATGATATGCATACTTGTCTTTCTTGTCCCATTCTATCTGTGCTTGGGCAATGGCAGGATTTGCTACCAGTGCAAAAATTTTTGGTGTAGCTGAGATCCCGCTAATGGTACTGTGACAACAGGTGGAGTAGAGCTACTATTGGCTGGATCATCCAATGGTCTAGGTGTAGACCCATTAACATACTCCCATTTGTCTTGAAGTATAAGAATGGTATCCATTTTATATTTCCATGTGCCGTAATTGGAGTTATCTAACTTAGCAGATGCCTCCAGATTGAGGTTGCTAGTCATAGACAATAGCGCATAAGTCCAAGATCTTTCATGTGTGAAATCAAATCATGTGCTATCTTTCCACTGAACAATCAGTCAATGTCTCTAAGCACTCTAAATTTTGCTCACTAAACTGATGAACATCAAGTTTTAGGTAATGTGATGATGTGAAATCGCATGTGAGCATAAGTAGGAACTAGTCGAGAATCTTGGACATGGCTTAGATTGGCAACTTGGAGAAATTCAAATTGTCTCCACTATGGCGATCTAGTCTACTCTGATCTAGATATAAACCAACCGTTGATCGATGAAAGAGCAACAAATAATTCCTTTTCTTTGTTCATTTTAGGTGCTGGGTCAGATGCATCGATGTAGAGGCTGATGTGCATAAAGGAAGTGGATTTGCTGGTGAGGCTCAAAAGTGAGTGATACTTGCACTGAAATGTGCACGTGATGTGACAAGCATGCAGAGCCCAAAAAATTGAGTGATTTTCCTTTTTGGAGTGCCCTTTATTTCTTCTTGGATCAAGAGATACAACTTGATCTAGGTGGAGGGGCAAAAGGAGTGGAAAGTGCTCAATGATGATGTGGCACATAGGGGGTCACATGCATTGATTGTGCTTGAGGAGCCCTGCACTGAGCTAGTAAGAGTGGTCACATGTAGTGTGTGCATAGTGTGCCTAGCAAGGGACTATGCCTGCAGAGGTTAGTGCCATGTGGCAATGACATGGTAGTGCTAACTAGACAGGGTGATGTGGCAATTGATTGGTCAACCCTATTGACATGGCAGATGACATAGACATGCTGACATGGATGATGACATGGAAATGCTGATGTTAGGCTGGTGATGTGGTAGATGATGTCAACTTGTTGATGTGGCACTCAGACGGCCAGTGGTGACATGGTAGATAGGCTCTCCCTATGCTGATGTGGCAGGTGGGAGATAAGGCATTGATGTGGCAGTCGATTGCCATGTGTCAACTGACATGGACAATGATGATGTGTCAACAAGGATAAGATGTTGACATGGCACAGTGCCACGTGGCCACTTCTAGACCAACCCCCATTTTAGGTAAACTTGTTGATAAGGTTCATCGAAATTTGGAATATGCTGACAAAATCTTTTGAAGATTTTGTCAATGGGAAGAATTCCATCGCCTCTATTGTTATGCACGTTTGGAGATAGGGAGCCAGAGGCAATCATTTGAAGCCTCAAGGCTGTCATTCGTGTGGCATTAGTAGAGTCACCCCGTGGATTGTGATCCGGTTGGAGGAGTCATCAGTGGGCTTGTGGCACTGCGGGAGTTTGTGGTGATGGCAATGCTAGTAAAGAGCCGTGAGGGTCTATTGGCAGAAGGAGTCACTAGTTGTGCTTCTTCTTTTGCCCTTGCTCCTTACTGCCTTAGTTTCGCAACTCACCCTGAGTGATGTAGGCATTCATCCAGATCCAAATCCATAGCTTGAGGTTGAAGTACAAATGAAAGACTTAGAGCTCCAAGAATTTAAGGATCAAGTGAAGACTCTTAGAGCAGCCAAAGCACAACGTTCTTCCAAGATTATAGAGTTGTAGAAATCAGTAACTCAACAAGAAGACTATATTGGAACAACAGAACATGCGCTTTGGGCGGTTATGATTCTAGTCTACAGGAAGCTATGTGAGAGTGCTCTCAATGGAAGCAAGAATGAAAGAGGGACAGAGAGAAACAGAGAACCACACAAGTTTTGGTGGGTGTAGAACCACCCTAATCTTCTTTTTCATTCATTTATATATGTGTTGAGTATTGTACATAACCAGGGTAAAGGCACAGTGACCTTTAACCCCCACAACCTCCTACTTAAAGGACAATGTGCCTCTAAGGGACAACAACCAGTGAACATACTATCCAATGCCCATCAATACACGACAATACTCAAACCGCTGACTAGGTAAACTCTTTGTCAGCATATCTATAGAGTTATCATCTGTATGAACCTTGACAAGCTCTATGCGCTTGTCCTCAAGTACCTTTCTGATGAAATGGTACCTGACCTCAATGTGTTTGGTCTTTGCATGAAAGACCGGATTCCATGCTAGCTGAATAGCACTCATGGAATCAGTATGCAATGTTGGTACACCTATATGAATCCCCAAATCTCCCACTAGCCAATCAAGCCATATAGCCTCCTTGCAACCCTCTGTGGCTGCAACATACTCAACCTTTGTGGTAGACAAAGCAACACACTTCTGTGCGCGAGACATCCACGACACTGCACCACCTGCAAAGGTGCACACATAACCAAAAGTGGATCTCCTACTATCCACATGCCCTGCATAGTCTGAATCTATGTACCCAAGTACACGCATGTCTCCTTTACCAAAGTAGATGCACATCTCCTTGGTACCATTCATGTACCTCATGATGCACTTAACTGCCTCCCAATGCCTCTTTCTAGGATTAGCCATATATCGGCTAACAACTCCCATTGCAAATGCAATGTCTGGTCTAGTAGCTATCATAGCGTACATAAGACTCCCAACTACTGATGCATAAGGGACCTTGGCCATCATGGCCCTTTCCTCATCTGATTTGGGACTATCTGTATGACTCAGTTTCACATATGGAGGCAATGGAGTACTCACTGCCTTCCCCCCCTCCATATTGAAATGCTGCAATACTTTTGTAACATACTCTTTTTGTGAAAGCCAAAGGAGTTTCCTACTCCGATCACATGTGATGCGCATGCCAAGAATATGACCTACAAGTCCCAAATCCTTCATATCAAAGGCCTCATGCAACTTGGCCTTTAACACATCTAGCTCATAAGTATTCTTGCTAGCCAATAGCATATCATCCACATATAGTGCCAAGATTATCAGGCTATTATCCTTAGCCCTTTTAGTGTAGAGGCAGTGATCAATTTCACTCCTTCTAAAACCCTAGGACCGAATGAAAGCATCAAACTTGTGATACCATTCTCTAGGCACTTGCTTAAGACCATAGAGACTCTTCTTCAGCTTGCAAACTAAATGCTCTTTGCCCTTTTCTTCAAAGCCTTCCAGCTGCACCATGTAAATTTCCTCATGCAAATCCCCATGCAAGAAAGCTGTCTTGACATCCATCTGCATAAACTCCATATCTTCTGTTGCCACGAGTCCAAGAATGCATCTAAGTGTGGTGGTCTACTCCATTTATTACTAGACCATATAAGAATTAGATGTCAACTATGTGAGGACATCCCCAACCCTAGCCACATCACCTGTGACCTTCATCTTGTAGACCCATTTACATTGCAATGCTTTCTTTCCATGTGGCAAAGAAACTAAGTCTTATTCTTCATAAGTGATCTCATCTCTGATTGCATAGCATACTCCCACTCGTGTTGATCCTCACGCACCATAGCCTCTCTGTAGCAAGAAGGGTCCCCACAATCAGTAAGCATCACATAGTCTACTCCTGGAACAAACCTATCAAGCGGTCTAGACACTCTAGATGATTTTCTCAAGGGCATTTCAGCTTGCTGTCCCACCTGCATATCAGCCACATTTGGTCATCATTTTCACCAATAGATGATCCATCATCTACCCTTGATTGTATACCTGTGGGAGTACTTGGTGGTACCATTTCTTGCACATTTGGTGCATGGGCATATGCAAGTGGATTCACATCCTAGAAAGTGATTCTCCTCATTTCCACATCCCTCATGGGTGCCTTATGCATCTTCTTCTCATTGAAGACTACATCATGGCTGTGTATGATCTTCTTTGCTTCTGGATCCCAGAGATGATAGCCCATCTCTCCATTTTCACCATAACCTAGAAAGATGCATTTCCTAGACTTAGGATCTAGCTTCTTTCAAAGCTCTTTTGGCACATGTGCATATGCCTCAACCCAAATATATGCAAATGACAGTAAGAGGGCTTCTTGCCACTCCATGCCTCTTCAGGAATACCAACATCCAAACTCTTACTAGGTGATCTATTGATCACATGCACTACAGTCTTCATTGCCTCAGCCCAAAACAGAAAGACTTGCATTGGAAAGCATGCATTGCAACCTTTCTTGAATGGTACGGTTCATCTTACTGCAATTGGATTTTGCTCTAGAGTACGAGGGGATGTGAGCTCCCTCTTAATCCCACGTGTATCACAGAAATGCTTAAAGTCATGAGAGAGATACTCTCCACCATTGTTAGTCCGTAGGCATTTAAGCATTCTACCTGACTGATTCTCAACCAAGGCCATCCATTTTTGAAATACCTGGAACACATCACTCTTCCGAGTTATAGCATAAGCCCACACTTTCCTAGTTGCATCATCAATGAATGTTACATAGTATTCAGCCCCGCCTAATGACCGTGTAGGCATGGGACCACATACGCCTGAATGCACCAAATCAAGCTTTTCAAACTCTTTCTTTCCCCTTCTTTTATGGGCTGATTTAGTCTGCTTCCCATTGAGACAGTGCTCACAAAATTCAAAATTAGAGAAACTCAAATGCGGTACATAACCCAAATGGCATAAGAGTTTGATTCCATTCTGGCTCATGTGCCCTAACCTGCAATGCCACAAAGAAGTGCTTGGTTGCTTGGTTATTGCAACAACATGATCAAATACCCCTAATACATGTAAGGGATACAAAGTCCCACACTTGGCACCCTTGGCCAAAAGCATAGAGCCCCTCTGAATTTTCCAAGTCTGAAAGCCAAAAGTGGTGTGAAAACTAGCATCATCTAGCTGACCCACTGAAATAAGACTCTTGATCAATTTAGGCACATGTCTCACATGTTTCAAAACAAATGCAGACCCATTTGTAAAAGAAAACTTTATGCCACCTGCTCCCACTATGTCACATGCATAGTCATTTCCAAGATGCACACAACCTATCTTTTGACTGTCATAAGTAGAGAACCATTCCCTATGGGGAGTAACATGAAATGAAGCACCAGAATCCAAAATCCAATCCTGGGAATATGCATCATCTGAAGTGGTAAGCAACTCTGCAGATAAACTGAACATGAAGAGAATGTCATCGTCATTATCATGTGTGACTGCATTGATCTCCTTGATCTTCACTTTTCCTTTGTCCTCCCTTGGACTCTCTTCCTTTTGATTTGCACCCCAATTTGCATTCCTTTTCTTATCCTTTTGCTCTCTTTTCAGCTTGTAGCAATCCTTTTTCATATGGCCCTTCTTGCCACAGTGGTAACACTCAATGTTCCATGCCCTGGATTTGCTACGAGTCTTCCCTCTTTCTTGGGACTTTCCCTTGAACTGTGATCTACCCCTTTGCACATTTAAGGCAGCATCCTACTTGTTGCCATCCATAGACTTCTGTCTAATCTCCTCGGCTAACAAGCTACCCACAACATCATCAAATTTCAGTACTCCACCAGGTGCAGAGTTACTGACAGCTGTACGGAAGGTATCCCACGAGGATGGCAATGAACATAAGAGAAATATTGCCTTAGTCTCTACATCAAAAGTCATCTTCTAAGCCTGAAGCTGGCTGAAAATAATATTGAATTCATTCAAGTGAGAAGCAATGGAGACCCCTTCCTTCATCTATAGCTCAAACAACCTCTTCATGAGGTAAACTTTATTAGAGGCAGTTTCATTTTCATAAGTGGCACACAGTTTCTTCCACAAATCTTTCATAGTCTGCTCATTTACTACTGTGAAATAAACTGACTCTGCAAGATGAAGTCTAATAGTAGATTTTGCTAATGCATCCAACTCATTCCAATCATCCTTAGACATATTTGCAGGCTTAGCTTCAGTCCCTGCCAAGGGTTTAATCTGCTTCTTTTGAATAAGCACATCCCTTATTTGTTCTTTCCACAAAGAAAAGTTTGTCTCATCAAACTTTTTAATGCTAAAAAACTCCTTTTCAGACATGGAAGAGGATGCCATGATGCAAATGAAGCAAAAATCCCAAATGCTAGTGCCTACAAGAGAGAATCACACCAAATACCACGTGCAGCCAAATGTGTATGCCACAATAGAGTAAAATATCACCAAAACTCATGTCTCAAAGCATCTGACTCATGTGCATATACTATGCATCCATATGAGCAAATCTGGCCCAAAAGAAAATGCCAACTGCAATGGCAATCCAAAATGCCAATAAGTGCCAAATGACTCAAGCATAAACACCGTCCACTGGCATATGCATTAATAATATCTCATCCAAGAGAGCATAGCACTATCAATGCATCACCTGCAATGTGTCAAAGCTGTCCCTCAGCATAAAATAGCCTCCATGTGCAAAGCATCCATAAAAAATAGCATCCCACAGGGCAATTTGGGCCTATCAGCGCATCCAATAAGGACCGCAATGCATCGAAATGGCCTATAAATCATCCACTGCAACCAATGCACACCACAAATGAGCACACAATACTCAAACTGCAACTAGAGTGATCTGCATAAGGTATGCTCAAGAAATCATAGTCCCATGGTAATGACCGCTATTGAAAATAGAACCTGAGATGCCTCAAAACATGGCACCATTGCATAATCGGACTAAATTTGCAAAAATCTCTCTTCTGTCGGAACTCCAAAATCCCAACTGATGAGTGAGAAATGGGAGTCAACAATTATCCACTGCCATGTGGCATAAATCTATGGTTTCAAAACCTTAGAATGAAAAATGCATAACAGAGAGACAAAATTGAATACACAGAGATCTATAACTTTGAAAATCTTCCACCGAATCGCGTAAGAACTGACTGATAGGGGTTTTTGGGCGTCCAGAACACAATGAGACAGACGGTTTTGGAAACCGTGGTCTCAATCTCTGGGTCCAACACATGGACTAAAAAACGTTTTTGGAAACAGAGCTGCTTGTAAACTCCACCAGAGTGCAAATGATGAGCAACATAGAAGTTTTAGGACCTCCTGAGTCCACCGGAACTGACAGATCTACAAATGGTTGCTCTAAACTTGAGTTCCAACACCCGGGAAAAAAAACGCAGAAACTGACACAGTGAGTCAGAAATCCAATAAAATGATCGTAGATTCAAGAATGAAGGTGTTTCCAAGCTCTTGAAGTGAAGTGGAAACCAAAAGCAAGCAATACTTGCCTCTACAAGTCAATACGGAGTCTCTGTCATCGAACGGAACAGGGAAAAGCTCAAAAAACGACTTTTTCTCTGAAAACATTTAACAGGCTCTCAAAACCACTTCACAAAACCAAAGTGGCTGTTCCAAAGGTTCCTCCAAGGTCTCTACACACTCAGATGCAAGTAAAGTCACCCACAAAGCCTCCCACAGAGCTTCTCCTTCCTTCCACAGAGCTGTTGAGCTTCAAGCATTCACGCACACTTAGCTAGATCACCCAGGCCCTGATACCAATTGAGAGTGCTCTCAATGGAAGCAAGAACAGAAGAGGGAGAGAGAGAAACAGAGAGCCACACAAGTTTTGGTGGGTGCAGAACCACCCTAATCTTCTTTTTCATTCATTTATATATGTGTTTGAGTATTGTACATAACCGGGGTAAAGGCATAGTGGCCTTTAACGCCCACACTATGCTCTATGCTGCCTTGTGATAGAGTAGTTGCCTTTGCCAAGCTCTACTCCTATTATGATGTAGCAAGATCTATCTCTCTCTCATGGAATAGAGAGTAGAAACCCTCTCTTTCACTTGCAAGAATGTAGGACTAAAAAATCTCTCATTCTCTAGAACTAAGATCTCTCTCAATCTACCTTTCTTTTTCTCTCGCTATCTCTATCTCACACACAAAGAAAGAACAATGGACATAAAATCTCTCTCTTTCTCCATCGGATCTCTCACAAACTCTCAAAAGAGATGAACAGAAATCCTATGGATGGAATTTCTTTTTCATCAATGCAATGAAAGGATGTCGGTCTCAATCTCTTGATCACTCTCACTCTCTCAAGGATCACAATGCCTCAATGGAAGGCAAGGTAGCTCTGATACCATAACAAAATATGAAGAGGGGACAGGAGAAGAGTGGAGATGAGGAGAGAGGGCACAGCTAGAGAGTACACCACAAATGACCAACTGTACACTAGATTTAATTGAAAATGTAGAATATATACAAACCCATTTAGGATTAGGGTTAGGGTTAGGGCACCTAACCCTTTCCTTTATAGCACTCTATATGTGTTAGTACTATGCACATGTAATCACATGATGTTGAGCATGGTCTCTCAACAACTCTCTTATTGGCCCATCGGGATGGAAGTAAGCATCGCTTTTAAATGGCTCAGCTTTCTAATTTGTAATGACACATTATTGAAAATGTCCCTCAATTGAGCAACATATGCATTGGGAACATTGCACAATAGTCCTTATCTATTAAGTCCACTCTTATGTAAACATCATAATAGGGATTGTTGTCTTTAAAAGTCCCAAACTTTGCTAAACATTTTCCTTCAACTATGAATCGATACTCAAGATATTCACAAATTTGTATAACCTGCACAATTGGAAGCTTGTGTTTGAATTAGGGGGCCTAAAATCCACTAGCATTAAAGTGCCTAAATCTGGGCTTACAACATTACATGACCCACCCTCCTCATCATCATCATCTTGCAATTTATTGGTTGCATGACTGGTGTTGGCTAGAATAAAAAGGTTACATTTAAATTAGGTATTCTATATGATAAGTGAATGTGGGAACACAAAGACATAATGTATGCAAACTATACTTATTCCACAAAAGCACTATTTCTTGTTGACATACAAATGAGTAACCTTTATAAGATCTTCCCACTCTCTACTATCCTAAACCGGAAAATTTGAGATGACTTTCACTAGATTTGCAATTCTATCCCAAGTGACAATGCATCCTTTAAGGTTACTAAACCTAACATATTTAGAATTCTTACAAATGAACCCTCATCTTCCAATAGTTACACATGTATCTTTTCCCAAATCTTCTATTCAAAACACAAGCACATCCTTTATGATATTTGAGAACACCACCCAACACATGCTATATGCTACTTGTCTCATCCCATAAAAAGCCCTCTTAATTGTTTTCAACATGTAAATGAGTAATTTTTAAAAGACCTTCCCACTCTCCTTTGTTCTAAACCAGAATATGTATTGCCATCGTAACCCTTGAAATTCATAAACACATAGTACATGGCCCTCTTTATATTTTATGAAGATCCAACATGTATTTTCTACAAATATAACCACACCTTCATATTGTCCAACAACCTAAAAATTGATGATACACTATGCAAGTAACCAATAATTGATAGGGTTAAAATCCTACATGAAGAACATCATGCATTTTCCATAAATAGAACAGATGTAAACAAGAGAACATGCATAATGAGAAGTCATAGATGACATAAAGATTGATGTAAAAACATCCGTACGACGAGAAGTCATGAACCAAGAACATCGAGCACCTATAGCAGACATACAAGCTATTTTCACCTATACATGAAATTGAGAAGAATGGAGCCAAAGTGTTTGCATCTTGAAAACAAGGGAGATGAATTCACCCTTAAGATCTACCATGAAAATGCTCTAGTCAAAGCAAGAAGAAAATGTAGAGTGAAACATATAGGGAAGGCCAGTGTGGAGTCAAACCACAAAGTGGCTCTATATATAGAGCTCCACTTGCAAGTAGCCCAAAAACATGCTTTACATACCTCAATGGAGCATATTGGTCTCTAACCAAGATTTCATTACGAAATTGAAGGGAAAGATTTGGACATCTCCATTGATTTGTAAGAACACCCAAGCCTGCAAAAGTCATCACAAATATCAATAACCAACTTCAAAACCCAAGCATTAGCTATGCATAATCGATATGGTAATGCACACATTAGAACATTGCAACCTGCATCGAGATATCACTCGCATTTTGAGGAAAATGAAGAATCCATCCACCAACATCTATATGTTTTTGAAACACCAAGAATACAACACAAATGCTTCAATTGAATCGAGCAAAATTGTCAGACTCTATTACAAGATGTGTAAGATACCCAACATATATTCCATGTGAGAAAAGGAACCAAGTAGAAGACATGGATAAACACCACATAATACACTAGAGGAGGTACGCAGCCACCAATGACATGCCATAAACCCCTTTAGATGCCTGCAAGCCACCATGATCTCGCACGAGCCAAAATAAAGCCACCATGAAACTTTTAAAACACCTACAAGACTCCTAGAATCTAAGAAAGGTACACCGAGAAGCATATAAAGGAGTGCACTGAGAAGCACTAGCACAGTAGCATGAAAGGCACGTCACCATCATCAAAGTGAGTCAAAAAGGGCTCACTCAATCAAAGCGAGCGTTTTTAAGTTTTGCACGCTAAACCATTAGCTAATGGAATTAGACCTAACTAACCACCTAACTTCAATTTAACACTAACAACAAAGAGTTTAAGCCTAATCACTTTACTAACCTCATCGACATGACTTTCTATACACAAACACTACACAACAAAGTGAATGATATTTAATTATTCATAAGACCTTCCCGAGATTCAAAATAATGAAAAGGAACACGAATTAGATGTACAGTTGAGATGATGTGCTAAAAAGGGGGCAGACACTGCGACAAACATCGAATTGAAAGCACGCACACACACACACACAAAGAGAGAGAGAGAGAGACACACACACAGAGAGAGAGAGAGAGAGAGAGAGAGAGAGAGAGAGAGAGAGAGAGAGAGAGAGAGGACTTCCAAGGATGGAAATAGCCCCCCAAAAAAACACCTGGAAATTCACAAAAAGAGTTCACTATAGCACTACCTCAAAGGAGGAGACCCTTATGGATAGTAGATTATTTTTTCTATAAGCTGGCCAATCTCCTCTTTTCCTTTGCTTTTGGTCAACCTAATATGCTTAAGAAAGTGGTTAATGAATAATGATATGTTAAGCATTTAAGTGTTAGCTCAACTATTCTACTTTTCATCAAAGGCAAGACCATAGTGGTTTTGCCACCTTGCCTTTAATTGAAGGCTCATACTTAATGAACAAAACAATGAGTATATGTCAATGGAGGTTTTTTTCAAAAGTCTTAATCATCACGTTGCTCTGATGCTCTAGCAGAATATCCTTTGGAATGTGCTAGAGCAAAAGTAAATGTATTGCATGGAAAACATAAGGTCAACCCACTGACAAGAATCAAGGTAATCAGAATGCTATTTGTACTTGTTAGTAGCTATCAAAACACAATTAGCCTGAAGACTAGCAATAATCTACTCCATGGAAAACACAAGGTTAGCCCGTTGACAGCGACTAGACCACTTGAAAGGCTACTCGTGCTTGTCACAAGCTATCTAAACACAATCAACCTCAAAACTATAGCAATCAACTAAGGCATGACCAACAATGTAGTAGAGATAAATCAAGCAAACATGTAGAGGTGTAATAGTAGGTGCTAGCCAAAGAATAATCACGATTCCTCCAAGGAGCCATGTGCATAAATAGAGACCAAAAATAGCGATACACGTGGAAGACAACTACTAACTGTAAAAGGAAGTAAAAGCACCAAGGCAATGAAGACCTAGAATATAGTAGCTAAAAAGGAAAAGGTTTTGCATAATCCCACAAATGGGGGCCATAAGGCATACAGACTGGCGTGAATAGTCTACACATTCAAAGTAGTTCAAAGCAAACATGAATCCAATTTTAAGCCTTGTCAACACCATTTTATTCATAATGTTATGCAGTATGCAACAAAACAATTCTCGCTTTCTTGCAGTGCTCAATTCTTTGCCAAATATCATTTCAAGTAAATAATCACCATCATTGTAACCTTACCATTTAGCCCCCTCTCATGCAGACCTTTGCAGAGTGCAACATACAAAACAAGTAGTTAAGACTCACCAATAGCTATATGCAAAACAAAAGGCAAACACTAACAAGAGTTCCCTCACTTTCCTCGTAACTTGTTGAGCTATAGTCTCAAAGGCTTTTGTCAATGAACAGTTGCATGTTTTTCATATGCTCGAATTCATTAGCAAGCTTCCATCCACTTGCACTCCTTTACTAGTAGGAATCAAAATAGGAGCACTGATTATTCTCAAAGGGATTAACATCCTTATAGAACATGAAGCTGAACCTGCTATACAACGCCTTCATCTACTATCATAGTACCCACCAATACATGGAACAATTACATAACTTGATTAGATGGACCATTCAAAATATGACTACATGAAATTGACAGTAGTTGAGTTTCAATGTTTGTGATGCCTAGAACTCTAGTACTCGATAAAAATGAGTGCAAAACATGAAAACACGAGCCTAGTTTTTTCATGCCAACAATGGGGGAGTAGAGATTGCCATGTATTAAGGCAATGTCAACGAAAAACAGTGATGAAAGACAACACTAGCACTACACAGCAAGAGAGTTGATGCGATCTAGGTGAACATGCCGAGATGCAATAGAGTCCTACCCTTCATCTTCACATCCTTTGCCTTCATTTATCCAAGCCCACCATACATCTGATCATTGGTGCATGCATGTTACCCTTCTCAATCACTTTCACTGGCTCTGTACACAATCACATTTTGCAGTTAGTAAATAAATTCCACACTGGACACTACTTCATACAAGGGCCTCAACTTTGACTACCTCACTCTACTGGATGTCACATCATCACCACATGAATCCTCCTCCTTGTTTATGAATTTGAGTAGCCCTATAAACTACTCTCAATACATGGAAAGATGAAATGAACGAAGCAAATAGAACTAGATTTGCGACAGGCAGCCTCTCCATTGTGAAGCACGAAACTAGCATTTTTATCAATTTTTTAAGGAAAAAAGTGAATGAGTAAAATGGTGGACATGAGATGCGACACAGGGTCCGTTAGGACCTGATCTTCCCTGCAAATGTTAGGATGGTGATTTATTATTGATTTCGTGATGTCCATATTTTGGAAGCTTAAGCCCAACAAGTACATAAATAAGGTGATACCATAACTGATCCTCATTAAAGTCTTTACAATATTGTCACATGGACTACAACCATATGAATAAAGGTATCATCATCTTCGATCTTGCATCCATCTTGGATATCCTTACTCCCTCGCATCGATAACATGCATTAAAAGAGAGGCATCTTGTATGAAAAACAAGCAAAATTTTGAATGGACAAGCAAATTGTGAATATTTATATCATAATTTATAATTTATAATATTTTAACCACTCATAGTGTAGGCAGGGAGATGGCACGCTTCCTTCCCTAAAGAGTTATAATCCAAGGGAACAAACCCTTCCCTGGTACTAAGATAACACTGAGAATATAAACGTCAAGAATATTAGTGCCGAGATAAGTCTCGCAATTGGATAAGATATTGGCATATTACCTGAATGTGAATAGTCATAATCATAGTAGAATGTCGATAAAATCACTACGAGCAATGCGCTAGGAAAAATTCAAATTCTCATTGTCATTGTTTGATCTTAGAGACAATATCCCAAAAATTTATCAATGTGAGAGTGAGAGGATCCGTGTGTGTCCTTGAGGGGATGATTCCAACATTCTCAAATTGTTCAATAGATTGTGGATAACACAAAAAGAAAACTATCATTAGAAGAAGTCCAAAGTAGAGCTACTGAAAAGCACAAAAAACATTACAGCGTCATAATTTTATAAACAATGACTGCCAGGTGGTGTGGACTGTTGAGATATGGTGCCATGTGCACATAATTAGGCAAAGGTACAGTATAGGAATATATTAAAGTAGCCACCCTAGGATGTGGACTACATGATGTAAGGTTATGGATCGAGGACATCCACAAGGAGAGATGTGGATCCGAGGATCCCACAAGTGTTGACTATTCTAGAGGCTCTCTCTATATAAGAATCCTATCTTGTATTGTTGAATAGAGATATACATTTGCTATCTCCCTCTCATGTCTTATTCAATGTGCTTTGAGCCTCCTTAGATCGTTATTCTAACATGGTATTAGAGCATGGTTAGAAATTCTGACGATGAGGCACCATCCAAGATTGAGAGATTGAATGATTGAGAGTTCTTGATTGTTCTCCTAGAGAGGATTTTTTATTCATTTCCTGAGATATTTCCATTAATCTCCTCATTCATCTTGTAATTTGAGAAATTTCTACATGTAGAGAGTTTCTCCTCTTAAAAAGATTCTGAGAGGCATAGAGTTCTTATTATTCTTGAGAAAGAGAGATGTTTTCTATTGAAAGAGGGATGTTTTCTTGTGTGTGTGAGAGAGAGAGAGATTCTCCTAATATTCGACTCCCAAGAGTGAGCAAGAGACTAGGCAATCCAAGAAGAGAAAACGACAAATGACTCCAATGACAAGGCAAGCACTAAACTATCAAATGCCTAGGGAAGCAAAGTCAAACGAGCTGCGAACTCTAGCGAACAGACCCGTGACCGCTCCAACTGCTACACCAACAACGAACAACTAGTGAACAATGCCCACACCAAGCACAACTCACACATGGACATCATTAACTCCCAGCCGCCCGCAACTGGCATGTTGCGCTACGACAAAAACTACCAGCAGCTCCATTCGACCAAGGCACGACCTAAGCGGCTAGTCTCAAGCTACGTGACTCTTGACCAACAGAGTTGCGTGCATCCAGTGCTCCTCCAACGGACTTCACCATCAAGACGACAGATCCCCCGAGATAGCACACCAGCGCTGGTTGACGATGCCTTCACTCTAGCTAGCACCATGTCAATGATAACCTTCTATCCATGACTCTGCTCCAACAATGAGCAATGGCAATGCGACATGTCCAAACAACGGAGGCAGCAACAATGTCCACGAGCGCTCGGCATTAGCCAACAATTCTCTGTCTGGAGGCATTCCGACAACGCTTGGAAACTGCACGAAATTGATATGGTTGGATTTGAACAACAACCTTCTGGTCGAAAACATTCCTCGTGAGATCGCTCAACAGTCGGGGAATCAAGCAACAGCTCATGCATTCTAGTTGCGAGGGATTGAGCTCGAAGCAGGCTGGAGTGTGCTGCTCGCTGCAATAGCTGTGAATCATTCAAACGCTGGAGGGGATGCATGAAGGAGTCACGGTGAGAGAGATGGACTTTGAAGCCAGGGAAGGATCCATGAAAGCTATTCATGACAGAATGCTTGGGAGGAGAGATTCTTGCAGCGAGCGACGATGAGCAAGGAGAAGACTCGCCGTCGTCGCGCCATCGTCGCAGAGCTGGCCTCATTGTTTCCACAAAGTTTCATAAGTTTCTCTCAAAGACACGTGGCAGATAAGAATTGACCAAGGCTAGTTGAAAGCACCTTTGGTTAAGTTTGTTAGACTATGGTTAGTTCAACCTTACCTTAATTAATGGTTAAGTGAACCTATAATAACCATGCTTAAGATTTAATTCCAGATCATCATGCAAGCACCTAAGCACATAGCCTTTGCAAAGCACAGTTTTGTAAGCAGCATATGAATCCATGTGCCACATCATCAGGCCACCTCTTCTTCATAAAACTTCTACAAGCCGTAACTTCCAATCCAAGAAGAATTTTCATACACTCCAAAAAGAAAAAGTAGTCGTCTTTTTAAGCTCTACACGCCTATCAAGTCACAATCATTGTGAGCAATTAGACACTACCATTTAAAGGAAAACAAAGCTCATGGTAAGACCTTTGCAACAAAAGGTAAAGCAACACATGAATGCAAAAAACATGCCAAAAGCACAAATGCGTGAGATGACCATATCACGGAACATGGCATCCACACACATAGCATTAAAGGAAACAGGAAGAACAAAGAATCATGCATCAAGCTACATCAAGCAAAGAAGAGAACACCATCGACAACATGTATTCAGAAGCAAAAGCCTTTCCACCTTTAGCCTATATTCTTGCAATCAAACATGTCCACCTACAAGTAGCCATGTAAGCACTCAAGGGAGGTATTGACATGTAAAAGCCACACTTGACCACCTTATATAGCAAGGTATGCACTAAGGGGAGGTGATGGAATGTTAACTCACATCTAACCACCTTGCAGTAGCCCATGGATCATGGCACCAAGGGGAGGTTTGAGATATGGTATGGGAATGTATTAAAGTAGCCACCCTAGGTACATGATGTGAGGATGTGGATCGAGGACATCCACAAGGAGAGATGATCCCACAAGAGTTGACTATTCTAAAGACTCTCTCTATATAAGAAGCCTCTCTTGTATTGTTGCATAGAGATATACATTTGCGATCTCCCTCTCATGTTTTATTCAGTGTGCTTTGAGCCTCCTTAGATCTTTATTCTAACATGGACCACAGACACGTCCTACTTTTTTTCACACCACCCTTGTCGGGCGAGATGGTGTGAACCCAGCCAAGGAGAGCGCACACTCAGAAAGGTCCTACGTCAAAAGGGATAGCACCACTTGGAAAAGAACCACAAGTAATGATCAATCCCATAGGGCGAGTTCCAATGACAATGGCAAGATATATCTTGAGATCCTTAGTGACTTGCTTGACATAAGGGGTGGCAATGATTTTCTTTCCTCCATCAGAAGTTGGGTGGTGATGATTCTCTTACCTCCATCAGCTATATTGTTGGGGATCATGCTTCGTGCAACTCCTGCTCATTATCAATGAGAATTCTAATGGCATCCCCAATAGGAGCCACCTCACCCTCCCCGAGTTGTAGAAAGTCTCCACATCCATATGCGCCTTGTCCCCGACTCCACCACCACTAGGCTCTTGCCCTTGTTCAAAATGTCACCTTCGAATTTCAAATGATAGTTCCACAAACAAATGTTTGGAAGCTCAAATCGATTGCTTGAAGGAACCGGACGATTGGCCGTCCCACGAAGGATTAGCAACTCCCATGAATGGCATCTTCCCATGAAAAGAAGATTCAACCAAACTATTAGTAGCCATTTATGTCATTCTAAGAGGTCAACACATGGTGGCTCTAGCATTTAGGATGTTGGACAAGCACCACTTACTGACAAAGATCTCCAAGCTACAACCAAAGACTTTTCCATCTAGGTGCTGGAGGTTTTGGGTAAGTTCGGAAGTTGGAGCAATTGGGAGCATATTGCACATGAATGTAGTGAGGTTGAGAGGATTCTGCATGGAAGAAGGGATGAAGCTACTAGTGTATGAGCACATGGCCAACAAATCTTTGGACAATTGGCTGTTTGGATCGATATCAAAGGATATAGATTCTTCAAGTTTGGGCTCGAGATAAAATCACTCTAATGTGCATCATAGTGAAATCGTCATGCAATCGGTACCAAAGCATACAATCCATTGATTCCTCGAGTTCGTTCTTTGCTCTAAGGCTTATGCTTGCTTCATTGCATAACGATGTGCTCTCATCCTTTCATTGCAATAATTTTACCAACATAGATGTTTCTTGTGGGCAACAGATCACTGCGTAACAAGGTGCTCTCATCCCTGCATTGCAATAATTTCCACCATAGATTTTTCTTCCGGGCGATAGATCACTTTGGGGCCTTTAAATATTTTGTTGAGCAATTCAATGCCCAACCAATTTTCATACACCCAGTCTACATATTTCACCATAGGCAAGATGGACATGATTAACTTCATGGTGACGTGAGCCATTTGAGAAGGATTGCTAGGTGTCAAGGGATGGAAATTTAGTTTGTCTTTTATCCCATACCACCATGCGAACAATTAAGGCCTATTATTATCTTGTATACTAGCATCCCATAATGCCATCTCGATGATTCACTTTTTTATCTCCTCCTTCCACCTCGATTGCAACGCAACTAATCTTACTGGTTTTACCTCGCTAGCATGATCAAAGTTGAACTCTTCATTTCTCCATTCTGTCTCTCTGTGCATCTCCTTCAATATACATGCCATTCCCAAACTAAGCATTGTTTGATGGTGCTTCCAAAGCTAAGAATACCAAAATTTAGCCCCTCAGGTACCAAGCTATGTGTTGGAATAATTTCTTAGGGTGATACTAAGAACACCACCTTTGTTCTTAGGATCAACTACAACTTTTGAACATTGAAATTAACAAGTCAGGATATCCTAAGTAGCACCTTTGTTGGTTGAGCATAGGTATAGTGCTTTAAGCATGTGGCTTGAACGATATTGTTCGGAGAGGCTGCCTGTGAAGTGCAATCCCTGGAGGAAAATAAGTACAATTAGATGTCATTGAGAATAAGTTGTCTAGCTACCTAGAGGGATTGATGATCATATCTTCCTATTTGCTTCTACTTTGATTTCAATGCTTGCTTGGTCACTTTTCTCTCGTTGCATAAAGCAAGCAAGACACTTGAATTACATTGCTAGACATTATCTTCAATTAACGCAAGCATTCCTAGCCTAATGAAGTGTATCTGGTGTAAATATTTAGAAGAAAGTTCTTGCAAATGAATAATATGCGAGGGAAGTCTAGACTCTAGACGGTGATAAATTAAAACAGACAAAGATCACACTACGTCACCGAGCCTACTACTTGGATCTCTTCCCATTGCTTATACCTCGTAACTATAAACATAGTTAATTCTTCGTTTGCTAAGTCCATCTGATCAGACACCAAAGCTTCCAAAAGCCAACAAGTACAAACATAGGTAGTTCTTCATTTGCTAAATCCATCTCATATGTCAAAGCTATAAAAACTAGTTTAGTTCAAGCTTATAGACAACCTCCCGAAAACTAGAAGGACAAGAGAAGATAAAAGCAGCATGCATGATGGCACACCAAGATATCAAAGGAGCGGTGCAAATAATCTTGCTTAAGCAATATCGTGTCTGAAGAAAGCCCGCGTGATGTAAATATTTACCAAGGAATGCCAAGACTAAGCTTGCTAGATGAAGAGAAGTGCGTCTTTATTACATTCATTTAGGAAGATCAATTTCAGAGTAAAAGGAAGACTAGACCCATTTATCATATCCAATCGGTGAATAAGAGGAGACACAACTATCGACACCAGCCTAGCAGTGCAATGACTGACAGGTTATTGGATGAAGAAATTGTATGTGATCACCTTCAAAAGTTATAACACGATACATGTCTATATAGGAAATAAGACTCTTAGTTCAAGGTTCGTACGATGTAGCTCAATACGAAGAGTACAATCGCTCTAGCATATACAAATTATGCATGTGAAGATAGCGATGAAGCTGCGAGACCTGTACATTGCAGTCGGTGGATGCGGATAACTCACAAAAAACCTCGCTAATCGGAGGGTTGTGGCTGCAACAATGAGTGGACGAAGGCTGTATTGTGGTGGTGTATAAGGAAAGGTCTAGGCTGTTGCTGCTACTAGAACTAGTTGGCCCTGCACAGAAACGGACCAAGGCAAAACATGGAGGAGATAGGATTGATCAGCGAGAGATTGCGGGGATCTGAGAGCATGTCATAATCACAAACCTGAAATTAGGAAGAAAAAAGCACAATAATCAGAAAAGCAGTCTTAGGTTTTTACCAATTTGGAAAGATCCACTAGCCGTTAGATCTATCCATGATCAAGGGCCTACAATTGTCACGTGGCTCAATGAGGGCTCAAAATCTTGAAACTTCCCCCTAGGCTTCCTGCCGTAATGAATCAGGAGTGAAGTCGGGACGCACTTTTCTTGAAGGTATTGTCCATCGAATCAGTGCATATGCTTACAACACCACAGCATAGATATAGCATGAAACTAACAACCGAAGGCTTTGCAATAACCTGACACACACAAAACTCTTATATAACCCACAAACCAACCAAATCCACCGTGAATGTCCGCTATCTCCGCCTCCATTGGCTCCACGATCAATGCTCACATCCCCCATATGTTGGACGTCATTGAAATCAATCAACTAACTCGGCTGAGCAAAGGTAACAAGGGTGCATGTATGCACGAAAGCACTTGGCTCCAACTTGTGGGTTTTACGGCTCTTTAAACACTGTCGATTGTTTAGTAAGAAAAAAGGCTTTAAGGACTCGCAAGATCCATTGGGATTTGCCAAGGTTCTATAGTTATTTGCATGCTCTCACACTCACTGCAATGCACTGCCTTTTTTATTTTTTGAAAACTATATGCGCCTTGCTCACAAACGAGCACGCAAGACTTGGATGAGTGACCAGAAAGCTTGAAGTGATTTGAAGACTTCTAGCTGGAGAAAGCCAAGGTAATGGTTCTAGGGAGAGTGGAGCCCCAGAATTGATTTATAGGGCTGAAAAGTCAACAGCCACACACAAGCTAAAAAGTTGAAAAGCCAACAGCTATCTAAAAGTAGAGGTTAAGAATTTTAGAAATTCCCAAAAAAACCAAGAATAATCACAAAACTCCGAGTGAACTCAATCCTAAAGCACTGTCTCTAGGAGAGCGAGTGCTAATAAAGAGAAACTCCAAACCTCCGAAACCCATGGAACCGGATTCTATATGCAAGATGCCGCATGGAGCAATCGACAACACATGCTTCAAAACCCATGCAGCCAAAACCGCCGATGACACGTGTGCAGATGACAAGTGTGTACGTGGACGAAAGGGGGCAGGCCAAAAATTGAATGGGCCAATCGATAAAGCATAAAGCAATAAAGTTGCTTTTAAGGTAGTGTTAATCACCGAGAAAGAAGGCATTCGCACCAATATAGTGTCAAGTTTGCGGCATAACACCACTGAGAACTGTAGGAAAAAACTCATCTTGGACCATGACCCACGTTCACCTCCCCGAGGATGCCTTGTTCCTTGGCCTCGACAGCTCCACCCAGTTGAGTTTCATCTTTTGGGTTTTGGCTATTTCGCTTGAATTCGATATTGTCTTTCATTGCCATAGCAGATTGCCTTGTATGAATCCCATCTTTGCTCTTCACTCCAGTACGTACTCGCGGCTATGTGTGTATTCGAAATTCACAACTTACTTTCGCTCTTGTGGTTTTACAATTCGTTGCATTGGCAGAATTTTTGTAGTTGCTTCTTTTGACAAGATTTTGATTATTATCTACACACTCTTGTTCTGATTCGACTCCAGATCTCTTAAAGCTACGGCGGTGGATGCCCACCTCCGTGTTTTTGCATCTCAGTCAGTCAACTTCGATTCAGAGCTGCCTCACTATAATACCAAGGATGGGGTGCACAGAGGGCCGGCGGGAAGAGTAACAGCACCTGTTCTAATGTGGGTAGAGGCACTCGAGCTACTCCTCGATAAATTGGAAAATTTTAGTTTCCCCTTCAGAAGAGTGATAGCAATCTCGGGCAGTGGCCAGCAGCACGGGAGTGTTTATTGGAGGAGAGGGGCCTCGGATTCTATTCTTGAACGATTAGTTCCTAAAGAGCGTCTTGCCATTCAGCTGAAGGATGCTTTCTCTACAATGGATTCACCTATTTGGATGGATAGCAGCACTGCGAAACAATGCAGAGCTATTGAAGAGGCCATTGGCGGGGCAGCTGCACTCTCTAATATCACGGGCTCACGTGCCTATGAGCGTTTCACTGGACCCCAGATCCGGAAAATGTATGAAACTCAAAGAGAAGTTTATGAAAATACTGAAAGAATCTCGTTAGTGAGTTCCTTCATGGCGTCTCTTCTAGTAGGAACTTATGTCAGCATTGATTACTCAGACGGGGCAGGGATGAATCTCATGGATTTAAAGCAGCGAGCCTGGTCTAAGGCAGTATTACATGTAAGCGTTTGCAAAGATTTCACTCATATAGTCTTATGTCTCGGGTGAAGTTGTACTTTCACCAAAGATTGAAATGATTGGCGGACTATAAAGTGATGCGATCTCTTTCTTTGCAGTCAACAGCACCTGATTTGGAAGAAAAATTGGGTAAATTGGTGCCTTCACATGAGATAGCTGGGAAGTTGAATGCCTTCTTTGTGGAGAGGTACTTGGGCTTTACAAACTGTTCGTGTGATATTTAAGAAGTCCTATTTCAATAAAAAAAAGAAGTCCTATTATCCTGAGAACTGTTTCCATGTAAAACGTGTGCTTGAACAACTTTTTCCATTGACTTTGCGCAGGTACAAATTTAGTTCAGAATGTCTTATAGTTCAGTGGTCTGGAGACAATCCAAACAGTCTTGCCGGTAAAACTTTAATCTTCATATCTGCAAAATATTCGCCTTCTTTTCCCCTCCCGGTAGTATAGTAAAAATGAATCTTATTTCACCTTCCACTATTCAACAGGGCAGGCATAGACAGTCATTTGTAAAATAGGTAGAGAGTCAAAACACATACGTGACTTTAGACGTACAAACAAACCACTACAAACCCCCGGATTCTCTTTGTGTGTGTGTGTGTGTGTGTGTGTGAGAGAGAGAGAGAGAGAGAGAGAACACACCACATGAACGCGTGTATACATACATACATACATACATATACATACACATTTATGTATGTGGGATGTATGTATGTAGATACATACATATAAATATGCTTATACACACACGAACACACACACACATACATGTGTGTGTGTGTGGGACACAGATCGTGTGTGTGGAGCTCCCGTGAGAGAGAGATTCCGTGCTAGCCCTCGTGCTCCCACGCTATAGCTGCTTGTTTCTCCTTCAGTTTGACACCCTCGAGGTTCCTTTTGGCGTCCGTTTTCTGTCCTATACGCGCTGTCAGAAAATCCGAAAAAAAAATAAAAATAAAAATTTTCGTACTGTCAAAAATCCGTACGATCTCGTCTGTAGAGTCAGAAAAATCCGTACAGTCCGTACAGTCATGGAAGTCCGTATAGTTTGCTTGCCAAAAATAATAATTTTTTTTCGAAAATGCGTACGGTCAGAAAATCCGTATGATTCTGTCAGTACAGTCCGTACAGTCGGGGAAGTCCGTACAGTTTTTTTTGTCAGGGATTTTTTTTTTCGTACTGTCCAAAATCGGTACGATTTCGTCCGTACAGCCAGGAAAACACCGTACAGTTTTGTACCTGTTGTGCTTTTCTCCTTGTAAAGCGTTGCTGCTTCCAAGTTTTTTCCTTAACTCGAATGGCAGATTATTCCTATGAGAAAACCTTTCACAAAGCCAAGTCGGTTTCCAATAAGAAACAAAAACAGGTGATGGATTCAGATGATTCCCTTCATGACTATGCTGAGGCTCAGCTTGTTTATGAGGTTATGCATGAAGGGTTTGAAGACACCCGTAAAGGTTGGAAAGATCCACTTTCCACCACTGGTATTATGGTGGAAGTTGATGATATATTTGATCCAGTTAAGGAGTATGCAAAGCATGCCATTATAATTTTCTTCCCAGGACGAATGCCTGCTGCTGTAGATGTTGGGAATTGGTTGACTCGAACCCTAGGTGGTTCTTATGTCAAAAAAGTTCATTATGCAGCGAGGGGCTTTTTTGAGATCATCATGGCTGATGAGGAGAGGGAATTTTTTTTTTCGTACTGTCCAAAATCGATACGATTTCGTCCGTACAGCCAGGAAAACACCGTACAGTTTTGTACCTGCTGTGCTTTCCTCCTTGTAAAGCGTTGCTGCTTCCAAGTTTTTTCCTTAACTCGAATGGCAGATTATTCCTATGAGAAAACCTTTCACAAAGACAAGTTGGTTTCCAACAAGAAACAAAAACAGGTGATGGATTCAGATGATTCCCTTCATGACTGTGCTGAGGCTCAGCTTGTTTATGAGGTTATGCATGAAGGGTTTGAAGACACCCGTAAAGGTTGGAAAGATCCACTTTCCACCACTGGCATTATGGTGGAAGTGGATGATATATTTGATCCAGTTAAGGAGTATGCAAAGCATGCCATTATAATTTTCTTCCCAGGACGGATGCCTGCTGTTGCAGATGTTGGGAATTGGTTGACTCGAACCTTGGGTGGTTCTCATGTAAAAAAAGTTCATTATGCAGTGAGGGGCTTTTTTGAGATCATCATGGCTGATGAGAAGCACCGTCAGGTTTTACTGGAGCACTCTCCTCTTTTCTATGGTCAGCAGATGGTCCATGTTCTGCCTTGGTCTCCCACCCGGGATTACCAGGCATTGATTTGGCATCGTTGCCCTGTTTGGGTAGAAGTTGTGGATTTTCCTCAATGCTTGTCTTCTCTTCTACCTAAAATTGCAGCTTCGCTCGGTAAGGTGGTATGTCCACCACGACCCAATGGAAATTCGAATCGCTTCTGCATTTTGTGGGATACAGATCAGCCGACTCCAGCTTCATATTCGGTCACTGTGAATAATGTTTCCATGGGGAGTGCCTTTTACAAGCTCAAGTGGGGGCTGTTTGCAGGTGCTTGCTTTGAATGCAAGCAATTTGGGCACATGGCTTCACAATGCCCTTCCCGAGCTCCACGGATGCCAGTGCAAGCTGAAATGGTTCAGCCTTTGAATAAGAATGCAAATGCCTCTTATGTGGTCAAAAACAAAGGGGTCAAACAGTTTTTCTCTGTTCAAGACAAAGGCAAAGCCCCGGCTGTCTCACATGGTAATGCTTCTTTTGCTGTGCCTTTGTCCTCTCTACCTCAGGGGAAGGGGGAAAAGAATTTGACTGATGGATGGCAAACTCCTCGCAAAGTGATCTCCCCCAGGCGACCTTTGACTTCTCAGACTTGAAGTGGTGCATCCTCTCATGGGAAAACACCTGCTGAAAACTCTGGTGTTGGCTTGACCTGGGCTGCTGTGACTGCAAATCGGACTTTGTTTCCTGAAGAAGAAGTTGCTACACTTTTGTCCTCTCCTCAGGCTGATGCTTCATCCCAGGGCAGAGGCCCGGACATTGAGGTGGAAATGCAGACGTAGACAGCCCGTTAGTTTCTGTACATACCTGTCCCATAACTGTAAATATGCTTGATCATCTGAAGTGTGTTACTCTCCATGTACAGGGAATGTGTGATGGTCGCAAATGGAAACTGGTCTGGATGTATATCAGGCAATTGCAGCCTGATATAAAGCTTTGCAAGAGCATAATCAGCATATGTATGCTGGTCAAATAGGCCATTTTGCTGGTTATGATATCTTCTATGCTGGAGAGCACTCCTTTTCTGCTGTGGCTTTTTTGGTAAAGCACGACCTTCAACCTGTTGTGGCTCTCAATGATCGCCATGGTAGATGGATTATTGTTCAATGCCTTATTCAAGGGGAAATTTTTGAATTTGCATCGGTTTATGCCCCCCAGTCTTCTCGTGATAGAGCTTTGATCTGGGCTGCCATGCATACTTATCCATGGTGACAACATGCCTTCATTTGTGGTGACTTTAATAATGCCCCTCAATCAGGTGACAACACCTCATGCCACACTCATATGTTGGCTTTTGAAACACAGGCATGGTCTGATTTTTTGCTTCAGTTGCGCCTGGTTGATCTCTGGAAGGAATTACAGCCCATGCTTTCGGGTTATACCTTTCAGCATAATGCTCAATCTTCTTATCGGGCACGCTTGGACAGATGGTATCAGATTGATCCACAGCATTGTGATGCCTTTACTTGTCAGATTTGGGTTGATCATGCTTTCACACATTCGGATCATGCTTCTCTTTGGTTGAGGCTTTCCTTACATGAATTTCCCACTGATAGATTGCCTTGCCAAAGGCTTTTGCTGATTAATAATAGTTATCTGGAGCATGCTGACTTTAAAGCCTTGGTCTCTGATGCTATTCAGCCTCTCTCTCGTCAGATACGCATTGGTTTGGATTATGCCTGGCAGGCTTTTGTTACTCGGATGCAAGCAGTTATTCGAGATTATGGCAAATCCTATATGCAAGCCACAAGGGAGACTGTAGCACATGCCAAATTTACATGTCAGAGTTTGATTGAGCATGCTCATCTTCGCCCTTTGTCTTCAGAGGAAAGCATGCTCTTATGTCAGGCTCAATTCTCTCTTCAATCTAATGATCCGCAGAAAGCTTCCTAAATGGGAAACTCGATCCAAACAATGGGCATTTTTGGATAAAGGCTGCTCTTCCAAGTAATTTTTTAAGAGTTTACACTACAAAAGACAGGCTGCCAATATTTGTCGGATCCGGATGCCTGATGGTTCTTGGTCAACATCTCGCTCAGAGCTTGCTGATTTATGTGCGCAGCACTTCTCCACTCATTTTGGGCATCTGGATACTCTTTCTCCTCGTGTCGTGTCTACACGTCAGCTTCTTTTGCAGCATGTCCATCCAATTCTGATTGATGCTCAGGCTTTGGAACTTAAACATCCCTTCACTGAAAGGGAATTGTCTGATGCACTGAGATCCTGTGGCAGATGGAAATCTCCAGGATGGGATGGTCTCACTGTTGAATTTTTTCTTGCATTCTGGAATCTTCTTAAATTCACCTTGCTGCAAATGGTAAATATAGCATGGCAAAATCAGCAGATGCCTTTGTCATGGAAAAAGGGTCTTCTCAAGCTGAATCCAAAAAAGCAGCTATGTGATTCACTGGGTGATTGGAGGCCAATTAGACTCATGCCAGTCATTTACAAGATCATTGCCAAAATGGTGGTTGATCAGATTAAAGGTTATTTGCATGATGGGTTGCATCCCTCCCAATATGGCTTTGTTCCACGTTGCCATATCACAGATAACATTGCCAATGCTTATATTGGGATTGAATATGCCAAATACACGCAGCATGATGTTCTACTCTTGCAGGTAGATATTGCAAGAGCCTTTGACACAGTTCAATGGGATTTCATCTCGCAAACTATGCGAGCTTTGGGGTTTGGACAAAAAATGCAGCAGGTTATTTACTGGCTTTATAGAGATAGCAATGCGGCTTGCATTATCTCTGGGGATATCTCTGATGAGTGGACTCTTCGTTGTTCGGTCCGCCAGGGATGCCCTCTCAGTGCTTTACTGTATGCCATTGCTACTCATCTTATGCTGCAATATATTGATTATCTTGTGGCTACAGGATCACTTCATGGCTTGGAATTGGATGCTAATCGCAGCATGGTTGCTCAAGCTTATGCTGATGATTCTTTCTTGCTACAGGATCACTTCATGGCTTGGAATTGGATGCTAATCGCAGCATGGTTGCTCAAGCTTATGCTGATGATTCTTTCTTTACCCCGAAGAATACGCCCCATGATCTTGGTGCCTTGATGCAGGCCCTCTCTATTTATGGTTTGGCAGCTGGTCTTCATGTTAATTTTTAGAAGTCTAAGCTGCTTCCTTTGCATTCCAAAGACTGGCATAGTCTATTATGGCCGAGGGATATCATTCCACCCACTCAGTTTGTTCGTCATCTTGGTTACCCTTTGGGGTGGGAACTCACTCGCCGACAACAAACTGATTGGGTTTTGGCTAAGCTTTGGAAAAAGCTTGAGTATTGGAAACTGGCAACCTGGCCTTTGCACGTTCGTCTTCGAATAGTGCAGTTCATCCTTGTGGCATATATTCAATTTTACTTGCCATTGATTATGTTCACTAAGGCAGATCTTACATCTTTCATGTCTGTCTTTATGGAACTCTTCTGGCGATCCAAACATGGCAGAAAAAGTCTCAGGCTGCTTTCGATGCATCACATTTGTTCTCCCAAGATGCATGGTGGATTGAACATCACAGATATTCATGTGCATATTCTTGCCCACAGGGGGAAAATGTTGCTGCAATTTCTGCAAGGTGACCAGCCTTGGGCTCTTATGATTAGGACTCTGGTCACTCATGTCAGTATTTCTGCGTTTGGTCATTGGCAACTCGATCACTGGGATTTCTTTTTTGGCTGCACTGATGGCACTTTGCCTGGATGCCCTTTTGTCTCCCGCTTGCTTCTTGAATGGAAGCATGTTCTTTCTCATCTGGAATGGAATGGACGGCAATCTTTGCTTGAGAATTCTTTGAGAGCTGAAAGCATTCACTGGTCGAAAGTCTTTCAGCCTCCCTTGGCTTTACAGGAACCTCGACATTCCTACTTTGTCTCGTTTAAAGGCATCACCTCGGTTGCTGATGTTATAGATGATGTTGGTACTGTGCTCCCCTTTTCTCTAGCAGCCACTACATATGGATTGGGCTCTCATTATCGTTCTTTGTGGCAACAAATTACTTCTATGCTTTCGCCCTTTGTTCCGATTCCTCCTTTGGAACTCTTGGACCGACTAGAAGATTGGACTTTGACTTCTCCAGGGTCCTCTTCTCATCCTTTGAGCCTATCTCAGATTATTGTACCTGCATTGTATAAAATCCTTTTGCCTCAACCTTGGGTTTCAGAGAGAGGTGATTCTGTTTGGCGAATGCATCGCCCAGCCAAGTGGTGGAGGAAAAGATTACAGCAACTTTGGGCCTATAAAGTACCACTTCGGCAACAGGTTTTCTTTTGGCAAGTTCTTTTGGGAGTGTTTCCATCTGGACAGCTATTAGCTCATCGACACATTGCTCCTGCACTTTGCCATAGGTGTTCTGCTTCTTCGGAGACTGTGCCTCACTTGTTTTGGCATTGTCCATGCTCTCATGAGTTTCTTGATCTGCTTCGATAGCACCTGCGAGCGAGATTCCCATCTGTTCCGTTTGGGAAGTTCTTCTGGCTATTTGGGTTTCATCCATCCAGACCGGAGTTTCATCTTTTCTTCGTTTGGGTTCGCTATTGGGCACTATGGACTTTATGGACATATAGGAATTGTAAAGTCTTTGGTGATCCTACTTTCTCTCTGTTTGGCTTTTTTAGGCGTTCTCTGCAGCAATCTTTCTTTGATTGCTTGCAGACCCGCTGCATAGATCATGAGGTCTTTTGGGCATATACTGAAATTTTCAGTTGATGTAATTGTAGAACCTTTCTTTGAGGTTACTACTCATATAATATAATCAATCAATGATTTCACCCAAAAAAAAAAAAGTGTGTGTGAGACACTCTGAGAGAGAGAGAGAGAGAGAGAGAGAGAGAGAGAGAGAGAGAGCTCAGTCTATTGCACAATGTTGGTTAATTTGAGTAGCAACTGCAATTTTTTGCAGGTTTGGCCCTGAACCGCCCAGGTGATCTTGCTATTAGCTTGGGTACCAGTGACACTGTAACTCTCTCTCTCTCCTCTCTCTCTCTCTCTCTCTCTCTCCCCCCTACACATGTATGTCTAACTCTTTTGTGCAATTGGATTGTTGAAATTACCCACGTATTTTCATTCTAGGGATACAGGCTTTGATTATCTCACATGCATATAGTTATACTCCTACTGATCCATAGGTTGACTAGATGGGAATATTGGTACACATGGCTTTTTGACACTTGTGTGCAATGTTAGTCCCCCCTGGATGGCGTGAATAGAGTTGGCAGTGTGTTTAATCCTCTCTATGATTATCAGATGAAATATCTCCCTTCAACCTATAACCCTTGCTATGCTGCTGCCTTACCACTGGATCAAATGGTTTTGTATTGGCAGCTGAGGGATTAGAACTTGTATTCTCAAGCATCAAATTTAAAATAACATAGAGCTTGACCCATCAATGACAATCATCCAATTTCTAAGTTCAAATTTTAAGAGTCAAGCCCAATAGAAATTAAGGTCAAATATGATAAAAGAAGTAGATAGCAGAATACAATCAAAGTAGTAGATTGTACCACTGGCGAATCCCAACCATAAATGTCAAAATTTAAGACTTAAGGCAGGAGTAAATCGAGTCGCAATTTATAGATGATAGGAGTGAAGTTTAGTGAGGTTTCATGAGCATCTCAGCCTAGATTTACTTTTGGGGCTGTGGTGATGACTATGGAGGTATGTGAACAGGCTTGGTACGAGTATTGAGTGACAGTCCATACTATCTATGCACACTTGCATACATTGACTAGTGAGCAAATTGGCCCACTTTCCTGTACAAATAGAGGCCATTGTTTCCATGTCAAGGGAACCGTCAGATAACAATTCCAGTTGCACCTCATTTATCTCTGCCATTCTCATTCTCTCTCTCTCTCTCTCTGTCAACTGCAGAGGGAGCAAATGGAGTACACCGGGTATTGCACAATAGCAAAAGAAGCCCTTTTCTTAATGCATTTATATCACACTGATGCTTGATTACTACTTTGAATATCTGTTTACGACAAGTTTTTTAAAAATAAAATAAAATAACTAATAACGCGTCTTTCTGTATTTTAAATACATGAAAATTTAACTACTTTTTAGTGGCTTTGGAGGGAATCTTATGCACCTCTTTTGACTATGGGGTCAAGTCACGTGTACATGCAAGTAAATGACCGATTTTCTTTTTCTGAATTGATGAAGGTGTTCGGGATAACATCAGACCCACACCCTGGATTAGAAGGTCATGTTTTCCCAAATCCTGTGGATCCAAGTTGCTACATGTTAATGCTTTGCTACAAGAACGGCTCGTTACTGAGGGAAGGTAGAGCCATGTCTCCAGCTCTAGTGTCTGCAACTTGGTTTCATGGGCTGCCATCTCCCTTTTTCTGTTGCCCATTCAAAAGAACCTTGGTTGTTTCAAGCTAAATATATAATTACTGCTCCAATGTCTCGTGGTGTAGCTCATGAGTCATGAATTAGAGAATTCTGCGGACTAGTCACAACTTTTACTGTGTGATGCAGAAGTTCGAAATCGTCTTGCGAATGGATCTTGGGAGAGATTTAATGAGATACTATGTCAGACTCTTCCTCTAAATGGTTTGATTTCTGCTAATTGCAGGCTTTCCATTCTTAAAGTTACTTTTATTAGCTTTTGAGCTGCTGTTAGGAGTGACAAACTTCAGGTTCTTTGTGTGAGGAGTAGCCCAGAGTAAATTTAAAGGCATGTAGATGTTGATCGACTAACTGAGCATGTATGTGAAGTGCAGAGGGAAGAATTGGTTTCTACTACAAAGAGCCAGAGATCCTCCCCCCTCTACCTGGCATGTGCCAACATCTTTGACCTGTGTTCAATTGCTTTTGTGCTGGTCAATTTTGAGAACACAGGATTGAAGCTGCGAGTGACTCATTTTGAGAACTGCTGTGACTTGCTGCAGCTGGAGAACATCGTTTTGTGTACAAAAAAGATTTTGGTGATCTCAGGCAAGGGCATTCTTCTGGACCAGAGGAAGTTCAAGAATTTGATTCTGTTGCAGAGGTACATTTTGTAAATTCTCTGATCAGGAAAGCATCACGATCATTATATTTTTTTTTAACAGCTGCATCGATTTCTAAAATGCAAAATGTATTGATTGGTGAAATGAGATATTGGGTTTGTATTCATGCGAGAATCAGGTCAGGGCAGTTATTGAGGGCCAGTTCTTATCCATGAGAGCACATTCTGAGAGACGAGGTATGCCGAGCCCTCCAGAGCGTATTATTGCAACTGGTGGAGGATCTGCTAATAGTCAGTTTCTGACGATAATCGCTGAGATTTTTGGCTGCCCTGTGTATACTGCAGACAGATCTGGTACTCCTCCTCCTCCCATCTCGTCTCTGGTTCTGTCTTTCGGGCTCTGTGTTTATGAAATTTGTTAGGTCGTCATCAGTTGCAATGTTGGATTTGGGGAAAGAAGTTGAACTTTTCCTTTCTTGTATGGCTTCTGTAATCATATTGTTTGCTATAGACATCTGGGGTCTATCAGTTATGGTAGGCCCACAATCTTGTAACAGACCGTTATTGGCACCTACTGTAAGTGACACAGGCCCCCTCCTATTTCTTTGAGGATGTTACAGAGGGGTCAATCCGCTTCGATGCTCACTAGGTGAACATTTTTCTTAAGGCACTGTGTAACTTTGGAATCCAAAATGGGAGCTCAAGGCCTACTGTCCAGTTTTACATTCTATCTTGATGTTTTGGTAGTAGCAGTGAAGGGCTAGAATACCAACCTGCAGACACCCTTGAGTGCCTTGTTCCCCATACTTGTTGAGTCAATATTAGGGCGATGTTAGCAGATGGCATCCTTCATATGAGTTGCAGACTAGATAAAGGCATGGGACGTGCGAAGCTGGATACATCTTCCTGAATGGGCTGTGATCGATGCTTCGACATAGGAAACTAACTTTCTGTAGATTAGTAGTTCTGAAGATAATTCTCCAAGAAACAGACGGACTCTTTAGATCATGAACTTTATTTGACCCCATCACTGCTCTACTGCTCTATCTTTTTAATGAGTAAGTCTGTGCCATCCCCACGTTTGTTCAGCTTATCACGAAGGGTCTGATAATAACTTTTACAATAACATGATCATTCTTTGTTGAGGCTCTGGTGCCACTTTTATTGCCCCAACCTATGAATTTCAGTTCATGGTAGCTTAATCCAATACTAGCACGTTGATAGGGGCTTGCCATGTCTCATTCAACGCCTGAAGAAAACTATTCTACCTTCAAATAGAAGTAGCAAAGCACCTCATTGAAATCTGACCTTTATTTGACCACTGTTCCTCTTTCTCTGTTATGGATCACAACATCCTGTGCCATCCCTACCTTTTGTCTTATATCCGCACTCTTTTATTACCTTTTGCATATAAAGTATGACATGATCATTCTTGCCATCTACACTCGGCAGGGCAATTTGCTAAAGCAGATACTTGATCATCAAAGGTTTTCATCTGTCTTCATCCTTCATCGGTCATTGTGGTTTTGTTAAGCTATGGGCTCTTTTGTTGGTTGGTAATAAGCTTGTTTATTTCTTTCTTCGCTTGCTTTCTACATCAAATGATGAAATGCTCACCGCATAATGTGTTGAAGCACGTATTTTATCAAGAATGGGGATTTTCCTATTTTGTTACTAATGATCGATCATTTTTTCTTGTCCTTATATGCAGATTCTGCTCCTTTGGGTGCTGCATTTCGAGCTGCTCATGGGTGGCTTTGCCAAAATAAGGGGGAATTTGTACAAATCTCAGAATTATATAAAGGGAGAGATAATGATAGTGCCGCGCAATGCAAGCTTGTTGCTCAAGGGGGTGGAAGGGAACTTCACCAAAAATATGGTTTGGTTGCAATAAAAAGAGTAGAGTTAGAGGAAAAGCTTTTAAATTATTGAGCAAAGTTGGGGGAAATCTTCAACTCATTGGCTGCCCCGGAAATCACAACTAGATGGAAAAGCTACAAGTTCCACTTTACCATGACCTTTTGTGAGTCATGTATATGCAATGGCAAGCAGGAAAAGAAAGCTAAAATTTTCACTCTATTTCTTTGCCCATGGTCGCTAAAAATGCATGCCCAAAAGAAGAGAGGCAAGTGTTCCCATAATGCTTTCACATATAGATGTATTTACTACATACTAATGGTTTTTAAATATACATCTCTTATGTGTGTGAACGCTCTCGTGTGTGTGTGTGGGGGGGGGATTAAAGATAAATCTCTTATGTGTGTGAACGTGTGTGTCTGTGGGGGCTGGGTCTCTCTCTCTCTCTCTCTCTCTCTCTCTCTCTCTCTCTATATGTATATATATATATATCGTAATTCATATTTGTAGCTCTTGGTTCCCCCCAATGCTTCACAAGCTAACGTCGCAGGAATCCTATCCAGGCCCTAGCTTGGCTCTTATTTTATGGTCTTTGTGGGCGTGCATTTTTTCAAACCATAGGCAAAGAAATAGGTTGGGTCACCCTTAGAGCTCTTGTTTTATGGTCTTTTTGGCTTGCTCACAATAGATTTCAATTTGATGATATTGGCACCGATTCCTCTTTTGAGATACATGCTTGGCTCAATAGGATATATGATACTACTTGGAGCAAACATCCTGGTATAACCAACAAACCTTGCCTTCCTTGCTGGACCAAAATATTTCAATGACTGCATGTCTGGTGACTTCAACATAAGCTCCCCATAGGATTTAACTTTGGGAGAAGGTTGTGGGAGCAAGGGGGCTTGTGGGTTCTTCTCCAAATTTCTCACTGTTGTCAATACCAGCTCCCTCATGTAGTAGAAGGTGAGTGAAGCTTTGCAAAATTGGACCATGCCATTAGATTTCATAAAAAGGAGAAGGGATTGAAAGTTGGTTGCTTTTAATGGATGGCTTGAGAAAGAGGAAGGTAGATTGTGAGCAATAAACTAGATTGCCTGGTCAAACCACAATGGTTGTGCCTTATAATTAATCACTTGCCACCATCCAAAACAAGCAAATGTAGTTAGCTCAAAATGAGAAAGAAGGCTTCAACACCCATGCACAATTGCTATCCATATCAATGCACAAAAGTAATCAATAAACAATCCTAGGAGCTCTTTGTTATGGCACAGATATAATTGAATTCACCAAGGTAAAGTACTATTGATCATGTATGCAACAAAGTGTACTATTTATCCAGTTGTAAACCAAACCAACAACTATCCAATAGCCCTCCAATAGCAAGAAATGGGCTCCAATCTTTTGTACAATTCTTAAATGCCCCTCCAACAAGGTGGGCACTCCATCGCTCTTTAGACAATTCAAGGCATACTTACTCAATTTGCACAGAATCCTATGGGTAAAGTCGTAATTATTGTTTGATCATACCTTCCCCCTTTTCAAGAAAAATGGCTAAAGTAAATCTACGCAATAAGCTCTGCAAGGATTATTACAAGTAAAGCCAAACCAACTTGTAGATCGTAGTCCTTGCCTTTTATCTATCAACAATTAGTCCCAAAAAGCCCTAAACCTCCAGTATTCAAGAAGTAAACTTATAATCCAAAAATCTTGGTAGAAGGAAATAACCCAC
Organism: Dipteris shenzhenensis; assembly: GCF_047967505.1. Taxonomy (NCBI): domain Eukaryota; kingdom Viridiplantae; phylum Streptophyta; class Polypodiopsida; order Gleicheniales; family Dipteridaceae; genus Dipteris; species Dipteris shenzhenensis. Next base: position 50,310,538 of record NC_141604.1, read on the forward strand.
TATTTTGAAATATTACACATAGCTAATACACAAGGAGTCCTCTGTTCTCTTTCTTTATATATCAAACTTGACATAGATGTATTAGGAAAAAGGGTTCTCTATATTATAATGGGATTTTGAAAGAGGTATTGACTGTGCCCACCATTTTTTTGGTACCTAGATAGGCCCTCATAGAGTAGTCATAAAACACTGCAACTATATACACAAATGAGAAGGCATAAGTTCGAGAACCACAAAAAACGAAGGCCTTCATGGCCACCAACAAACTAAGTGCTCAAGCTCCCATAAGGAACTCCCGTAGTCACCCGGGTGTAGACTCCTCGTTTGTCTGAAGACTCTCCTAGTGTCTAGAATACTCGAGCTAGGAATGGTTGGCTGAGTAAACTATCAAGACCCAAAACCTAGTATAGTGCTCATGAACTGAAGCATATAAGGGAAGGATGCATAGCTTTGTAGCTACTGATTCTAGCCATTTACACATTAACAACTACCTACAACTCGTAGGGTAAAAGCAATAAAATGGTCTTTTGGTGTGGTCAGGTAGTGGCAATACTTTTCTAATGTATACACTACATCGTCCCAAGGCTAAACATAGTCTTCGCCATCCCAAATTCCTCGTCAATCAATCCTAGCTAGTCCTTAGAGGAGGGTCAAACATAGCCATTAACAAGGAACACAATCCATCAATGGAGGACATATATAAAGCTCTTATGCCTTCTCCTTCATGGTCCACTTTCGAGTTCTTTTAAAACCCACTTTTCAAGTTTCACTTATATGCTCACTTTTTGCATAAGGCTTAACAACATAGCATATATCCAAACATTAATCCCCTCTACCTTCAGTATAGGTAAGTAGTATGTTGGTACATCCCCTTCATCAAAGTCTCGGGGATGACCATAGCAAATGTTTTGTGGCCCGTCACCTGTCCACTTTTCATCTGGGCTGGCGAGGGGACAGAGAGTGTGTGTGTGTGTGTTCCTCTGTCTTATCGAACTATCTAGCCTACTATACAACTGGACCAGTTTCCAATGTTAAAGTAAACCAAATGCTAACGTACACCATTACTCTTTTCAAACACTTGGGTCATTATTTGCTTGGGTGTAGCCATTTTTGGTGAGGTTCAAGGACTTTTTTGTATATAGGTATCTTGCATGACCCATAACCTGTGCATTGCTCAATGGAATTCGGCAAACTTTGTCTTCAAGTTGTAGTACACATTCCAAACTTGAACATGAGAAAAAAATTATGGAATAAGGATTTAGAACGAGACCGAAGTACTATGTTGCATGTGAAGCATGCATCCTGAAGGCTATAGGATATAGCAATTTATTCAAAAACATCAAAATTTTGTTTTATACATACGTGCAACCAAGTAATCATTCAAAAGGACACCATGTGAGCTTCTCCTCAACCCAAGGACAACCTAAATGAGATCATTATGCATAGGTTAATGGGCCTCCAATGTTGTGCCAAAGTGATGCATACCCATTTAAGGGCACATTCCATAACTTTTTTTTTAATTTCTTGAAAACCAAAAAGGATTGGAAATTTGGAATCCAAACTATTGCATGGTGGTCTTAAAACATTCATAGTTATTGGTATTGGTATCTAGATGCCCCCTAAAATGGAAGAAGTGCAATTTGTGCATGTGTAAATATATTTTAATAAATCCAACACTATATACAATTTTGAATTGTTTCTTTTTCCATGCACTTGCTTGCTATATGGCTCATAAGCATGCCAAAGGTTATTGCATTTAATAATACACAGCATCAAACCCGACAGCATGCCCTTTGGCCTATTTGTGTTTTGAAGCATTTTAGGCCACATTGCACTTGTTCGGGATATCCAATTCTACTGACGTGTATCGCTGGAGGGGAAAAAACTGACAGCTGAAATTTTGCTACTCTGGCAAATTTTGAATTTTCACACATCCTGCCCATCAAATCTTGGAAGATTAAGTACCTATAACCTGCCCTCGCCTTGCAAATGCCCCGTAACCCACATGCACCTCGATGTGACCTTGTGCAGACTTTGATTTGCCATTGTCTTCTTTCAGGTAAGTTGTCTTCTATCATTCGCCTAGCCTCTCTAGGTCTATTCTAGACTAATTGTGGCCATGGCATTAATGGCAACATGCAGCTTGCCATGGCTTACAAGAGAAGCAGACAGAGGCTATGAGATTGGAAATCCAAAAAGCTAGGTCAAGGCATAAGGAACAGAGTACAGGTCTAGGAAAGCACTGGCACGATATTGAATCAGCAACGAAAGACAGTTTTGCAACATCTACGAAGGGGGAAACAACGAGAAGAAAGAAGACTCCTTACAGAGCAACAGCAAGAAGCAGTTGCAAATGCACACTTTCGATCATTGCCATTGGAGCGAAGAACACGAGCTTTGGTGTCACGATTGGTGGGAGCATTTGAGGCAGTAACATCAGGCCATTCAGGTGATTTCCAGTCTCAAGTCTTCACAAGCTTTAGCCTGGACCCTAAAGTTTGTAGAGTAAAAACCCTACCAACACCTCAAGAGATGCATGCCTAAGAGGTAATGCTCTCTAACCTGAGAAATAACCTACAAAAAGTGAAAGGGGTGCACAACTTAGATCAACTAGTTGCAAAGAGGACGACATTAGCTATGTTGGTGTCCCTTGAAACAAAGGAGAAATGGCTTGGGTACACAATGTCAAAGATTTTTTCAATCAAAAGGACCAACGTGGCTCCAATGGTCGAACGTAGAGCAGAAGTAATGCATGATCATCCTGATCCAAAAAGTTTGTGGGCTTCAACAGAACGCAAGAAAAGGAGAGACAGCTAAGTGTGGAAGTCATTGCTGATGTTTTGGTACAAAAATACGAGAGTTTCTCCAAATAGAAAGGACATCTATAAGAAGCGGATGGGACACAAGGTGTTTGAGGAGCACATCATACACATGCTAGATACAATGTAGGTCAGTGGTGCCTAAACCAGCTCAGTGGTTGTTTGTGATTGAGCTTGGGGATAGTTTACTTGTTTCATTTCTTAAACCAGGCTTGGACTAAATGTAATTGTCCTAAACTAGCCTAGTGGTTGGAACATCATGCAACCATAGGCTGGTTCAGCTCAATCGCCAGTTATGTGATTGTCCTAAACCAGCATGGTTGAACAGACATTACAACCCGATGGCATGGTTGAGTGGAAATTAATAGCAATATATTTCGCAATATATTGTTATTTTACTAAACTACCCGGTGGTTGGAACATCATGCGACCGTGGCTGCTTCAGCTCAATCACCAGTTATGTGATTGTCTTGAACTAGCGTGGTTGAACATACATTAGTTATTGACTAGCCCAATGGTTAAAATTATTGTGTTTCTTAGTACTTAAATTTGTTAAATTTAATTTCTTGCTATTCGGGTCATATACCACTGTTAAATTGTGAAATTCAAAAATGAAAAGCAATATATTGTTATTTTCTAATGGTGAAATTTAGAAAGCGATATACTTGTTATTGTCTAATATGTGAAGTTGAGACCATCAGCCTAAACCATCCTAGTGGTTGAAACTATGACAATGTCCTAAACCATCCTGATGGTTGAAATTATGATCATCCTACATGTGTCCTAAACCAGCCTATGGTGGTTACTGTCCTACACGTGTCCTAAACTAGCCTGGTGATTGAAATTGTGACTGTCCTAAACCAACGCTGTGGTTGAAAATTATTTTGCTTCATTATATACTTTAATTAGACTATGTTTTGCATTCTTTTAGTAGTTAGCAAAAAGGGGGCTCACTGTTCTATTGTTCCCATATATTGGGTTAGCAGATGAAGTTGTATCTCAAGTTTATGGATTAGAATCTAAACATTTCAATTTGACAGAGGAGCTTTGAGCATTGTAAGCCCTGGTACGTCAGGAAACTCAAAGACAGGAATGTTTGTTGTTGCAAAACAAACATAGGCTTTGACCGGCAGGCTCGACAAGCTATGAATGACTTGAGATCTGGTTATGTTGGAGCCTTGCTCCATGGGGATCGATGCCCATGCCTCCCCAATGAATGCACAGTATGTAGGCTACCTAGATCCTCATCATGTGTTGCAAGAGAGGGTAGGTTTTGTAGCCTAAGGCCTCTATGGGAGCCAGTGGTTTGTCCAAAGGGAGACCATGAGTGGCACAGGATTGAATGCATTCGCGGCACATGCAAGCATTGCAGTTTAAAGCTAAAGAAGAATACATTCAATGTCTGTCCAAATGAAATGAGGGAAGACAACCATGTTGCTCTAAAATGGAGGAGATTTGAAAATGTCAATGTTGAAGGATTCGATAGAAAGAGATGGCTACTGTCGCATAAGAGCACCCAGCCAAGGGAGCTTGTAGGTCACATGGTTCAATCCATCCCAAAATATGTGCTTCATAATTTCATGCCTAGTTGGCAGGATAAGGAGTTCAGGACGTGCCTTGCCAATTTTCCTCGTGACACTATTGTATCTGTCATAGATTTTGCAAAAAATTATTCTCTTCAAGAACAAGACGAGATACAAAGTGCTCACTACTACAACAAGCAGATAACAATTCTTGTGCACATCACGTACAATCATTTGCTTGATTCTTCCATGCCTGATGCCAATCTGCTTGCTGACTCATAGGAGTCCAGGTCAGTGCAATGCATGTACCATTTCTACATTTCAGATGATAGGGAACATGACACCCATGCTTTTCTACTGCATTGGGAATGGCTAAAAAAGGAAAATCCCCATGCAAAAAATATAAAACAACATTGGGTGTGGTCAGATGGTGCTACCTCTCAATTTGAATTAGCCTATGGATTCTACTTTGTCTCAAGGTTCAAATCCCTGACCGGTCTAGACATGATGTGGAATTTCTTTGGGTCTAGCCATGGCAAGGGTGAACATGTTGGATGCGGTGCTGTTATTAAGCAAGCTCTGTTTAAACCCCACTTAGCATGCCCTCAAGAAAAACTCAATGATGCCCATGATGCTATAACATGGCTTATAGCCAACCTCTCAATAGGCATGCATTCAACCTATAGTAAACAAAGCCTTAAGAATGCTGTAGTACGTAGAGTGTTCGATGAAGTGAAAGTGGATGAAGTGCAAAGGAGAAGCCGACATGATTGTGAGAAAATTAAAGGAGTTTGTGATTTGCACAGCATATGAAGCTTTTCAAACAACCAACTGATTAAAACAAGAAAACTTTCTTGTTTCTGTAGTGCATGCATCATAGGGGATCATGACGATTGTGAGAACATTGCAACTATGAAGACATGGAAGCGAGTTCAAGTTTTCCCTCTACATTCAGATGGAGTGACAAAGAATGGAGAGACAAATGACTCACCATAGTTTGGGGAGAGTTTCGATGACCTCACTGATTGTCTGAAAGAGGGGGATAACTTTGCAGTTGTTGTAGGTTCTAGGGAGAATGAGGAGGATGACTCATACTTTCTATTGCAGTGCACAAAACCTAGGTACAAGGTTGAGGAAACATTTAAGGATAATTAGGGAACAACCTATAAGAAGTGGTATGTAGTAGTCGAAGCTTTTTGGTATTAAAAAACATCCAAAGAGGCTGCAATTATGAATTGCTACATAAAAGTCCACAAACGTGTGTACTCTCATCTAGTAAGAGCTATTAAGTTCCAGATGCAACCTATGCCACAACGAAAGAAGGGCTGGTCAGCTCTACCAACTAGGTCGACTGGTCAACTCCACTGACTACATTGATCTGACTACCACCCTCATAGCTATAAAGAGGCGACCTCCCCAATCCATTGTATCAGATCAGATCTTCCAGCTAGTAGCTCTTCACCTAGTATCTGTCTAGATCGCCATCTAAGCTCCACTGTGGGAGCGCACGGGTGGACGGAGCCATCATCTGTACTACATCAGTATTGAAGGAAAAGTTTATTCCTCTCTAGTTTGCTGTGTACTCTCTATTCTTTGTTCAGTTTCTCCTCCGCTACGCCGTGTAATTTAACATGGTACCAGAGCCCAGGTGACTCTAAGGATCGAAGAATAGAAGAAAGGCGAGAGCTTCAACAGCATACGGAGTGATGGCAACAGGAAGCAGCTCGAGTTCAGCAGCTGCTGTTGTACCAAGAATTTAGGCGTTGAGGATTTGCCCACCAGCCTTTATTGAAGGCAAGCTAGATGGTATGAACTACACTCTGTGGAAGTTTAAAATTACTGCTATTTTTTATTCATATCAGCTTCTGGAGACCATACTTAGGACTGACCCAAAACCACAAGGAACCCCCGACCCAGCAAATCCAGGGAGTACAATACCTCCTAATGCCGACCTTCTACAAGCTTGGAAATGCAAGAACGCAGATGCTCTATGTGCCCTGGTTACAAGTACTACTGATAGTGTTTTGACCTTGATTCAACCTTGATTCAGCATACATCTAAGGCAATTGTGGCCTGGAACATATTGAAGAGTCAGTATGAGACACGGAATCAAACAAGGATCCAGAACCTGAAGAATCAGCTCGCAGCTAAGAAGTTTAATGAAGGAGAGACAGCGGAGGTGTTCATAATCCGAATCAAAAATCTACGTGACTAGATGGCTGGTGCTGGGATACAAAAGACTAGTGAAGAGCTAGCTCAGCGGTGTCTCCAGATATGTCCACCAAGGTTTGATGGCTTGGTAACAGTGCTTAACACTCAGGTGAGACCCCAACCATTGTCGTTTGAGGAGTTCTGTGCTTTACTTATGGAGGAGGAATTGAGGCTTAGAGCTCGAGATGGAGGCGGCAATGGGGATGCTGCTTTCTCTGCCACTGCGAAAGGCAAAGGTGGTTCCTCCACCAAAGGTGAGTCCTCTACTAGTGGTGATGAAAAGAAGAAGGGCGGCAAGAAGAAGTTTCAGGGAGAATGCTTCTACTGCAAAAATAAGGGCCAAAGTCAAGTAGTAAAGTGAACCATTAATGCTACGGGTTTGGGCATAACCCTATACATCTGTATGTATTCCCACAAGAAAGCAAGAATAGAGCAAATGCTCCTCTAGAGTTGGTGCGTGTTGACTTGTGCGATAAGATGCCTACACAGGCCTTGGGGGGATCTTCCTATTTTTTATTGATTGTCGACGACTCTAGTAGGAAGATGTGGGTGTACTTTCTTCACAAAAAGGCTCAAGCTTTTGGTAAATTTAAAGAATGGCTACAGCTTGTTGAAAATGAAACGGGGAGAAAAGTGAAGAAAATCAGATCGGATGGTGGTGGTGAGTTTGTTTCTACAGAGTTTGGAGATTTTTGCAAGAGCAAAGGGATCAAGCGACAAACGACGACACCACATATGCCTCAGCAAAATTCAGTTATTGAATGTCGAATACGGACCACAGTGGAGATGGGGAGGTGTATGTTGAAAGGTGCTAGACTGCCAAACCACTTTTGGGCTGAGGCTATCAATACTACGGTTTACATCCTTAATCACAGCTATACAAAGGCACTCAAAGGTAAAACACTACATGAGGCTTACAGCGATAAGAAGCCCTCTGTCTCCCACTTCAAAACGTTTGGGTATGAATGCTATGTGCATGTACCAGACAAAGAGAGAAACAAGCTACAACCAAAAAACACCAAATGTATCCTCTTAGGCTATTGTGATGAGAAGAAAGCCTATCAGTTGTATGACTAAGAGGCAAAGAAGATCATAGTGAGCCGCGATGTGGTGTTCAAGGAGCAGCCACATGTAGTGGAGGCAGAGAAGAGTTCTTCCACTTTATCATCAAGCGAAGAGGTAATTCACTATCGACCAATCCCAAGACCTATAAAGGAGGAGGAAATATCATATGATGAAGGTATAAGTCACCAACCTATTGTTACACCACCAAAAAAGCCATTGCCACAATAGGTAAGGCAGCCCTATGACCATGATAACCAGATGCCTATGTCTATTGAGCAGCATGCAGATGGACCAAGGCGGTCTCAGAGAATCGAGGAGCAAAGGAGGGCATCTGCTCACATAGTCAATATGGCCTTGATGGCTAGATTATTGCAGAAGTAAAGGAGCCTATGAGTTTGGAGGAAGCACTTACAGACCGAGATTGGAAAAATGCTATGCAAGTAGAATATGACAGCATCATGAAGAATGAAACTTGGGAGCTGGTAGATCGACCATTAACAGAAAGGTTATTGGCATCGAGTGGGTTTGGAAGGTAAAGTACAAGGCCGATGGGACTAACACCATATTAGAGAATTTGGGAAAATCCTGATAATTTGGGAACTTTTGAGGGGTTGTAATTATGTAACATTCAATGTTTTTCATTGATTTTTCCCATAGATTTGGGAGTCCATCCAAATCTCGCAAATGTGCATGGTTTGCATCAACATAAATAAAATGTCAAATGTTGAGGTTTCGACCAATGCATGGTATTTTTTGAGGGGTTACAATTACAATGCATTGAGTGCACTCCATTGACTTTCTCCCTGGATTTGGCCGTGTATATGAAACCCACAATTTGTAGTGTGCCTGTTTTGCATTAGCTGAGAAAAAAACATTATATGTTTGAGTTTAATGAAGCATTTTTTGCCTCTTCTCGAAAAAAGGTGGTGTTCAAAAATACCATTTTAGTTTAGTTGGAGAAAAAGTAAGAATGCAACACTAGTCCTTGATATTTTGTCGAGTGTGCAGAACTTGCAACCACAAAGCAATGATCTGCAAAAAAAAAGATAAAGAAAAAAGATCAATGTCATACCTTCCAAATATTTGTCAGTATTCAATTAAATTATTGTTGTGCAAGGAAAAAAAAGTCATGGTTTTCAAGTACCTTCACTCCATTGTGGAGCCAGCATCAGAGTCGAAATTTGTTCTATGAGACAAATTCGATAAAGCTCGCTTGCGTGCAATGGTTGGTATCTTCACCTTGATGGGGAGGTTGCTGCTCTTTGAGGAAACCTTCTTTGAGAGGTTACATTTTGGAACCCATGACCATACAATAGCATCAACAGATTCCCAACGTGGAGGATCACCTTTATTGCACATCCAAACCTTGTTCCAACAATCTGCATATACCTCCTCAATTTGTGCATTGTGTCTTTTGCATATAGGTGCCCAATATTGTATGAAAACCTTCTTGAAATTTTTAGATTTATTATCCTTCTGTACATCAGTTTGAGCAATGCCTAGCCAAATTGGGTAAATTTTTTCTACTGGTCGGACCAAAAGAAAGTGTCCTTTTTGTACATCAAGCATTGGATCAAATGATTGTTTTGGCTTTTTCCTTTGAGGTCCACAGTAATGATCATTCAACTCTTCAATTCCTTGAAACTCATCGTTTTCATTATCAACTACTTGCACACAATCAATATGTTGCGTCTTTGGCCAAAATCTCTCGTACATGCTCTCTACACTATTGTTTGGTTTATCAAGCTCATCAATCATGCTCTTCCAGTACTTCACTATTGGCTTGTAAAACTTTGTGAAAGATGCTTCTGGACCTTGCAAGTGTGCCCATTTTTCCCAAAAGCGAACATACTCCTTGATACCAACTATCACATCTAAGTGATCCTTCACATACTTGAACTGTGAAGATAGTGGGAGAGAGGGAAGGAGTCTCACTTGCGGCTTTCTCACATGCACAATGGGGGAATACACATAAAGGTGGAGGCTGAAAACAGTTTTCCTCTTCTTAGTTGTGAAAGCCAAAAGAACTCTAGTACAAAGAAAATAGAAGAACCCTATATGTGGGTCTCAAACCAAACTCAACTAACTAAGGTGGCATACTAACTGAGCCACAAACTAGAGTAGATAAGGATAGCTGTCATCCAGCTATTATTTGTGGGCGGTGTACCAACCGCATCTCCAGCTAACAAGTCAGTGACATAAATACACAACGGTCACCCTAGCATATCGCGAGTGGAGCTCGATATCTCAACACTTCCCCTCGAGCTCAATCTCAATTCCTGCACACCAAGCAGGTCTCTGAACTTGTGCAGCTTCTCTGTGCCCAATGCTTTCGTGAATATGTCAGCTACTTGATCCTCTGTGCTGACATAAACTAGATTAATAAGACCTAGTAACACTTTCTCCTGCACATAGTGATAATGCACCTCAATGTGCTTTGTTCTAGCATGAAAGACTGGGTTCTTTGCCAAGTGTATACTGCTCATGTTGTCACAATAAATGACAACTGGCCCATCTATAGACTGATGCATATCATAAAGTAGCTTATGCAACCACGCTACCTCACATGCAGCCATTGCTGCACCCCTGTACTCAGCCTCTGTGCTCGACAAGGCAACTATAGGCTGTTTCTTGCTGCTCCAAGTGATTGCAGCACTCCCAAAAGAGAACACATATCCACTGGTAGACCGTCTATCAGAAATACTACCAGCCCAATCAGCATTAGTGTATCCATGCAACTGTATCTGAACCCCAGCCTCATAAAATAGTCCATACTGCAATGTGGACTTCACATACCTGAGTATGCGTCTAGCTGCATCCAAATGCGGTTTCCTTGGAGCCTGCATAAACTGACTTACCAATCCAATAGCATAGCTTAGATCTGGCCTGGTAATGGTCATATAAATCAAACTTCCTACTATGCGTCTGTACATAGTAGGGTCTTCTAAAAGCTCACCTGCATCTATGCTCAGCTTCACATTCTGCTCCAAAGGAACTGAAATAGGCTTACAGCCTATCATCCCATATTTGGACAGCATGTCCAATCCATACTGCCTTTGCAAGAGCTGTATCCCACTTGGTGATCTAATCACCTCAATGCCCAAGAAATAACGCAGCTCTCCCAAATCCTTCATCTCAAACTTCTGCCTCAATAGCATTTTCACATGAAGGATATCTTCATCACTATCACCTGTGATGATCAAATCATCAACATAAATGACAAGTAGCATAATCCCTTTCTCTGTTTTTCTCACATAGAGTGAGAAATCTACCTTGGAAATTGAAAGCCAATAGTGACAAGATATTGTCCTATCTTGTCAGACCATGCTCTAGGTGCTTGCTTCAAGCCATACAAGGCTTTTTTCAACCTGCAAACAAACTCAAGATGAATAGCATGAACATAACCTGCTAGCTGCTCCATAAAGACCTCTTCTTGCAAATCACCTTGCAAGAAGGCATTCTTTACATCCATCTGATGTAAAGACCATCCCTTTGATGCAGCCATAGCAATGGCTGCTCTTACGGTTGCCATCCTTGCAACCGGACTGAAAGTTTCTTCATAATCAATGCCATATGTCTGTGCATACCCCTTGACAACTAATCTTGCCTTGTATCTATTCACAGAACCATTTGCATTGTGCTTGATCTTATAAACCCACTTGTAGCCAATTGCATTCTTGTCTTTAGGCAAAGGCACCAATTCCCATGTAGCATTTACATCCAAGGCATCCATTTCTTCATCCATGGCTTTCTCCCATTTTTCATTTCCCATGGCTTGCTCAAAAGAAGTGGGTTCTGGTTCTTGTATCACTTTGACCATATAGGCATAGTGAATGGCTGTAAATCCATCATATTTCAGCCTATCCACAGGATACCTAACCCTGGTAGACCTGCGCAAAATAGGCTCACTTCCAGGTGCTCTCAAAACATCCCTGGTCTTCCTTACTCCAGGTGTAACAACAGAAGGAATACCCAACTCATCATCAATGCTCTGCTCTGAGCCATTGGATTCACCATCCACATAAGAGTGACCTGCATTCACATCAAACATGGGCTGATCCACCTTCTCTTTTCCTTTTCGTGATACCTGTGTACCACTATCTGCATTGCTTTGAGGAGATTCTCCTGATCTCAATCTACCTGTCCATGGTGAAGTATGTGAACCACTGCTAGAGGACACTGCAGGTCCACTGATATTTTGTGATTGCTGCTGTGAATTTTGTACAGCATTACCATTTTGTGCATCTACATCAATCATCACATTTACTGGTTTATACCAGCTGCTCATCTCATCAAAAATAACATCTCTGCTCACTGTGAACTTACGTGTAGAAGGGTTATAGCATCTATACCCTTTCTACTGCAGAGAATAACCAATAAAGGTGCAATTCTCAGCCTTTGGATCCAACTTGGACCTCAACTCATCTGGCACATGAACATAGGCAATGCAACCAAAAATTTTCAAATGAGAGATGTCTGGTTTCCTACCAGTATACATCTCCTCTGGCGTCATGCCATGTATTGCTGCAGTGGGAGTCCTGTTCATTATATAAACTACTGTAGCAACTGCTTCAGCCCAATAATAATCTGGTAGATCTTTTTCATTTAGCATGGCCCGAGATACCTCTCCAATATGCCTGTTTTTCCTTTCTGCAATTCCATTTTGCTGTGGGGTATGACTGCATGAATATTGCTGCTTTATGCCATGCTCCTGCAAGAACCTTGCAAACTCATTTGAGAGGTACTCTCCCCCTCCATCTGACCTTAGGCATTTTATTTGCAGGCCTGTTTCTTTTTCAACCATAGCTTTGAAAGCTTTGAAGTGCCCAAACACTTCACTTTTCTTTTTCATAAAATACACCCAAAGTTTTCTACTGAAGTCATCAATAAATGTGACAAAATAGTGACAGCCACCAATAGATGTAGCTTTAGTAGTCCACACATCAGAGTGGATTAATTCCAATGGCTTTTTACTCTCTTGAACATGCCTAGGAAAGGTTTCCTTGCCTGTTTCCCAAATTGAGAGGCTTCACAAACCTTGTGCATTTCTGCAACCTTGAATTTAGGCAATCCTGCAACAATATTTTGGGCTTGCATTGATTTAAGTCGCTGTATATTAACATGACCAATGCGTTTGTGCCAGATATCAATATTTGCAACTACACCGGTCCCATGTGCAAACATTGCTGCACTCAATTCAGGCATGTCCGCATCCAACGTAAACATCCTGCCCTTCTTCTTTCCTTTTGCTATCAAGCGACCATTATTTTTCATATCCTCAACAAAGCATCCATGAGGATTAAATCTGACCTACAAGCCCTGCTCAACCATTTGACCAACAAAAACCAGGTTCTTGGTGATGTTCGGGACATGAAATACATCAGACAAGTATTTCTTTTTCCCATCCTGCATAGACAAAGGAATTTTGCCAATCTGCACAATAGGATGTGCAGTATCATCACCAGTCTCCACAAATCCTGGTTTTTCCATTTTCCTTGCATCCTGCATCCATTCAGCATGACCTGTCATGTGGTTTGATGCACCTGAGTCAACATACCACACATCATTGCTTTCTTCTGCACTTGTCACAGAATTTGTCATATGCTGCACCATAAACAAATGCTCATTTCAGTCATCACCCTGTCTACTAGAGGATGCATAATTGCCTTGCTACAATTTTCCATTCATAATGTCATTCTACTTTTTGTAGCAGTCTTTAGCCATATGCCCCATTTTACCATAGTAGTAGCATTCAACATTGCTATTTGCATTTTGGCCTCTCTGCCATCCACCACGACCTCTTTGGCTCCCCCTGCCTCTAGAGTTACCACGTCCTCCTGCACAGGACTGGTTTTCTTGCATTTCTGCATATTCTGATTTCTACCACGGCCTGCAGATCGGCCTCCTCTACCTCTACCTCTACCTCTGCCAGCATTTGAGTAGAAGACAGTTTCTTTTGAAGTTCCTGCTGAAGAAGATGCACCACCATTTCTCTGCTCTTCAGAAATTAGAAGAGCAATCAACTCCTCAAAATCAGGAAATTTTTCACGGATGGCAATGGATGTCCGGAACTATGCAGAATCCTTTCCTAGACCATTCAAGGTCACAGAAACTAAATCCTCATCATCCACTGGCGACCCAATGGAAGCAAGTGCATCCGCAATTTTCTTCACCTTCATGTGGTAGTCATTGATGCTTATATTTTCTCTCTGCACATTGTGCAGCTCCTGCTTGAGCTGCATTTTCCTGGCTTGCATATTTGTGCTGTACATTTTTGCTTAAGTATCCCATGCCTCCTTTGGCGTACTTGCATCCTGAATATGCACAATCATGGAGTCCGAAATATTGATAGATAGCCAGTACATAACTTTCCTGGCTCTCTCATGCCATTCTTTAAATGCCTGCATTTCCTGTAGATTGGGAACATTAGGAAGAACAGATTCTTCTTCATTTCCTGTAATGAACTCCCAATAGCCTTTTCCCATAAGGAAATTCGTCATTCTAAACTTCCATGCTTGGAAGTTGTTCTTGTCAAGCTTTTCAGTGACAATCTGTGAAAGAGAATCAGATGCCATTACAGAACACTGCAAAATATTCTGTCACTGCAAAAAACACAGCTTTTGCCTCACACGGGCAGATCTGCAAAACTGACGAAAGTGGTATTGCACCACACAGTCACTTCCTAGTGATGATTTTGCATCAACAGGCAACAAGCATGATTCTGCAATTCCCAATATCTCTGCACACAGGCATACGATGCAATTTCTACGGAAACTTTTCACCGTCCTGCAGAACAGTGGCCGCACAGCAAAAACAGGGCCTTTTTCTGAGTGCATGCACAGAACTTCCGCCTCCAAAACGGCTGAGGCTAAAGTAGTCAGAAAGGCAGATGCCAGAAGCAAAGCAAGATTCTTATATGAAAATGTGATCACCCGATTCGGATGGCCCATTGAAATTGTATCGGATAGAGGCACACATTTTGTCAATGAGGTAATCCAAGAACTCTTATTTGGCTTTATGGTAATCCATAGAAAAAGCACACCCTACTACCCTCAAGGGAATGGACAGGCCAAATCCACCAACAAAATATTATGCATTATCCTCACCAAGGTAGTAGAACCACAGCATTCTGATTGGGCAGAGAAACTGAATGCAGCCTTATGGGCATACGAAACCACACTCAAGGTTAGTATAGGAAACACACCTTTTCAATTGGTGTACGGCCTTGAAGTTGTGGTCCCACTAGAATTTGTAATACCAAGCCTACACATAGCAGTACAAGAACGCATGGGAGACCATGAATCCTTGAAAGAAAGACTCTATCAGTTAGAGAAGCATACAGAGATAAGACTAGTTGCCGACCATGCCATGACAATAGAAAAACGCAGAAGAAAGGCATGGTTTGACAGAAATCTTAAAGGTAAAGACATTAAGGAAGGTGACTTGGTCTTGTTATACAATGCCAAAGTACACAAGGGGAAACTGAAGTATCTAGGTCAAGGACCCTACTGAGTTAGAAAGATGAATCCCATCGGAGCTGTGCTGCTAGAAACATTGGATGGAGTCCAATTCAACACAACTATAAACGAGAGCTGACTGAAGCGCTACTACTTCAATACACAAGCCATGCCCGACAAAAATGAAGATTTGGGAAACCAAGCCTTCCTTAGTTAGGATTAGATTGTATCACGAGCACTCACTTGCATATGTATGTCTTCACACATATAGGTAGCATCAATCGATTTTAACCTAGGGCTCAAAAGTGATGCCTGAGTTCTAGCTGCCCTATGAAATCCTAGCAATAAAAAAAGAAGAAGCATATAGTTAGTTGGCAGTTGTGCACCGAGCTGTAGCATCTCGTGGGGAAATTCCTCAATTTTGACCTCTAGAATAGGTATTTCTTCTAAGGCATCTGCACGTGATAGTAGGAGAAGTTGGTGACAACTCCCATACTGGTGAGAAGGGTATGTCCAACTCCCCAATTGGTTTTGGTGACTGGGGCAAAGTCGTTTCTCGTTCTTCTAGCTCTTTTTTGATGATTATAGCCAATAAATGTGGAATTCTACATTTTTGGCCTGATGAACCATCTAGTTTTTTTGTAAAGAAGATGACTAAGTGCTAAATCTAGTCTTGCTTTAGCTTCCTACTTAGCAAAACAAATGTGCGGAGTGGAAGGGATCGATTCTTGCTACACTTAACCCCTAGGATTGTGGATAGGAATTTTGCTACTTCCTTCAGGCAAGGTTTAAGGATGGTGCAAAGTAATATGTCATCCCTATGGAACGACGTGCCCTTGGTAAGGAGAGGCTGTACTTCGAGAAATTCTGCATCAATAGGCTATGTAGGGTATTTGGCACCTTGTGTTGGGAGTGAGAAAGCCCTTTGAATGACTGTACTATCGAGGATAATGCTGAGTGGGCTTTGATGTACAGTGATGGTACCGTACTTGCCAACTTGTGCATTGCTAGAGTGGTAAGAATGGAGAAAGTCCCTGATGTATGTGGTCATTGTAGGACCATCCTCCAAGGATTTTAGGCTCTCATGCAAACTACCTAGGCCCCTTTGCTCCAAGTAAGATGTTGCTTCTTGGGAAAGAGCATAAGTCGATGTAGGTGGCCAAACAAGTTCCAGTGACTGGGCCCCGTCAATGGTTATGTAGGCCGGTGGTGACTGGGGTGGCATTTGTCCTTCTTGGTCATGCATTGAATCCTCCTCGGAGCTATCGCTCTAGACCACAAATGCCTATGGTCGCCGTGGTTGAGAGGATGTAGATGGCTACGAACTCTAGAGGGGGTCTCATGGGTTGAGGTGGTGGGCTCTTTCTGTGCATTCTCTTTAGTGGTGGCATTTTTTCTGAACCTGCATCCATGTGCATGTGGTGTATCATTGATCATTAGATTAGTTGGCATGCAGGTATGACCTTTGTGTGTGTTTGTGAGAGATCTTGTTTTTATACTTGCTTTGAGAGTGTGGAATGAAAGTGTGTGGCACAATTATTCATGCAATCATCTATGTGTCTAAGCGAAAGCGTGTGAGTGCACGTGACCTACTAGCTAGGTAGGGTATATCTCCAACAACAGCAACCAATCAGAGCCTAAGGCAAGATCGGCACTAGAGCTTGAGGAAAGATCGGCACCAGAGCCTGAGGCTAAATCAGCACTAGAACCGCCCATCAACGCCATGCCAGTCGATGAGCCACAAGGGGAGCTAGTGCCAGATCAACAATATGACTATTGTACACAAGTGGCTAAAATACCATTAGAACACCATTAGAACAACCTCCCACAAGTACTACAAAATCATCAAGATGGCTACATGGGCACCACTTATATCAGCAATATCACTAGTCCTCATCATCGTCTATCATTCTCCAACATCAAGCTAGCCAAATGATCCAAATGTTAGAACTATTCACTACCTTGTCCAAGGAAGAATATGCAAGAGAATTGGACAGACAGACTGCAACAAAAATTGAAGACCAATTCTAGGCAATTGCCATAGAGGTCAAGGCACTTCGGGTGCAGATAGATGAGAAGGAGGTAGAAGAAGTGTGCATGAACCAAGCTCTCCAAGCATAAGAGAAGACAGTGAGGGATGTGACCTCCAACCTCCACCAAAGTCAAACACAGCTGACAACAACAGTATAAACAATGGCAATCCTACAAACCTACTATAACTCCTTGACCTCCGCACATGCTCAACAGACGGAGGTAGTGGCACAAGCTCGACTCACTCTAATTCACAAAGAAGAGCTCCAACATTACAAAGACAAGCTTGAAGACATGAAACAATCTTTGGTAGTACGTGCCTTTAGCATTGACAAGCTTACAAGGGAATGCAGAATCTTAAAGGACCAACTTGCTACTCCCAAAGAGGCCAGCACTTCACAAGCACAAGTCTTGGACTAGTGGTCCAATACCACTGAAGACATTCCTCAACAGGCAAAGGTCTTGCAAATGAGAAAGCTTAAGGAGTCATATACAACCATCTACTAGAAATAAAAAGAAAAAATGAATGAGATGCACTCCTAAAAGATAATCATCTCCAAGCTTTAACTCCAATTGCTAGTGCATAACAATGAGACAATGAAAGACAACACCAATGAAGCCCCACTACAATGCACAACGGTGGTGTACCAAGATCTTGTGGCTGCTCTACAAGTGGAAGATCACCTCAACGCATGCGTGCTTATCCAATGGAAGCAACTCCAAATTAGGATCATATCTACTCATCCAACAATCAAATGGGAACGTTCCATAGGGACCAAGACTCTGGCATAATTTACCAAGACTTGTCCGAAGATGAGAAAAACATCTTATGCTTGTCTATACATGCCAGGTTTATAGCACTCAAAATGGATGCTTTCATTGCATATGTATGCCTCATGGGTAGTCCTCCCCTCAGGGTTATTGCTGGTTTGTTGCCATTGCTACAAAGGCCATCACTATTATTTGCAAGGCATGACATAATCGACATCCCACCCATGCAGTTGATGATCCCATCGCACTAGTCAAAAGAAGTGTCGGAAGATGACAGGGCCTATCTCACATCCAATGTCCCATATCTAACCACTCTCTCTACCAACCTCATAACCTCACTTACCCTTGCTGCTACCACCCTCTTAACCTTCCCTGAGCTCCATCCTAACATCTATTCCCTCCATCATTTCTTTGCTCATGCCTCTCACCATTTTCAACTAACCCAACAGTCACAAACTTACGAGCCCCTCACACCTAGCTTCTTTCCTTCCCTTGCTAATCCTACCCTTGAGGATTACCAAGCTACTGAATAGTCACAAACTTACAAGCTCCTCACACCTAGCTTCTTCCCTTCCCTTGCTAATCCTACCCTTGAAGATTACTAAGCTACTCAAACCATTTGCCTAGTCCTTCCCCCCCTCCCCTCTGCTCCCCCTTCCACAACTAACACTCTTCCATATTTCTCCCCCATGTCCCTAGATTCTCTCCCTGCCCTGTCATCACCTCTGACACCACTTGTGCTTCCATATTTCTCCCCCATGTCCCTAGATTCTCTCCCTGCTCTGTCATCACCTCCGACACTACTTGTGCTTCCATCAGCAGAAAATCACACAATATTTGATTTTAAATATCAGGATCCGGATAATCCAATTCGTACTCCCATGCCAAGTTCCAATGATGCGTATGATTTTGATGAGATACCACTTCCCAATAACCCCATCAAGGAATTTTGGAGCAAATACCCTGATATGAAAACTCGAGGTGGATGGACCCTGGACAACTTTCCTACCAACCTTCATCAGCGTCAAATTAGTGAAGGTTGGATAAGCAAGTTGGTGGATCCACAACCTAATTGGCACCGTACTAAGCTCTTTGATGTAATCTTCTTGAAAGAGTACCTATGTGCACCTCCATGTCTCAGAACCCATCCCAAGTTCTATGCAGCTCCACGATGTAAAAAATGGAAAGCCAATGTACACACTTTGGATGAAGATCGCACCATTAATTAACCAATGATGGAACCATACTCTAGTGTAGAATGGAATATCCAAGGCACAATGATCCGAGCACTTCAGCAGCATGAGCAAATAATGTGTAGCAACATTGATCGCTTCCTTCGCCTAAGTGCTATCTTTTGCAAAACATTGGAATTCATTTTGGAGGTCCCATGTTACCTCGATACCCATTTGCCTCCACTCAGTTTCAATCCCAATGAACGGGTTGATGCTCAAATTACAAGCCGACTCTATCAAAGAGTGATCTTCTTAGAAGCATGCCACATCTCTCTGTTTGAATAAATGATGGATACAAGCTACCTGGAAACTGAGTAAAAATTGTATGGTGCCAAGGCTTTATGGTAGGATCGACTGGCAGGACACAAGTTCCATAGCCACTGGACTAAAGGCATGGCAATCTAGCTACATGCTCGCAATAAGCCATAACCTGAGGACGGGTAATAAAATGGATCTGGGAGTATGTTGTCTCTATGCCAACATGGACTTAGGTAGTATAGAATGTGTGTGTAGAGTAGCAGCAAAGCTCCGCTTATACTTGCATAAGGCTAGGAATCTCTCTTAGGAATCCTCAACATACAAGTTCTACTTGTGATTCCTACATGCGAGTTCTACTTGCAACTCCTACATGCGAGTTCTACTTGCAAGTCCTACATGCGAAATCTACTTGCAACTCCTACATGCAACTCCTACATGCATGTTCTACTTGCAAGTTCTACATGCAACTCCTACATGCAACATGCAACATGCGAGTTCTACATGCAACTTGCAACTCCTACATGCAAGTCCTACATGCAAGTTCTACATATAGAGAGAGAATGTCTTATAATTTCTACATGCAGAGAGAGAAGCTCTCCAACTTGTATAAATACCCCATGATGGAATGAAGCCCATACTCTTTGGGGCATTGTGTTGAGTTCTACTTTGGTATTCCAAGCAATTGTCTCAAGTGTCCATGCTTCCTTGCACTCCACGTTCAAAAGCATGTCCTAACCTTGCAACTCCTTCTCCCCTCTCCTCCAACCTGTGGGGGTTAAAGGTCACTGTGCCTTTACCCCGGTTATGTACAATACTCGAATGCATATATAAATGAATAAAAAAGAAGATTAGGGTGGTTCTGCACCCACCAAAACTTATGTGGCTCTCTGTTTCTCTCTCTCCCTCTTCCATTCTTGCTTTCGTTGAGAGCACTCTCAACTGGCATCAGAGCCCGGTTGATCTAGCTGAGTGTGCATGAATGCTTGAAAGCTCAGTAGCTTTGTGGGAGGAAGGAGAAGCTCTGTGGGAAGCTTTATGGGTGACTTTACTTGCATCTGAGTATGCAAAGACCTTGGAGGAACCTTTGGAAAAGTCACTTTGGTTTTGCAAAGTGGTTTTGAGAGCTTGTTAAGTGTTTTTAAAGAAAAAGTCATTTTTTGAGCTTTTCCCTATTCCGTTCGATGACAGAGACTCGGTATTAACTTGTAGAGGCAACTATTGCTTTATTATTTTCAGCCAACTTCAGGATCAAAAGATGAATTTTGATGCGGAGACTAAGGCAATATTTCTCTGATGTTCATTGCCATCCTCATGGGATACCTTCCGTACAGCTGTCAGTAACTTTGCACCTGGTGGAGTACTAAAATTTGATGATGTTGTGGATAGCTTGTTGGCCGAGGAGATTAGATGGAAGTCTATGGATGGCAACAAGCAGGATGCAGCCTTAAATGTGCAAAGGGGCAGATCACAGTTCAGGGGGAAGTCCCAAGAAAGAGGGAAGTCTCGTAGCAAATCCAGGGCACAGAACATTGAGTGTTACCACTATGGCAAGAAGGGCCATATGAAAAAGGATTGCTACAAGCTGAAAAGAGAGCAAAAGGATAAGGAAAAGAATGTAAATTGGGGTGCAAATCAAAAGGAAGAGAGTCCTAGGGAGGACAAAGGAAAAGTGAAGATCGAGGAGATCAATGCAGTCACACATGATAGTGACAATGACGTTCTCTTCATGTCTAGTTTATCTGCAGAGTTGCTTACCACTTCAGATGATGCATATTTCCAAGATTGATTTTTGGATTTTGGTGCTTCGTTTCATGTTACTCCCCATAGGGAATGGTTCTCCGCTTATGACAATGGAAAGATAGGTTGTGTGCATCTTGGAAATGACTATGCATGTGACATAGTGGGAGTAGGTGACATAAAGTTTTCTTTTGCAAATGGGTCTGCATTTATTTTGAAACATGTGACATGTGCCTAAGTTGACCAAGAGTCTTATTTCAGTGGGTCAACTAGATGATGCTGGTTTTCACACCACTTTTGGCTTTTAGAGTTGGAAAATTCAGAAGGGCTCTATGCTTTTGGCCAGGGGTATCCCTTACATGTATCAGGGGTATTTGATCATGTTGTTGCAATAACCGAGTAACCAAGCACTTCTTTGTGGCATTGCAAGTTGGGGCACATGAGCCACAATGGAATGAAACTCTTATGCTGTTTGGGTTATGTACTGCATTTGTGTTTCTTTGATTTTGAATTTTGTGAGCACTGTCTCTATGGGAAGCAGACTAAATTAGCCCATAAAAGGAAGGGAAAGAAAGAGTTTGAAAAGCTTGATTTGGTGCATTCAGATGCATGTGGTCCCATGCCTACATGGTCATTAGGCGGGGCTGAATACTATGTGACATTCATTGATGATGCAACTAGGAAAGTGCGGGCTTATGCTATAGCTCGGAAGAGTGATGTGTTCCAGGTATTTCAGAAATGGCTGGCCTTGGTTTGAGAATCAGTCAGGTAGAATGCTTAAATGCCTACGAATTGACAATGGTGGAGAGTATCTCTCTCATGACTTTCAGCATTTCTGTGATACACGTGGGATTAAGAGGGAGCTCACATCCCCTCGTACTCTAGAGCAAAGTCCAGTTACAAAAAAGATGAACCGTACCATTCAAGAAAGGTTGCAATGCATGCTTTCCAATGTAAGTCTTTCTAGTGGTTTTTGGGCTGAGGCAATGAAGACTGCAGTGCATGTGATCAATAGATCACCTAGTAAGAGTTTGGATGGTGGTATTTTTGAAGAGGCATGGAGTGGCAAGAAGCCCTCTTACTCTCATTTGCGTATATTTGGGTGTGAAGCATATGCACATGTGCCAAAAGAGCTTCGAAAGAAGCTAGATCCTAAGTCTAGGAAATGCATCTTTCTGGGTTATGGTGAAAGTGGAGAGATGGGCTATCATCTCTGGGATCTAGAAGCAAAGAAGATCATATGTAGCCATGATGTAGTCTTCAATGAGAAGAAGATGCATAAGGCACCCATGAGGGATGTGTAAATGAGGAGAATCACTTTCCAGGATGTGAATCCACCTGCATATGTTGATAGACATCAAGCTGTCCATGCACCAAATGTGCAAGAAATGGTACCACCAAATACTCCCACTGGTATACAATCAAGGGTAGATGATGGATCATCTATCGGTGGAAATGATGAGCCAAATGTGGCTGATATGCAAGTGGGACAACAAGTTGAAATGCCCTTGAGAAGATCATCTAGAGTGTCTAGACTGCCTAATAGGATTGTTCCAGGGGTAGACTATGTGATGCTTACTGATTGTGGGGAGCCTTCTTGCTACAGAGAGGCTATGATGCACGAGGATCAATGCAAGTGGGAGTATGCTATGCAATCAGAGATGAGTTCACTTATGAAGAATAAGACTTGGCACTTGGTTTCTTTGCCACATGGAAAGAAAGCATTGCCATGTAAATGGGTCTACAAGATGAAGGTCACAGGTGATGATGTGCCTAGGTACAAGGCCCGTTTGGTCGCTAAAGGGTTCAAGCAAGAGAAGGGTGTGGACTTTGATGAGATATTCTCTCCGGTTGTGAAGATGATGACACTTAGATGCATGCTTGGACTAGTGGCATCAGAGGATATGGAGCTTATGCAGATGGATGTCAAGACAGCTTTCTTGCACGGGGATCTGCATGAGGAAATTTACATGGTGTAGCCAGAAGGCTTTGAAGAAAAGGGCAAAGAGCATTTAGTTTGCAAGCTGAAGAAGAGCCTCTATGGTCTTAAGCAAGCACCTAGAGAATGGTATCAAAAGCTTGATGCTTTCATTCGGTCCCAAGGTTTTAGAAGGAGTGAAATTGATCATTGCTTCTACACTAAAAGGGCTAAGGATAATAGCCTGATAATCCTGGCACTATATGTAGATGATATGCTATTGGCTAGCAAGAATACTTATGAGCTAGATGCATTAAAGGCCAAGTTGCATGAGGCTTTTGATATGAAGGATTTGGGACTTGTAGGCCATATTCTTGGTATGCGCATCACGTGTGATCAAAGTAGGAAACTCCTTTGGCTTTCACAGAAGGAGTATGTTACAAAAGTATTGCAACGTTTCAATATGGAGGGGGGGATGCCAGTGAGTACTCCATTGCCTCCATATGTGAAATTGAGTCATACAGATAGTCCCAAATCAAATGAGGAGAGGGCCACGATGGCCAAGGTTCCTTATGCATCAGCGGTTGGGAGTCTTATGCAT
Organism: Dipteris shenzhenensis; assembly: GCF_047967505.1. NCBI lineage: Eukaryota > Viridiplantae > Streptophyta > Polypodiopsida > Gleicheniales > Dipteridaceae > Dipteris > Dipteris shenzhenensis. Next base: position 50,334,161 of record NC_141604.1, read on the forward strand.
GCTATGATAGCTACTAGGCCAGACATTGCATTTGCAGTGGGAGTTGTTAGCCGGTATGTGGCTAATCCAAGAAAGAGGCATTGGGAGGTAGTTAAGTGCATCATGAGGTACATGAAGGGCACCAAGGAGATGTGCATCTGCTTTGGTAAAGGAGGCATGCATGTACTTGGGTACATAGATTCAGAATATGCAGGGCACGTGGATAGTAGGAGATCCACTTTTGGTTATGTGTTCACCTTTGCAGGTGGTGCAGTGTCGTGGATGTCTCGCGCATAGAAGTGCATTGCTTTGTCTACCACAGACGTTGAATATGTTACAGCCACAGAGGGTTGCAAGGAGGCTATATGGCTTGATCGGCTAGTGGGAGACTTGGGGATTCATACAGGTGTACCGACATTGCATAGTGATTCCATGAGTGCTATTATTCAGTTAGCACGGAATCTGGTCTTTCATGCAAAGACCAAACACATTGAGGTCAGGTACCATTTCATCAGGGAGGTACTTGAGGACAAGCGCATAGATCTTGTCAAGGTTCATACATATGATAACCCTACAGATATGCTGACGAAGAGTCTACCTAGTCAGTGGTTTGAGTATTGCTGTGTATTGATGGGCATTGGATAGTATGCTCAGTGGTTGTTCTCCCTTAAAGGCACATTTTCCTTTAAAAGGGAGGTTGTGGGGGTTAAAGGTCACTGTGCCTTTACCCCGGTTATGTACAATACTCAAATGCATATATAAATGAATGAAAAAGAAAATTAGGGTGGTTCTGCACCCACCAAAACTTGTGTGGCTCTCTGTTTCTCTCTCTCCCTCTTCCATTCTTGCTTCTGTTGAGAGCACTCTCACAACCTTGCAACGCATCCTCTCCCTCTCCTCCTCCCTTCTCCTCCTCCCTCCTACTCCTCATCCTCCCTCGTTCTCCCTTCTCCTCCTCCCTCCTCCTCCTCCTCGTCCCCCTTCTCCCTCCTTTCTCTTCTTTCCCCCATGCTCTTACACCTTCTTCCTCTCCCACTCCTATGCTCTCCCTAAACCCTTAGTTCCTCAACCCTTAACCTCCATGATCTACGAGGGAGACGAGTTCTCCACCATGTACTCTACCCTGAACCTTGGATCCTCCTTCTAGCCCTGGAACCTCTTCTAAACTTTGGAACCACTTTCTAAACTTTGGAACCTCCTTCTAAACTTTGGAATCTCTTTCTAAACCCTGGAATCTCCTAAACTCTTCAACCCCCAATGAAGGTGAAAGCCTTCATTACCTCAGCCATGATGATACACGTTCCTTTTACACATGCATGTACTATATTTGCTTACCATACTTAAGCCTACGTCTCTCATCGGAATACGACTTGAGGTCCTAAGCTACATGTATACTACAAACGATAACCCCGATATATCTGTAGGTGACAAAAAGCCTCGAAACCCTGCATACTGAGAATACCCTGCTCTTCCTGCAAAAGTCGTGGGAAAGAGCCAACACCAGTTGTGCAGGGAAACAATCTGCTCAGCTGGCACCTTTATTGATCTGGGTGCCAGCCACCACAACTTGATCTCATACGACATGTGTACTCAGCTCTTAACCTTCAAGGTAACTCTTGAACCCACACTTGTTATGGTTCGAGCTAGTAAACGGTAAAATTTCCCCTACTATCGGTATGTATTGAAATTCCTTTGTCAGTTAATAACCATTATGTGGTGAGTCAATTTAATGCTATGCCAAAAAGTGCCATGGATGAACAAGTCATTTTAAGAAGGACATGGTGCTAGGTAGTCAATTGCCAAATTGATTGGCAAGAACGAATGGCTACTCTAACTAACGAGGGTTGCACGTCGGTGGTATTAATCGATGACAAGACTTCCATTCCAGTATCCCCTATAGTAAAGAAGGCCGGCAAGCAACCTATGATCCTAACAATGGCTTCCTCATCGTCCGCCACCTCTACTCCAAGGCCAATTATAGTGACACCAACGAAGTATGATGGGCCTACCTCAGCTGCTGCAATGAGTGCACATAAGGGCAAGCGCTCGTACTGGCACTCGAAGGACACAATCTCAGCTTCCACCTCCCACATCATGCTAAGAAACACGTCTCTCCACTCTCACGTTGCGCCCACAAAAGCTACAGCCGCACATCGAAAAAGAAACAGTTCAAGAAAATGCCAACCAACAAAGGGTTAGCAAAAGTGACGATCTACTCAGTCACCGCTATATGGATAATGCAACGACTCCTCACTTGTTGTGCTAAAAATAAAGCCAGTCATTGCTGCCATATTAACACCACCCACTGCTCTTACAAATGTTTGAGATTTGTAAACTTTCACATGGAGAGAGAGAGAGAGAGAGAGAGAGAGAGAGAGATGTCCAAAATCACTTTTTCCCAACTTAAAGTAAAGATCCAATTTGAAATTTCCTTTAAGAGCATACATATAATGAGATTTGTAAATAAAAGCTATACAAATTAAAGACACAGTAGGATCCAAACTCTAACCCGTTGTTGTAGACGGATTGCTGTAACTTCAACTTCAAGGAGTGCTGTATTTTGAAGCCTTCGAAGGCCTTTTTTTCCCTCCAAACTTGCAATACAAGGCCTAAAAAATTTGTGGGTTTCATAATAAGGTTAAAGAAATTTAAAGTTTTGTGCAGACATCGATTTGCAAATTTCGGCGTCCGTGGTTACGGGTGAAGTAATTGCATAGATGAACGAGAGGAGGGCTTTGGGCCAAACTTTTGCAGGCGACTGATCACAACGGTTCGTGGGCGATGGCTGCCCTCGCTACCTTGCCCCTGCTGAAGGCTATTGTGCCCGAGGGCACCCTCAAACGTGCCAAAGAAATCGCTTCACTCGATAAATTGCGCGATGTTCAGTTCGAAGGTCCTGGTCTGGAGAAATCCGTCGCCGCCTGTTTAGGTTGGTCGCGGTCCAACTCGTGCGTGCATTCAAAATTGTAATTCTTGGTTTAGGGAGTCTAAGCGCAACAAGCTTAGGTGTTGGAAATCAGTGGGATTTTCCTGCTCTCTTTGGTAAACGATCGACGTATATGGATCTCCGATAGCATGTACAATGCTGAAGCTCAGGAATCTCAGCAGGAGGACATCTTTTTCAGATTTGTCGAACCTATGGAATTGGTCACTTGCGTACCCTTTTTATGCGTTGAGTATCTTTTACAAGAGAGAGTGATGGAGGGTTTAACCTTCAATTGAAATGAGTTTGGTCGGTCTGTCGTATTGAACGACCAGTTCATGTTCGCGAGCGGCGTTAAGATAATTAGTACTGATGAATTAGTAACCAGTCAGGTTGCTGATTGGTGGCAACGCTTACTAGTCTATTTTGCATGAAACGCATTCTTGCGAACTTATGCAATTAAGCATGCCGGATAGAACAGGGAAAAGGGCAGAGCAGAGGACTAAACTAGCATATGGGGGAAGATATGTGTGTGTGTGTGTGTGAGAGAGAGAGTTTTATTGATGTCACACAAAAAGGTATGCGATACCAAGGAGGGACAAACTTTCCCAAATGCTTCTCTCTATCACTACGAACAGCGGAGTACTACATATAAAACGAAACCTAAACATTTCATTAGGAGATATGGCTTTTGTGTCATTATGTGGTACGAGTAGCCATCCCTCTTTATGGCCCATCGACCAGGCCCTAAGCTTGGCCAACCATGCATTCTTGACTGATCCCATCCAAAAGAAGAGCTCTGGGCTCTTTTTACAGTCGTGCTAAAATTAGCGATTTTTTATTGCACCACTCTTTTGGGCCCCCTGTTGCACACTTTGGCCCTAGGAATTTAATTGCCTAGTAATTGGGTGCACATTCACTATTTCCAAGGGCCCAATAGGGAATTTTAATTCCCCAAGTCCTGCCCCATGGCCAGACCCTCACGCCTTAGAGGCTCAAGGCAATCAATCACGTGCAAATTACGAGAGTCGCAAATCAAAAGTCCCATAATTTCACGTCCTCGTGACATCTATTTCACGGCGGCAGGGAGGCAAGCGTGCACGTGGAAGGGGGAAGAAGAAGGGGGGGGGTACATCTAGGAGAGTTGTATAGGCCTACTCAAGTTGACCAAAAGCCTAGGAGTGCCCATGAAAGTTCAAGAGCGCTGCAAGCGATTTGTAATCAGGAAAGCTACATTGAAAATACAATTGTACAAAAGAGGATTTATAGGGGTGGTGCCTCTGGCCTTAGAGGCATTAGGGCGGATGGACTATCAACTTGTCACATGTACTTAGAGGTCACGCACATGATTTGAATTGTGTCATCAAGTCTAGGCCTAAGGAATAGATGAGCTGAGAATGGAACAATATTGTGACCCTCCATAGAAGGGGCAATGCGCCAACCTATGAGCCCCCAAAAGATGACCCAAGCTTGGGCTTGATAGCTCTAGGATGTATGGTCGTGAGAGGGCTGTTATGTTGTGTGAGTTACACACGGGCAGATTTGAGTGCATACCTAGGTGGGGGGCTGCAGACGTGGCCCAACAAAAAGAGGATGGACCGGCTTCAAAATGAGCAGCCATAGTGAAATAATAATGGACAAAGTGGGGCTAGTGTAGAGCCCAGCAAAGGGTAGGTCTCAGCAAACAAACAATGGAATGGTTGGGACCTTAAATAGGCATGCCTAGGCCAAAATCAGTTCCAGAGGAGCTAGATCATCAGTTGTGAGCTGCCAGAGCTTGCCAGGTGTTGCTAGAGCAAAATCGCCTTTTACCAGGAGCTTCCAGAGCCTGCCTGGGAAAATCGTCATCAACCAAGACCAGCTCCAGTGCATCCAGGGTCTGCCAGAGGAAATCGCACTTGATCCAGGAGCCTGTTGCAGATTGGGATTTTAGCCAGGGTGTCCTTTGCAGATTGCGATTTCACTTCCAGGTCCTCCAAGCTGTGCCAGGTAACTACATCTTGTTCTAGATCTGTTTGCAGGTGTTTTCAGGCTGCTGCAAGGAAATTGCGATTTGTTTCCAAGTGTTTCTAGGCTGTCCAGGCTGCCACCCACAGGAGATTGCAATTTGCTATCAGGCTGTCTAGGCTCTGCAGGGAAGATTGCGATTTGATTTTTGGAGTCTTTTGGGTGTTGCTGCTGATTTTGGTAACTTTCCAGGCGTGGGTGTTCTCTTATAAGCTGCTTTCGGGGCTGTGCTAGGGTAGAATCAGCTTTTCTCTGCAGGATCTAGGGTTTTCCAACCTTGGTGACCTTTCTTCTGTGGATACTGGATAGAAGAAGGCTTGTTTTTGTCACGATTTGTGACGTATTCCTTTCTCTATATCTAGACTTATGGATGGTTTGATGAATGGACACTTGTGGAAGGGTATGCCCTTTCGACGGGACGCTTCCTATGAGGCACAACCCTTCACAAGAGACATTCTATTGAAGAGACACTTCTATTGTAATGTACCCTCTCATCAAGGGTCACACCCTTCACAAGGGGTACACACCTCTTCATGGACATACACTTTGGAGTACACACCTTTTCATGTGTGACTCTTCACTCTCTATATAAGAGAGGCCCAATTGTATGGATGACACATACTACCGATACACTACAGACACTCAAGCAATACAATTATTCCTTGTTCTCTGCTATTTCAGTCTCCTTTCAGTTCCTTAGCACATTTCTAAATATAGTAAATCTAGGATTTCTTACAGTGGTATTAGAGCAAATTTCGCTCCTACATTGTGCATGGAACAGATGGAGAGAATGACCGTAAACATTTTTAGCGCCAACCATAGTTGCACGAAACGCCCGTTTCGTGGGCAAAAACGGAAACGGCGAAACGGAAACGGCATTTCGTCAAGAAATGCCATTTCGTAAACCCTGCTTTTTTCCTAAACCCTAAAAATGTGATTTCGGCCGCCTCTCTTCATCTTTCGCCTCCTCCCGCCCGTTCCACTCCTCTTGTGCATCCTTGCTGCTCTCTCCACCTTTTCTAAGCTCTCTCCATCCCTCCATCCTTTGCTCTTGGACCTCCATCCTTCTCTCTCCATCCTCTTCATCCTTTGCTCCATCTTCTCCATCCTGCAAGCTGCAGCTTGGCAGCCTGCTCTCCAGACTCTATCCCTCCATCCTTCTTCTCTCCATCCTCTCTTTAATCTTACCTTCTATCTCTCCATCCTCCTCCTTCTACCCCTGATCCTCCAGGCTCCTTCCACCTCTCCATCCTCTTTTACCTCTATCTCTCCATCCTCCTTCTACGGTCTACCTCCCATCCTTTCTCACTTGTGACCTCTCCATCCTCCTCAATGCCGAGAGATGCTTATTGGGTCCATGTCTCCCTCCTAGATAGTTATAAAGGAGGCGGTGGCTCCAAGAAGTGGAGATGCAACTATTGCGGCATAAGCAAAACGGGGTCTGCCACACGGGTGAAAGACCATCTAGCAGGTGTTCCGAGCAAGGATGTAGGACCTTGTGAGTTCGTGCCTACTTCAGGGAAAGGTGGCCTAACAGAATGGAAGCGTGTGCGTATGGCAGCCTTGGCTGCAAAAAGTGGAGGACAAGGGCTGCAAGATGAAGAAGAGGCTGCTGACACTGAGCCATTGGATGATGCCAACACATTGGGTTTTACAAAGAGAAGTAGAGGGGCATCAACTACATCGAGCGCGGGTCCTAGTGCCACAAGAACACCCTTGCTACATGGATCAATTAGTGTGGATGCTAGTGCGGGGAAAAGAGGATCACTGCAAAGGTCTAGCATTCAAGCACGCTTGCAAAAGCAAGCAGTGAAGGAGGCCACTAGTGAGCTCACAAAGCTCTTCATACAGTGTGCAATACCCTTTCATGTGGCGAAGACTACACGATGGAGGAAGGCCATGAGAGCCGTAAGCCGCATTGGGTATGAATGGGAAGGGCCTACATATGAGGCCTTGCGGACAAGAGCTAAGAAGAGAGAGGGAATGTGTGGAAGACCAAATGAAGCCCTTGAAAGAGACTTGGAAAAAATATGGATGCACACTCTTATGCGATGGATGGTCAGATGCACGCAAGAGGAATGTGTACAATATTTTAGTGTCTTCTTGCAAGGGAACCATGTTCTTGAGAGCCATAGACGCTTCCACTGCAGGTACAGTGATTACAGGGCTGTATATTTGGGAGCATTTACGGGCAACCATTATGGAGATAGGTGTTGAGCATGTGGTGCAGGTGGTGACAGATAATGGCAGCAATTGTGTGTCAATGGGTGCCATGTTAGAAGATGATGATAGAGGCCAAGCAAAGTCTATCAAAATTTTTTGCATGATCATGGATGAGTCTTGGTGGAATCAGGCGGAGGCATTAATCAAATCGATTAATCCTATCTACATGGTGCTTCGCATCACGGACATGGAGGGAAGCACATTAGGGCTCTTGTACGAGTTTATGGACAAGATTGGAGAGGCCCTCAATAGAAACACTTCCCTATTGCTTGATAAGTAAGACTTTTTACTTTTATAATATGTATAATTATTGCAGTTACTAAATGGCAATTTGTTATCATGAAGCTTGGAATTTTCAGATATATATTATGTATGTACTATTATCTATAGTCTATGAATTTTGCATGCATAATGCATTCTAATTTCTTGTGGCATGATTTAGGATTGAGTCCATCCGTGCTATATGGAATAAGCGGTGGAATTGGTTCCACCGCCCAATCCATGCGGTGACACATGTATTGCATCCGCTCTGGTGCAGTCAAGAGCAATATGAGAATGACGAGTTGAAGGAGGGGATGCAACAGTATCTACAAAATTGGACGGGTGGTGACTTGGAGATGCAACGAAGAATGGAGGATGAACTTCTATTGTTCCGCAATCACAGCCTCTCCTTTGGTCGACCTACGGCTAGGCTCCGAGAGACACAGTTGCAACCTGTCTCCTGGTGGGAGAAATATGGCAAATGTACTACTTTGGTAAGAGTCTAAGAGACAAGTTCCAACGCCACTAGTTAGAGCCTAGTCGTTAAGTAATTTGAAGTTTTATCTACTACAAATATGTTTAAAGTTATTAAGTTCCTGATACTTATCTCGGCTTAATTGGCTTATGGCAGAAACGCCTTGCTATACGTGTTCTCTCACAGGACTGCAGTTCCGGTCCTTGTGAGAGGAACTGGAGCACTTGGGCCCTCTTTCACACAAAGAAGAGGAACAGATTGAGCACGGCTCAATTGGAGCAGTTGGTGTTTTGTCATTGCAACCTCCGTCTCCTTGAGTTCACCGTCGGCTGCCCCAAACCTCGCCAAGTGAATGTAGACAAGGTGGACGTGGAGAAGATGAAGGCCATACCATATATCCCACGGGAGGAGCTGGACATATACACCATGTTGTATGAGGAGCTGTCAGCACCAGCACACCACACACGATCATACACTCAACCATCTGGAGATGGTGCTAGTACTTCAGTTGCACCCGATGGTCCTGATCCTGATGTTGATGATTCTTCTTCAGACAGTGACACAGATGCCTCAAGCTTATCTGAGGACGCAGAGGATGATGATGACGAGCAGTCCATGGATGATGCAGATGATTAGTAGTCCTGCTGCTTTTTTTTATATCATCCATGGGTGCTTTTATTATGAGTCTTGCATGACTCATGAGTCATGAGTCATGATCATGAAATTTGTGGATCATGAATCATGATCATCTATGGAGTCTGGACATTGGATACTTTCAAGTTTCAAGTTTCAAGTTTCAAGTTTCAACTTGTGTGCTAAGTTTAAACTTTAAAGTACTTCAAACTTCTAAATTTCAGATTCTTGTAATGCCAAACTTGTTAGTCATGACTCATGATACATGTTGATTTCAGATTATTGAAGCATCATTCAAGAATTTAGAATCATAGAGGCATGAATGATGCATTGTTGCTTGAAGGCTGAAGCTTCAGCCTTCAAGTATAGATAATTGTAATTTGTATTATGTATGATTTGTACTCTATTGATAATTATATTATGTATAAAAAATAAATTTTTATACATAAATTGTATCATATTGCCGTTTCTGCCGTTTCCGTTTCGGTGGGACCCGGAAACTCCGTTTCTTCCGTTTTGGCTGGTAACTATGGCGCCAACCCTGCCTAAAGCAATCAATGGCCTCTCCATCTCCCACACATCACGAGTTGATGTGAATGGACACAACAAAAATCGTGTCTTTTCATGTGCTTGGGCTGTCCCAAAACCAAGGGATGCACCTTTTCCACCATCGGACACACCTTTTGATGAAGAGTTTTGACTCCTCACCCAAGGGACACACCCTATCGTGGAAAAAAGGACACACCTCTTCATGTGGGGACACCCCTTTTAAAAACAAGGACACAACCCTTCATGAAAAGGTGTGTTACACCATTTCTCTAACTCCTCTCTTACTAGATCACGGGAGAAGCACCAAGTATATCCACCCAGCCAATTCTGACAAGGCTACCCAGCTTGGGAGAGAGAGAGAGAGAGCTGTATCAAAAAAACCACGTAAAAAAATCCAATTCTTCACTTCTCTCACTAGCCTTGACAGACCCCAATTCCCTAGATAGATCTAGATGCCACATGTCATCCATATAGGGCCTTTCTAATGCAACATTTCACCCCTCTCTTGGGATGCATTTAATTCCTTGCCCCTAGGCACATTCTTTGCACTAGGCCCCTGGTCTCAGACCTATCTAGTCTGGTGCTATCAGCCCTCACCTAGGACCTTGACATTGATCCCTCCCGATCATTTACATAAAGCGCAAACACATATATTACAAAGATAGATCCTATAAGGGAAATGTCGACTGATTCTTCCGAGGTCATGCTACCTCGGCTAGAGCGTAACATTCCTTCCCTCTTCAGACATCAGCGTCCTCGATGATAAAGTCTGGGAACACTCTCCGCAACTGATATACGGATTCCCAGGTAGCTTCGGATAGAGGTTGACCATGCCATGCAACCAACACCGTGGGTATCTTCCGATTTCGTATTTGCATTGTTCCTCGGTCCAGGATTCCTGTTGGTTTGCGCCTTGCAATATCCTCTATCTCCTGAAACAAAACCACACCTTCGATTAGTGAGTCACCAGTATGTAAAAATTTCTTTAAACGTGAAACATGAAAAACCGGGTGCACCTTACACCCCTGTGGCAATTCTAATTTATAGGCTACACTGCCTATTCTTTTTAGAATTAACCACGGCCCACAGTATCGAGGTGATAACTTAGCACACTCTCCTGAAGTCAACGACTTCGAGTGCGAAGGAATTCTGAGAAAAACTTTTTCTCCTTCTTCAAATACTCTTATAGACCGATTTTCATCCGCATACACCTTGGCTCTATCCATAGCCTGGCGGATGTTAGCTCTCGCAAGTGCTAGCATCTCCCGCATCTGAACTACAAAGTTCGCGGCACTAGGCACTTTCTGAGGTACTCCAACTATAGTCGGATTGGCTGGTCTATAACCATAGTTCAGTTCAAACGGACTGAACCCAGTAGATGAATGTTTCCTATCATTGTAGGCAAACTCCAACAATGGCAACCACTTGTCCCATGTATGTTGCCTCAATGACACATATGCTCTCAGCATATCCTCTAAAGTCTGGTTGACTCTCTCCGTCTGACCATCCGTCTCAGGATGATCCCCACTACTCATTCCCAACTCAGTCCTTAGTGTCTCAAATACCGCTGTCCAAAAGTGACCGGTAAACCTGACATCTCGGTCTGACACTATGGATCTAGGCAATCCATGCAGACGAAATATATGTCTAATAAACAACTCCGCTACTTGCGGGGCACTAATAGACTCTCTAGTCGGAATGAAGTGAGCCATCTTGGTTAGACGATCAACCACCACAAGGATAGAATTATACCCTCCTTGTGTTGCAGGTAGCCCTACAATAAAATCCATGGAAATGCTCTCCCACTTACTTAGTGGTATTTCCAAGGGCTGTAAAAGTCCGGGTGGCTTCACCCGCTCGGCCTTACTTACTTGACACGAGAAACACCGTGTCACATATTCATGAATATGCTTTTTCATCTTTGGCCAAAAGAAATCTCGCTTCACGAGATCATATGTCTTCTCGACCCCTGGATGTCCCGCACACGGGCTATCATGGCATTGTCGAATGACTCTCTGCCTGAGATCATTCTGACCAAGTACTACAACCTTGCCATTTCTAACTAGCATACCATCCCTTATGGTATATCTTGCATAAGTTTGGCCTTTTCTGGATGCCAGGTCATCCTTTTCACTTTCCCCGGGTTTTAACATATGAGCTTTAGGCCACAAGCTCTGGACAAACTCGTCCACCTTCTGAGTTTCTCTAATCTCGGTCATTAGAGCACTCTCTAATACCGTGAAACTCAGGTTGTGCATAATGCGAGACAACGCATCAGCTACCTTATTGTCTTTTCCTCTTCGGTACCGAATCGTTAGATTAAACTCCTGCATGAGCTCTGCCCACCTAGCTTGGCGGCCCCTCAAGTCAGGCTGTTTACAGAAATGTTTCAGAGTATCATGATCCACATCCACATAAAACTCTGAACCATACAGATAATGCCTCCATGTTTTCAAAGCATGGATAACTGCATACAACTCCAATTCATGAGTTGGCCAATTCCTTTGAGAGGGAGAAAGCTTCTTGCTTTCAAAGGCTACTGGCCTTCCCTCTTGAAGGAGAACTGCTCCTACCGCAATGCCACTTGCATCGGTTTCTAGGAACAATGGTTTCTGGGGATCAACTATTTTTAACACCGGTCCAGTGACCACAGCTTGTTTTATGGTGTTAAAACTTTCCTGTTGATTCTGTCCCCAAACAAAAGGTACTTTATCTGAGGTCAGATCAGTCAATGGCGATACTATTCCGGAATATCCTTTGATATGCCTTCTATAAAACTGGACAAATCCCAAGAATGATCGCAACGCGGTCAGACTCTGAGGGATTGGCCAAGTCAGTATCGCAGCCACTTTCTTCGGATCCATCTCTACCCCCTGTGGAGTAATTATGAATCCTAAATACTCAAGCCTAACCATACACAGTATAGTTTTCTTTTTATTCACGTAAAGACTGGCTTTCCTCAAAGTACTGAACACTACTCTTAAGTGTTCACGATGCTCAGTAACACTTTTACTGAATATCAGGATATCGTCAATAAAATGTACTACGAACTTTCCGATATACGGACGTAGTAAATCGTTCATAAGCATGACGAAGGTCGCTGGAGCATTGGTAAGTCCGAAGGGCATTACCAAAAACTCATAATGACCAAACCTGCTTCTAAAAGCGGTTTTATGCACATCCTCGGCTCTAATCCGGATCTGATGATAGCCGCACTTAAGATCTATCTTGCTGAAAATCACGGCTCCATGTAATGCATCTAGCAAATCATCAATCCGAGCCATCGGATACCTGTGCTTAACAGTGATATTATTCAATGCTCTGTAATCTATACAGAGGCGAAACGTATCATCCTTTTTCCTCTTTAATATCACTGGTGAAGCAAAAGGTGAGAAACTTGGTTGAATCTGCCCCAACTTGAGGTATTCTTCCAATTGCCTACGCACCTCCGCTTCTTCAGTAAAACTCATTCTATAGGGAGGTCTATTTACAGGTTCTGCCCCCGGGATTAGTTCAATCTTATGCTGAACTTTCCGCTCTGGAGGTAACCCATAAGGTAGTTCATCCCTAAAACATTCAGAGAACTCCTCTGTTATAAGATTAGCCAGCTTGGCCATCTCACCACTTTGCGTAACATCAGTGCTAGCCGACGACTCATCCACCGACTCTACCGATGCGGTGCAAAGGTACAAAGATTCCACTTGAGCCTTTCTGATTTCCATCACGGAAACCAACGGTCCCTGAGGTATATCTTTTTCACCTCGCAAGACATAAAGCACATCATTCATCTTGAATTGATATATGTGCTTTTTCCAATCAATGGCTGGATTCTTACTAGAATGCCACGCCATTCCCAGGGCTATATCTGCATGAGCAAGCTTGGTCATTTCAAAATCAAGCTTCTCAGCATAGTCCTGAATCCGAAGCTCCAACTGGGTAACCCTTTGGTCCCATACTTCAGTTGAACTTCCATCTGCCATCCTGACTGTATACGCATAGTCAGATGGACTTGTCTTTAATTTCAGCCTCTTCACGAGCTTGGAGTTAATCACATTGTGAGTTGACGCGGAGTCAAACAACACAATGACATCATGACTGGCCACTTGCCCTTTCATTTTAATTAACTCCGTATCATTGAAGGCTGTATACCCCGTTGCTGCGGGCTTAGATAGGATGTTATCAGGTGCACTCGTCACTAACTTAGCAACAGACACACATAACAAATAAGGTACTAACCTCTGAGAAGATCCCGCTAGCTGAATCTGCATCTCTTCCGCTCTGGGACTTCCCTGCATCTCCACGTCGCACTCTGAGATCACCATCTCAGCCATCCGACGATCTTTGTTACGCGGACAATCCTTCCACTGATGAGGTTGAAGGCAACCAAAGCATAAGCCTTCCCTCCTCGCTTTTTCCCTTTGTTCTGGGTTCAAGGGAGACTTAGACCAAGCCCGGGCTGCCATTGGAGTTACTTTTCTCTTCACTCCAATGGTGGTACTTGGTTTGGGAGTTTCAGCCGGCCTCGCCTGCTTGGCTTGACCACTCGGCTGCGAACCACTCCCTTTACTAGTCCACTTCTTCTTAAACCCAGATTTCTTCGGATACCCATACTGGGTTCCGACCTGTGCAAACCCACTTGGCTTGCTGCCCTTGGCATCCTCGTAGTTCAGGGCTATAGCTATTGCATCATCAAGCGTGTTCGCGTACTTAGCCCGAACTTCCATTTTTATTCGGTCATTCAATCCAAATATGAAATCTTTCACTTGGATTGATTGAGGCAGGGGTTCGTCAACCTTCATTACACTCTCTCGAAACTTATCAGTGTATTCTGCCACTGATAAATTTCTCTGACGCAGGTTCCTATATTGATCCCAAGCTCGGGATGCCTCGTCAGGAGGTAAGAAGTGTTTCCTGAACTCTCTTTTAAACCCCTCCCAGGTAGTGGATGCTATGCCATCCTTTTGTTGTTTAATCCACCACCTATCCGCTGCCTCATTAAACATATGGGTGGCCTCGCGGATCTTTTTGATGTCATTTCTGATCTCACAAATGGCGAACGCCTCGTCCCATTTGTGTAACCAGGTCTCAATGACATCGGAGCTACGGTCGTTCATCCGACCAGAATACTTTTCCGGTCTGTAATTGGCAATAATTGGCACTTTAGCCTTCCTAGGCTCGACCGTATGGACACTAGACTCCGGTTCCATTGGAGCCTTTCCCTTCTCCTCTCGAGAAGGTCTGGCAGACATACTATGTATCGCTCTCCTAAGCTCGGACTGCCCTGCATTGGCTTGTAATTGCTGCGCTAACAACTGTTGCAAGGCATCTTCCAGCAATGCAATTCTGCCAGATAAAGTGTGAGCTACTGGGCGCGATCCCTGCTGGGTCGGCCGGACTCCTGATTCACCAGGGTCCCTCCTGGAAGCTCCTTCTTCTGCTTCCATTTGTTCAGTAGGTGTTTTGTTTAGGGGGTTTTTTTTTTTTAACACCCTTAGAACACAATAATCACAAACTGACGCTCTGAACACAATTCCCTATACTAGGGAATTCCTGCAATCCCAAATTCGCACTAACTAAATAGCGCTTTTCCCTATACTAGGGAAATCCCTGCAAACTACTCCGACTAAAGCATAACCTGTTCAAGCATAATTTATTCTTGCTGTAGCATCATCAACTGCGACCTCTGAGACCAAGAAAATCTAACTGCTCCCGACAAAACAGGAATAACGAAAATCAAAAGGAAAATAGATAGAGTGCTCCCTGGACTTCGGATCCCACAGCTTGCAGTCTGCATGTACGGCCTGCTCTCATCCGTACTCTGACATCTACCAGCGACCACCGTTCGAACGCTGTTCACCTCATCGCCAGCACGTCAGCGACGAAACACACCTCCACGCCACCAACTTGTGCATCGGCCGTTCTCGTCAAGTCCCCCGAACGACGTGCATAGCAAATCTTTCACCAGCTCACGCGATCCTCAAACGGATCCCTGCTCACGCGACGGGCTACCCACTGTCAACTGATTTCCTCGTGTCCGTTATGGTTTCGCTGCAGTCGCCCTGTACTCACTGTCAAGGCACCTATAACCCTTCCCTTGAAGTAATCCAGTACCCCGCTAATTCGTAGGTCCCCGCGTTCTTACGCTACGTTGTTCTGCGCCACCTACGAACTAATTTCGTCGAATCGCTCCAACAGCTCGTTCGTCGATTCTTTCACTCCTTCCAACCTTCCGCTCTGATACCAAAATGTTACACCATTTCTCTAACTCCTCTCTTACTAGATCACGGGAGAAGCACCAAGTATATCCACCCAGCCAATTCTGACAAGGCTACCCAGCTTGGGAGAGAGAGAGAGAGAGCTGTATCAAAAAAACCACGTAAAAAAATCCAATTCTTCACTTCTCTCACTAGCCTTGACAGACCCCAATTCCCTAGATAGATCTAGATGCCACATGTCATCCATATAGGGCCTTTCTAATGCAACATTTCACCCCTCTCTTGGGATGCATTTAATTCCTTGCCCCTAGGCACATTCTTTGCACTAGGCCCCTGGTCTCAGACCTATCTAGTCTGGTGCTATCAGCCCTCACCTAGGACCTTGACATTGATCCCTCCCGATCATTTACATAAAGCGCAAACACATATATTACAAAGATAGATCCTATAAGGGAAATGTCGACTGATTCTTCCGAGGTCATGCTACCTCGGCTAGAGCGTAACAAGGTGCACCTATTCCAAGGGTCACACCCCTTCATGAAAAGGTGCACCTATTCCAAGGGTCACACCCCTTCGAATAGGCACACCTTTTGGAACCAAGCACCTTATAAAAAGGGTACCTAGAGGGGTTAAAAAGGAAAACCCAGCCCCAAACCTTAGGTCTACCCTAGATTACCCAAGGGTCAAATAAACCCACCCTTTAATTTTTTGGGCAACCACCCAACATAGGCAGCCACAAACAAAAAAAAGGGACGCTCCATTTTCAACGCCCGTACAGATTTCGTCAAGGTGGTTTGCCTCCCTACGCAGCCCCTTCCCTCGCCGGTTTGCTGCTCCTGCCCCCTCGCCGTTTGCTGCCCTGCCCCCCTCGCCATATGCAGCCCCTGCCCTCGCCAGTTTTCGGCTCTGGTTCCCTGCCAGCCTGCAGCGCTAGATCAGCGCCAGCCTGCCATTTCTGCCGTAAATCAGCCTTGGAAGCCTGCGGCCTGGTTTCGCCAGCCTCTATCGTGATCCAGCTTGCACCCTTGGAAGCCTTTTATCGCGATCCAGCCTGCAGCCTGTGTCGCCATTGACAGCCTGCCCCCCCCCTTGTTTCGCCACCTTACCTGCTAGTTCAGCAGCGGTTCAGCCCTTCAATCACGATGAAGACAGCCTCTGAGATTCATCCTGTTGCTGCGTTCCAGTCCTGTGCAACCAGTCCAAGCTCTGTTCCTCGCACCCCACAGGCATTGGTTCTCTGAAATCAACACAGGAAAACTGCCTTTTCTGCATCCAGCGTCTGCCAACGCCTCTGTCTACCTTGAAAGTCTACCCGGCACCTATCTCTGGTTCACACAGCCACGTGGATTTGCAAGGACAGCAGTATGGACTTCCGGACAGCGATTTGCAGGCCTTTTCTACGCAACAAATTGGCAGATTAAATCAATGCCAGGTGGATTCTTTCCATTCTACTCTTAAGGATTCTTTTGTCATTATCCAATTACAGCAAATGAAAGACGCTCCCTTAAAGCATGGAAACCCCTGGTAATTCACCCGGCATTTCAAGGACACCTCAGGCATCATCTACCACACAATATTGTGTTCAGATTGCACAACCAGCCCATTTCGGAGCTTTGGCATCGTGGGTCTTCTGTGTCACATGCCCTCCTAGTGATTTGGACCACATACTATACCTTCTGCGTGAGGCACCTCAGTTACATTACTTCCTCAGCACCGTCCGGGTTGTGTTCCACGAGACACGAAGATACCCAGAACCCGATATTCCTCATGAGTTTGCTGTCCATCTTTGGAGAGATTTTTACCCCTCAGCTTCAGTATCTCCAGGGTACTCTCCACCTTCTTCAGCTCTCAGATATCCTCCTTTACAGGTTGTACCTTCCCCAAGACAGTATTTACACTCTGAAGGCACTCCTTCTCTTGGATATCCTCCACTTCCGACAGCAGCTCCTTATCCCTTCTCAGATCTGTGGACTCTGCAACCTACTCCTGTACTCTCACGAGCAGTAACACCCATTTCGGCATCACCAGTGTTACCTGAGATAGGACCTCCTTTACCAGATTTCCACGGGTGGTTCCATC
Source organism: Dipteris shenzhenensis (assembly GCF_047967505.1). Classification (NCBI taxonomy): domain Eukaryota; kingdom Viridiplantae; phylum Streptophyta; class Polypodiopsida; order Gleicheniales; family Dipteridaceae; genus Dipteris; species Dipteris shenzhenensis. Next base: position 50,351,505 of record NC_141604.1, read on the forward strand.
CTGCCTTGCCTGCCCCCTCCAACATGAGCAACCTCATGGAGCAGCCCGAATCTTCTTCCAGGAATGGTACAAACTAGAGCGCATGTTCGTGCTTTTCTCACGGGGACCTCAGATATGTCGCAATGCTCGCGTGCAGCCTCTCCAGAGATCAGTGACTCAAGTCCAAAAAAGACTCCTGAAGTCAACATACAAGGCGAAACACTACTGCAACTTCAAATTTCCCAGCTTCAGAACATCATCTCCGACTTGGTCCAGAAAGTCCAACAACTCCAAGATTCTCGCAGTACCACACAAACAGAGGATGATGTGACGCAACCAGATGACTATGCGGATTCATTCCCACCTGAGGTAGAAAACACTGAACTACGTGCCCTCTACCATTTACTCCAAGCTTCCAAAACTAAAAGACTTGATATTAAACTTCTGGAAGCCTACACTGGTCAACGCAATCGCCGAACAGTTGACCAATGGCTCGCAAAATTGCGCATGCACTTTGATACTGTTGACCTCACTGAAGGCAAAAAGATTGCCTTGGCAGCCTCCCTTCTTAAGGATACAGCTTTTCTATGGTGGCAAAGACTCTTAAAGGACGGCAAAAGTGTGTTAACATGGAAACGTTTTGAACACGTGCTCCGTAAGCAGTTCATACCTACCAATGCGGACTTCCAAGCACGTTCAAAACTCCGACAGTTGGAGCAAACAGGCTCCCTGTCTTCTTACATCTCTCAGTTCACCACATTGGTGCTGGAGATTGATGGTTTAACTGAGGATGATCGCCTTCATGCTTTCATCTCAGGCCTAAATCCCTCGTTACGCATTGATTTCCTTAAAGCAAACATCACCACCATAGCTGGCGCTATTGCTTACGCAGAGCGCATTACAGATTTCCAAAACACAGGGAAACAGAGTGCTAATCGAACACAGAACTCTACTATGGCCAAAGGTGCTCGCCCTCAAGATAACCCCAGGTTTAGAAAAAACTCGGGTAATCAAGGTCAGCAACAGTCTCAAGATCCCCACAAGTCTCAGAAATCGTATGCTGGATTCTAACAGAAGCACTCCTCCAAGGATCGCGCCTCTTCTTCTTCACAAAGTCATTACTGTCATCCCCAACATAAAGGTGCGGCCACTGACAAGAAGAACAACTCCAGCACAAAAGGACTTTGTACCATTTGTACAGGCGACCATAGATGGTTTGATTGTCCCAAGTGACCAAAGCAAAATTCCAATATGCAACCTAGCACTTCTCAAATAGAAGATGCTACCCCAGCACAAGACAAGAAAGGCAAAGCTGTTCGAATGGCAAATACCATCCACCCGAGCCTTGCCAACAACCCCGAACCTTCTGTGGCCACTCAAGTACTTTGTGTTCAAGGATCGATTCGTGGAACAACGGTCACTATCCTCCTCGACAGTGGCTGCTCTCATAACTTCCTAGCTAGTTCTATGGTCGACAAACTTCGGTTGACCACCAGTCCTAGTCTCATGGACTATCAGATTGAACTCGCAAATGGAACTACCTTCTTGTGCAACACCAGGATCAAAAACTTGTCTTTTCGCATCCAATATTATACGGACAAGTTGAACTTCGACATCATGCCTCTTTCTCGGTACGATGTCATACTTGGAGAACAGTGGCTCTACGACTATGATCCGTCAATCAGTTTTCGCAGCCATACTATCCAGTTTGTCCACCAGGGAAAACTTATTGAGCTAACTGGTTCTAGGGACTCTCCTTCAACCCGAGTTGCCTCTGCCCTACAAGTAAAGAAGTGGGTTTGTAAACGTCAAGTAAAGACTTCACTTCTGTTGGTTACGGCAGTAGAGGAGACACCAACAAAGGATCCTCCTGAATACCTCAGCCAACCTTTTTTCCAGCTCTACTTGGATATTTTTCCACAGGAATTGCCAAAGCAGTTACCACCTTGACGACCAGTGGATCACCCAATCGAACTTATTCCCGGCAGTAATCCACCGTCGAAACCTCCTTATCGGGTTTCTTACACTCAAAATAAAGAAATCTAAAGACACGTCACCGAACTACTCGACAAAGGTCACATTCGGCCCAGTCGTAGTCCTTTTCGGATCTCCTATACTACTTGTGGATTAAAAGAATAAGTCAATGCGCCTCTGCATCGACTACCGAGTCCTCAACAAGCTCACTATCAAAAACAAGTATCCATTGCCTCGCATCGATGACCTCTTCGATCAACTTCTATACGCAACACAATTCTCAAAGATTGATCTTCGTTCAGGTTATCATCAAATTCGCATACGAGAAGGCGATAAGTACAAGACAGCTTTTCGAACAAAGTATGGACACTATGAATGTTTGGTCATGCCTTTGGGGTTAAACAATGCCCCGGCCACATTCATGACACTAATGAACGACATCTTCAGGCCTTTCCTCGATAAGTTCGTCATCGTTTACCTCGATGACATCCTCATTTTCAGCAGATCCCTACATGAGCACAAACAACATCTTCACCAAGTTTTTGAAGTTCTCCGCGCAAATTCTCTCTACATCAACATTGAGAAGAGTGAGTTCTTCAAGATCCAACTCGAATATTTGGGACATGTTATTTCAGCTCAAGGCATCTCTGTGGATCCCAAGAAGGTCGAGGTAATCCGAAACTGGCCTACTCCTAAGAATGTTCATGATGTCCGCTCTTTTCTTGGATTGGTAAACTTCTACCATACAAAGGTCTATCAGTTTTCCGAAGTCGTAGCTCCTATGTCCGAATTATTGAAAAGCACAGCAGTTTTTCAGTGGCTTCCCGGAACAGAGTATAGTTTTCAACAACTCAAGCAAGCATTCACTACCACACGAGTTATGGCTATTGCTGACCCAAACCTTCCATTTGAGGTCATGACCGACGCTTCCGACATCGCTACAAGAGCAGTCTTGATGCAAGAAGGCAGAGTTATTGCTTTTGACAGCCATAAACATTCTGATATCCAAACCCGATACCCGGTTTATGATAAGGAGTTTCTTGCCGTTGTACATGCTTATCGCTCTTGGAAACATTATCTCATGGGAGCCGACTCGGTGGTCAAACAAACCATCACTCTCTAAAGTATATCTTTACTCAGCTAGTCATGAACGCTCGCCAAGCACGCTGGGTTGAGTTTCTGGCCAACTTTCACATGACCATTGAGTACATTCCAGGACTACGCAATGTAGTTGCAGATGCTCTCAGCAGGTTAACTCTAGCATCAGCTATGGTAATCTCTACATTATCTGTGGATGTTCCGAATTCATTCAAAGGGAAGTATTTCAATGATAAAGACTTCGGCACAACAGTACAAGTTCTTTCAAAAGATTAACGTTCGACTTCCAAACAGAGGATTTTCTCATCCTATTCTTATACGGACGACCTTCTGTATTATCAAGATCGTGTCTGTGTACCACATGACAAGGATGTGTGACGTCTTTTGTTAAAAGAGCATCATGTAGTTCCTTATGCTGCCCATCCAGGCATCAACAAGACTTATAGGTTACTCAGTGCAACATACTACTGGCCTCAGATGAAAAGCGACGTCATCAAAATGGTTACATCTTGCTTATCTTGTCAAGAAATGAAAGCAAGCCGATGACTTCCAACAGGACTTCTTCAGCCTCTTCCAGTTCCAACTGAAAGGTGGGAAAGTATTTCCATGGATTTCATTACAACACTACCATGATCCTCTCGAGGTAACACTTAGATTATGGTAATCGTTGATCGATTGTTCAAAATGGCACACTTTGTTGCTTGCAAAAGCAGTGCACAGGCTCCGGACATCGCCAAACTCTTCATACAACACATCTTCCGACACCATGGATTGCCCAAGAATATCATATCCGACAGAGATCCTAAGGTTCCCAGTCACTTTTGGATTTCACTGTTCGAATCTTTGGGTACAACTCTACTATTCAGTTCAGCCTACCACCCAGAATCAGATGGCCAGACTGAAAGAGTCAACCAAGTTCTGGAAGAAATGCTTCGACATTATATCACGCCTAGCAGCTTGGGAAGAGTATCTACCACTCCTTGAGTTTGCTTATAATAACTCTTTCCATAGTGCCATCAACATGACTCCATTCCAAGCAACTTATGGACACACTCCGATTGTACCAACAAATTTTGTACTTCAACATCGAGTGGCCCTAGCTGATCAACTGGTTCAAGAAATGCAAGACATTCTACTCCAAGTTAGGGATCATATGCGAAAAGCGCAAGAGCGGTATCAAGGGTCTGCCAACAAACATAGACGTCACCTGGAATTTAACACTGGTGACATGGTGCTATTATTTGTAGCCTCACATCGCTATAAGACGGTTAAGTCTGTGTTTCCTAAGTTGCGACCAAGATACTATGGACCTTTTTGGATCGTCAAGAAAAATTCACCTTTAAGTTACAAATTGGAATTACCACCATCCTTCACAAGGGGTACACACCTCTTCATGCACATACACTTTGGAGTACACATCTTTTCATGTGTGACTCTTCACTCTCTATATAAGAGAGTGTCACGGGGGCGTGAAATTCTAGGTACTTTAATGTACTACAAGACCGTGACAACTTTGGTTTTAAAAGTCCAAGCGTGGGCTTAATAATGTGTAATTAAACGCGGCATGGTGCCTAGCACATAAGCGTAATTAATCCCTAGGCCCAAAGGCATTCCAAGGAATTAAAAGAGTGGTTGTTGGGAAATGATGATGTGGCATTTTTAATGGGCCCCCTAGAGGGCCATGTACCTTCAGTGGGCCCCCTAGAGTTCCAGGTGGCTCTAGTGCCTTCTACATGCTCCTTTGCCATTCGTGGACCTTCCTGGGCCTTCTAAACTTCACATGTGTGGTTTTCTCTCTCATCTTCTCCCTTTGTTGAGATTTTGGACTGGTTTTTCAGCCTCCTTAAGCTGAATTCCGTTTTTCTTCATAACTCCTCACCCGTTTGGATTCCTCGACTTCCATTTGGCCCGATGGCTTCCCCTCTGCCTCCCCTTCGTAGTGATATGCTTTTCCCTCCGTGCGTTTGGTAGAACGGGCAGAGCTGAGCACTTCTTTTGCTGGTCGAATTTGCAAAAGTGGCTTTTTCAGGACCTTTTTTCTTCTACCGCCTCCTGGGCCTCTCCTCTTGCAAAGCTACAGCTTTCTGTTGAATTTCGAGTGGTCCGACGCGCTGGTTGACTGGTTTTTCTCAGTTTTGGAGGACTTTCCGGCGATGAAACTTCTCCAAAACCTTCTCAATGCATTCCTCTCTGAAGCACGCTTCTTTTGAGCCCAAGAACTCCCACTTCTTCGCGACAGAAGTGCTTCTTTTCGCATTTTTCAGTGGAATTCTTGCTGGTCGGCTCTTGTAAATGCTCTTTCTTCATGCCTTTGCACTCCTCTTTGGCTGAGAATGCAATTGGGCATTGGCTACTATGTCCTCTTGGCGATTGAGGACTTGGTTCGAGTTTTCAGGGCTTGGTGAGTTGTGATTTTGCTACTGCAATTTCTTTTTGCCATAAGCTATTGGTTGGCCTCGTGTGCCGCCTCTTTCTTGGCTCGCAGGTGCCCAGGCAGAGCTACATGAGTGATTCTTTGGTTGGGTACTTTGCTGATTTTATTTTGGAGCTTTGAAAAGCTTTGTGAATGCCATCTGGAAACCACTCAAAGAGAGTGCAGCTGGGGTGCAGTGTGATTGCATCTGGACAGCCAATGGAATTGCACTCGGAAAAGAGAATGCCTTTGGGTTGAGCCTACGGGTTAAGTGCACTTATGTGATGGTGTTATATGCTTGAAAGCCTTGCGAAGGCTTAGTGAATTGGGGCTGCGTGCTCAGTTGCAGGGAAGGTCTCCCAGATGCAACTTGTAATCATTTCACTGTGAAATATAAAGAAATACCGAAAGGGGCGCCACGGTGTTTGGGGCCAATCGGGTGCACTTGTCTATGTCTGTTGAGCAGGGGCATTCTAGCCTCCATCCCTTTTTCAGTGGTTTTGTTTGTGAACAAATGGGTAAATGCCAAATGGTGATCATGCGATGGTTAATGGTTGTGATATATGCTTTGTGAGCTGTAAATAAGTGCTGAAGTGATTAAAGATTTAGTTCCACTGCCCTCTGAGTGATTAGAGGCCGGTTTCATTGGTTCCATTGCCGGGATACCACACACTCTTTCTCAAGAGGTGGGCCTCGGTAGTTTGGTGGAAGGATATCTTTGCTGCACTTTTTGACAGCTGAATATTACAACCATAAACATGGTGAGTACCCATGAGCAAGAGAGCTCCACAACTCCTCAAAGGAGAAGGCAGGAAAGCCTTAATGATCCAGCTAGTGTACAGCTGCAGGAAGCACAACAAATGCCTTTTGAGCAGGCCACACATGAAGCTACAACTGAGCTCAACGGTGATACTAGTTCTAGTAGTGAGTCAGATGATGCTACTATGTTGAATGCACAGCTTGCAAGTGCAGTGACCGCTTTGACTCAGCTGGCTCAAAATTTGGCTCAGATTGTGCAAACAAATGCCAAGAAGAAGAAGAAATCAAGAAAGCACAAGCAGGGAAAGAGTGAGTACACACATGCATCAGCTTCTCATGGCGGACCGCACACTCATGCATCAGTTTCCCATGAGGGACAGCCATCTAAAATGACTCAGAAAGTGACTTCCAAGAGAGAGGAATCGCCCAAAAGAGCACTTAAGAAAGAGGTACAAAAAGTACAGCCAGTGCAACAGTATGAGCAGCCAGCACAAGGCCTTGGTTTGGGTATTTCTACTCCTCAAAATAATAATGTGCAGTCCATAAATGTGGCTCAACCACCTCAGCCATATTTGAGGCAGCAACCTGAATATTTTGGTACAGATTCGATCTTTGATGCTATGTTGATTTCACCGCCAATTGGGCATAGAAAACAAGTCATGTATGACAATGTGGGAATGCAGCCAGGCATGCAAGCCACAAGCATATGCTCCCATGCCTAATGTTCAGCCAAGCATGGCTCTCCCTAGTGAAGGGAATGCTGCAAATATACAGCCATCTTTGGGACAGCCAATATCAAATGTATATAAAGAATTTAAGGATGGTGGTTCTCATGTCAAGTTTGATACATATAATGGAGTACAGGACAGGTACAAAGCCCTCACATTCCTTCAACAGTTTGATGCTGCATTTCTTGGGGGTTTGTTTACAGAAGCATCCAAGATGAGGAAAGTTGCCACATTTTTGAAAGGCAATGCACTTAAGTGGTACACCAACCTTATGCTTCATGGAGATGCACCTACTACTTGGCTGGAATTTAAGTAAGTGTTCTCTTCTACTTGGCTTACTCCAACTTTTGAAGTTGAAGTACTTTCACACTGGCATGACTTGTCATACAAACTTTGCAAGAATCTTGATGATTACACCCAGAGGTTTTGGGATGTTTTGCTGCCATTGAGCTCTTACAGGCATGTTTCTTTGAAAGAGCAAATAGAGAGGTACTGTTGTGGATTGCCTAGTGAGCTACGTGATTATTGCATCAAAACCAAGGTGGGTTCTATGACTCAATTAATTGAGAATGCAAGGACAGCATATGCATGGATGCATGAGAAGAATTTGGGCTTTATGGACAGCAAGAAAGAAGACAACAAACGGGCTGCCAAACACCAGGATAAGGACATCAAATCTTAAAATAAAAATTATGGCAAACGACCATTTCAAAAGGGAGGAAAAGCCCAATTCAAAGCTGGTCAAAGGCGTGGACAGCCTAATAAACAGCCCCGTACCAAGTTATCTGATGAAGAGAAAAAGTCACTCATGGAGCAAAACAAATGTTTTATATGCAAAGGAGAAGGACACCGCTCTTATGATTGCCCATTCAAGAAAAGAGACAGGTCAGATGATGATAAGAATGGTGATAAACAGGCTGATCGGAAGGGCAAAAAGCCTAAACCTTCTGCAGGACTTCTTCCAGATGTGATTGGGAGTTTGCCACATGCACATGATGAAGAGGAAATGAAAAAGACTGAGATGTGCAGAGCATGGGGAAAAATCAGAAATCAGAATTGTTTGTTTTTCTTTGATTCTGGGGCAAAGGCAAATTTCATAACTCCTGATATGGCAGGAAGGCTTGGCATCGAGCCTGGGGAAATGGGGCCATCCGGCATGTGTGATATGGCCAACCCTGAACTCAACACACCTGTCACTCCTATCATTGGCAAGTTGAGGATGCATATCCAGGGATATCAGGATGCAGAGGACTTCTACATTATGCCTTTGCCAGAGTGTGATGCTTTGCTTGGGATGCCTTGGATGTACAGGGTGGGGGCTGATGTGCAGATGAGAAACAAGAAGATTTCTTTAACTCATAGAGGCAAAAATCATGTACTTGATGTAAAGTTGAAAGGGGAGTCCATCCCTGTAGTTTCAGCTTCTTGTATTTCCAATGTAATAAAGCGTCATATTTCAGCGTACTTGATTTTTGTCAAAGAGGACAGCCAACCAGTTCAAGAAGGCTCTACTCTTTCTGCTTTAGATAGAGAAAGGGCTGCTTTTATTTCAGATTTTCAGGATTGTTTCTCAGATGCACTTCCTCAAGAATTACCTCCCAAGAGGCCCGAGGATCATCATCAAATTGATATAATTCCAGGAAGCTCACCGCCTAATATACCTCCCTATCGTGTCAGTAAGGCACAACAGGAAGAGATAATGTCACAAGTGAAGGAACTCTTGGAAAAGGAATTAATACAGCCAAGTAATTCTCCTTACTGTTCCCCTGTGTTGCTTGTGCAAAAGAAGGATGGCAGTTGGAGAATGTGTATTGATTATAGGGCTTTGAATAAAGTCACAATTAAGAACCGTTTTCCAATTCCACGCATTGATGATATATTGGATCGGTTGGAAGGTTCCTCAATGTTCAGTCGTATTGACCTTAAAAGTGGATACCATCAGATAAGGATACGGCCTGAAGATGTCTACAAGACTGCCTTCCGCACTTCATTTGGCTTATATGAGTTCCTTGTGATGCCTTTTGGTTTGACTAATGCACCTGCCACTTTCAATAGAATGATGGGCAGAATTTTTAGAGCACACAGAAAGTTTGTGGGCACTTTCTTCGATGACATCATTGTGTTCTCTAAAAATGAGCAGGAGCACAGGAAACACCTCACTATTGTGTTTCAAGAGTTGAAAAGACACAAGCTATTAATAAACACCAAGAAAGTGAGTTCTTTATGCATGAGATTCATTTTCTCGGTCATATAGTGTCAAAGGATGGAGTCAAGATGGATCCTGCAAAAGTTGAGGCCATAAGGAGTTGGCCAATTTTGAAAAATCTGCATGAAGTCAGAAGCTTTCTTGGTTTGTGTTCATACTATCGGAGGTTTATAAAGTACTTTGCAGAAATTGCTTCTCCTTTGCATGCTTTACAAAAGAAAGCTGTACCGTTTCGGTGGGGACCAAAAGAAAATGCAGCTTTTGAAGAGCTGAAGCAAAAGTTGTGTTCTGAACCCGTTATTATGCTGCATTGTACTTGCAGATATACGAGAAGGAAATGTTAGCAGTGATACATGCTTTGACCACATGGAAACATTACCTTCTTGGAGCTGATTTTTATGTGCAGACAGATCATCAGTCACTTAGATATTTTCTCACGCAGGGAAAATTATCTGAAAAGCACATGAGATGGGCTAACTTCCTCTCAATGTTTCATTTTCAAATTGTACATGTGTCGGGTAACAAAAATGTCGTGGCTGATGCACTTTCCAGGAAACCACAGCCTGAAGCAGTCTCCAAGAAACCCAGTGTTTCAGCAGTGAGCATTGCTTACAACAATGTGTTAGATGTGATGAAAGATCAGTATGTTAATGATGCTGATTTTTCAACTATTTATGAACAGCTTTCTGATGGTCAAAGGCATGATCACTATATGTTGAAAGAGGGTTTCATTTTGATGCATGGACGACTCTGTGTCACTGATCAGATGCGACAAAAAGTCATAATGGAAAGTCATGCTCCTCCATATGCAGGACATAGGGGAATTACAGCAACAATTACAGCAGTGGAGCAATACTTTTATTGGCCATCTTTGAGGAAAGATGTGAAAGAATATGTGAGAACATGCATGGTTTGTCAGAAAGTAAAGTTTGACAGGCAGAAGGCACCTGGGTTGTTACACCCTTTGCCAATTCCGGATAGACCATGGCAAAGCATAGCTATGGATTTTGTGTTTGATCTTCCACGTACTCCTACTGGACATGATGGATTGTGGATAATAATTTGCAGGTTTAGCAAACAAGCCCACTTTGTGCCAGTAAGAAAGAAAATTACAGCAGATCAAATGGCCAAATTGTTTTTGCAGCATGTCTTCAAGTATCATGGGATGCCTGAATCCATAATCAGTGATAGAGATCCGAGGATGACCAGCCTCTTTTGGAGAGGACTGTTTGAAAATATGGGACTACGCTGAATTTTTCGTCATCTTTTCACCCTCAGTCTGATGGACAATCGGAGCAGGAAAACTCTACCATCTTGGATATGTTTAAATGCTATGTCTCAGACCACAAAAGCAAATGGGAGCATTATTTACCTTTGCTGGAATATGCTTACAATAATACGGTGCACACATCCACAGGTAAAGCACCTTTTGAAATAGTGGAAGGTGCTAGGAAGATACCTCCCATTTTGCATACAAAAGAGAAAATCTTCGAAGCTGATCGTTTTGTGGAAAGCCTTGAAGAGGCTTACAAGAAGATCAAATATGCCTTGCAAAGAAGTCAAGACAAGCAGAAAAGAGCAGCAGATAAGCACCGCAGGGAATTGGTATTCACAGAAGGTGATTGGGTTTTGCTGCGTTTTCAGAAGGCAAGGCTGAAAAATAAGAAAGGCAAGGAAAGGTTGTACACAAAGCTGAACATGCGTTACTATGGTCCTTTCCAGGTTTCTGAAAAGATAAATGAGGTAGCTTACAAGCTGAAGTTGCCTCCGCATTGGAAGATACATAATGCCTTTCATGTGAGCTTATTAAAGCAATATCATGGAGATATTCTCGAGGATGTACCTGATGACGTGCAGTCTGAAGAGGAAGAACAGGATGAACTTCTGGTCCCAGATCAGATTCTGGCACACAGAGATAGAAAGCTCAAGGGTAAAGTTATCCGTCGCTACTTGGTAAAATTTCAAAATTACCCATCACTTGATGCGAAATGGATGGAGGAAGGTGAACTGGCAGATTCACCTGGGATATTGCAGCTTTACCTTGATGCTTTCCAATTAGAGCCGACTGCGGTCCGGGCTCCTACAGGTAGTTCAGCAGAGCGAGCGTCTGGAGCATTACCTGATGTTCGAGAGGGGGGTAGCACCTCCACTCCCTCAGTACAGACGGGCTCACTGTGATTTCATGAGGTCGCTTGATAACACTGTATGTTTCATCCGAGATACTGAGCTGACAGTATTTCTGCTGTGAGACTTCATGATATTGATGCATCTTGACTATTGATCGCTGAGGATCACATAGATTTTGAGCAGTATATATGGATGGATGCATGCCTCTCCTAGCCATATTTTCACTGTCTCTGTATACTATAGCTACGGCTTTCTTGTATACTCTTTTATGCTATATTTCATGCTCGCTCCTGTGTTTTGGGGCAGCAAACTGTGGTTTGCTGTTTCAAGAGAGGGGTATGTCACGGGGGCGTGAAATTCTAGGTACTTTAATGTACTACAAGACCGTGACAACTTTGGTTTTAAAAGTCCAAGCGTGGGCTTAATAATGTGTAATTAAACGCGGCATGGTGCCTAGCACATAAGCGTAATTAATCCCTAGGCCCAAAGGCATTCCAAGGAATTAAAAGAGTGGTTGTTGGGAAATGATGATGTGGCATTTTTAATGGGCCCCCTAGAGGGCCATGTACCTTCAGTGGGCCCCCTAGAGTTCCAGGTGGCTCTAGTGCCTTCTACATGCTCCTTTGCCATTCGTGGACCTTCCTGGGCCTTCTAAACTTCACATGTGTGGTTTTCTCTCTCATCTTCTCCCTTTGTTGAGATTTTGGACTGGTTTTTCAGCCTCCTTCAGCTGAATTCCGTTTTTCTTCATAACTCCTCACCCGTTTGGATTCCTCGACTTCCGTTTGGCCCGATGGCTTCCCCTCTGCCTCCCCTTCGTAGTGATATGCTTTTCCCTCCGTGCGTTTGGTAGAACGGGCAGAGCTGAGCACTTCTTTTGCTGGTCGAATTTGCAAAAGTGGCTTTTTCAGGACCTTTTTTCTTCTACCGCCTCCTGGGCCTCTCCTCTTGCAAAGCTACAGCTTTCTGTTGAATTTCGAGTGGTCCGACGCGCTGGTTGACTGGTTTTTCTCAGTTTTTTAGGACTTTCCGGCGATGAAACTTCTCCAAAACCTTCTCAATGCATTCCTCTCTGAAGCACGCTTCTTTTGAGCCCAAGAACTCCCACTTCTTCGTGACAGAAGTGCTTCTTTTCGCATTTTTCAGTGGAATTCTTGCTGGTCGGCTCTTGTAAATGCTCTTTCTTCATGCCTTTGCACTCCTCTTTGGCTGAGAATGCAATTGGGCATTGGCTACTATGTCCTCTTGGCGATTGAGGACTTGGTTCGAGTTTTCAGGGCTTGGTGAGTTGTGATTTTGCTACTGCAATTTCTTTTTGCCATAAGCTATTGGTTGGCCTCGTGTGCCGCCTCTTTCTTGGCTCGCAGGTGCCCAGGCAGAGCTACATGAGTGATTCTTTGGTTGGGTACTTTGCTGATTTTATTTTGGAGCTTTGAAAAGCTTTGTGAATGCCATCTGGAAACCACTCAAAGAGAGTGCAGCTGGGGTGCAGTGTGATTGCATCTGGACAGCCAATGGAATTGCACTCGGAAAAGAGAATGCCTTTGGGTTGAGCCTACGGGTTAAGTGCACTTATGTGATGGTGTTATATGCTTGAAAGCCTTGCGAAGGCTTAGTGAATTGGGGCTGCGTGCTCAGTTGCAGGGAAGGTCTCCCAGATGCAACTTGTAATCATTTCACTGTGAAATATAAAGAAATACCGAAAGGGGCGCCACGGTGTTTGGGGCCAATCGGGTGCACTTGTCTATGTCTGTTGAGCAGGGGCATTCTAGCCTCCATCCCTTTTTCAGTGGTTTTGTTTGTGAACAAATGGGTAAATGCCAAATGGTGATCATGCGATGGTTAATGGTTGTGATATATACTTTGTGAGTTGTAAATAAGTGCTGAAGTGATTAAAGATTTAGTTCCACTGCCCTCTGAGTGATTAGAGGCCGGTTTCAGAGAGGCCCAATTGTATGGATGCCACACACTACAGATACACTACAGACACTCAAGCAATACAATTATTCCTTGTTCTCTGCTATTTCAGTCTCCTTTTTGTTCCTTAGCACATTTCTAAATATAGTAAATCTAGGATTTCTTACAGAATGTACCCTCTCATCAAGGGTCACACCCTTCACAAGGGGTACACACCTCTTCATGCACATACACTTTGGAGTACGCACCTTTTCATGTGTGACTCTTCACTCTCTATATAAGAGAGGCCCAATTGTATGGATGACACACACTACAGATATACTACAGACACTCAAGCAATACAATTATTCCTTGTTCTCTGCTATTTCAGTCTCCTTTCTGTTCCTTAGCACATTTCTAAATATAGTAAATCTAGGATTTCTTACATTTTTGCCTACTTTTGTCATCCCTTGATTGGTTGTTGGCTAGTTATTGCGTTTGGGTTTCTTTCCTCGTGCGAAGAAAGGTTGATTTATGCTGTTGGGCAGTGGCCATGGAGGCTATAGATTGAGGCAACCTGTTTGGAAGTGCTCTGTCAATTGATTGCACCAAAGTTTGGCTGTTGAGGGCTTTGTCTTGCAGTTGTTTAGCCATCTGGCTGGTTGGGCACTTGGTAAATTGCAGGTGTGGCACAGATAGTGAATGCTATTGGGGTCTTTGTTGCATGCTTTGGTTGGATGAGGATACAGGATTGTCTAGTGATTGGATGCCTTTCACCGTTTGAAGTTGAGCAGGGAATTACAGGGGGGGCTGGACGGGGAGTCCGTGGGCGTTGGTTTACCTGTGGTGCAGCTTCCCAGAGACCTTTGTAATCAATCGCTTGGCTTCAAATAAATGTTAAATAAATATGACAAGGGGCGCTAACGTTTAGGGCCAATCGGTGTCCTTGTTTTTGAGTAGGAGCGCTCTAGCTCCCTTGTGATTTGATCTTGGGTGCATAATTATTTGTTAATTTATTGTGTATGCTGTAATTAAGTGGATCCTACCACCCTTTACGTTGTTGAGGCTGGTTTCAGTGGTTCCATTGCCGGGATCCACCTAACTTTTTAAAGAGGGGAGCATGTGGTTGGCTGGGTGCAAGTCCAACAAACTAGGTAAAGAAGAGATCATACTATTCAGTAAATATGTCTCATAGGGAGAGATCCGTGAGCCTTACTGGAGAGGAAGAGGAAGACTAGATGTCTCAATGACCAGGGTGCAGGAGAGGAGACCCAGCATGTTGCAGAGCATTAGGATGATCGGACGGATGAGGAGGATGTGGAATTATTCAAGGCACAGATGCAGAGTTTCATGAGTGCTTTTACGTAGTTCACACAGGATCCTTGCTTCCAGAAGATGATGAATTCTGATGTGCAGCCGAAGAAAAGGAAGCCCGATGATGGGGTAGGGATGTTGAAGCTAACAAGAGACTAGATGTTAGTTTTCAGGATTAGCCCTCTCAAAACCTCTATGGTCAGCAGAAGCAGCCTAATGCTATTTTGGGGCCAACTCAAGGGAATAATTTTTAGTCCATGGTTTCCGGACAGCAAGGAGTTATGGCAAACCCGGTGCAGCCAGGTTATTTTGAGGCTAGTTTACAGTCCATGGGACAGAATATGATGTATGCACATGTTGGAGCAGCCCCCGGGATGCAAACAGGTATGCCTAAAGCAGCAACAGGTAACCTTGCTTCGGGAAATATGCAAAATATGGGTGCTGGTTTGAATAACACAGCTTTTCCCAATGCTGGTAGTGTGGGAGATAGAGTGAGTGCTGCTGTCCCTTTTGCCTACCTAGGCACTTGCATACGATAATTTGGCACCTTAAGGGAAGATGAAAGACTTTAAAGAGGCTGGTGTAGCTGTAAAATTTGATACATTTAGTGGGGTGCAGGATAAACTTAAGGCCTTGACCTTTTTGCAGCAGTTTGACGCAGCCTACACAGGAGGAAATTTCACAAAGTCATCCAAAACACGCCGGGCTGCAAGTTTTCTAAAGGGGAATGCACTTCAATGGTGGACCACTATGCTTATGCAAAACACCGCACCAAACACGTGGGTAGGTTTCAAATAGGTGTTTTCAGTTGCGTGGCTTACCACGACTTTTGAAGTGGTTATCATGACTGCTTGGCATGAGCTGAATTCCAATAATTGCCGTAATTTAGAGGAGTATAACAGCAAATTTTGGGCGGCTTTGTTGCCTGTTAGCTCCTACCGGATTGTTCCTTTCACTGAGGAGGTTGAAAAATATTGTTGCGGGCTGCCTAAGGAGTTGAGAGACTACTGCACAAAGACGAAAGTTTCCAATATGTTTCCAATACATCATGAGAAAACAATGGTGAAGTGCCACTCAAAATATCTAAGCGAAATGCCACATGAGTCTAGTGAGAGACTTGGAGGAGAGGGAACTGCCTTTCCACTCTCTAAGAAAATTTGTCCTCTTGGCCAATGCTGATCTCAACGTCCTTTATGTCCTAGACCAAACGGCCATTGGATTGTGTACAATATCAGTCTAAATGCAGGCCATGGTATGAGCTGGGTGGACCTGGGTGCTGTCTAAAGCCTTTGGAATTTGGATCTCCAAATGTGCTAGGTAGGTGACAGTAGCACCGTGTCCACCAATGCGATGTCAAGTTGACATAGCTCTACAAGATGTCATTGAATTGTGAAAGCCTAAAAGGAGAGTTGACTCCCATAGAAAATATAAGGCTTTGTCAAAGAGAGCCAGACCACCAGCCCCAAGTAATGAAGAAAAGTGGAGGAACAAATTCTGCCCATAAGTCATTTAATCCCAGCCCAAATCATCCTAGCTTGTCTGCATTCCCGGAGGTAATGCTGAATAGACTCAACAACAGTCATGTGTTGACGGTTGAGCTCTAAAAGTGTTCCTCCATTGATTTACTGCAACCTCTCAATGAATGTGTCTATGCTGTCCCCCATGTGTAGTGGACCACTCCAAAGGGATAGTTGCCATCTATCTGAGCAATTCTTCTATGACTCCCTTTGAGATGACTAACCAAATTAGTTATTTTTTCTTTGCGGAGGTCTTATAAGCTTTCCAAGATCCCATAGAAGAAGCATGACCTCTCTCCGATTTGGACCACTACATATAACTCGAAGCACCCAAAGGTCTACCAAGGGCATCCAAGAAACCTAACACTACTTGACTAGCTTGTCCCTCACTCTCCCTTGTGTTCCTTGTACACCTGTTTACCCACTTCTTACTCTCTAGTGCTCCCTCTCAAATGCAAACCTGAATTTCTGCTAGCAAATTTATCTGAAATAATTCTGTTCTAGACTTTAAGCAAAAACTGCTTGGAACCTCCTTGAGGCTGGTGAATTAAACCAATGCATTGAGGGGCAACACAGCGGGTCCAATCATGCTGATTATCCTCTGATGTGACAGAGCAGCATACACTGCCGAATTGGATCTGAGGTCCCTGGCTTCACACAACTGAGGACAAATTTTCCTATTATATATTTCTCCAGTTTAATTAGAGCAAGTGAGCTGGTACACTATCTGACTTGGTGATGTCTGATTTCACTTGCAGCTTGGCAGCTTCCCATTGAAGCTTCTCACACTGGTAACTTCCTGTTGAGGAATGAAGCTAGGAAGCATGCTAAGCTGTGGACAGGTTGTGCATGGCATGATATCAATGGAAGCTTGAGTTTAGGGTGGAGGTGTTTTTGTTTCTTTCTTGACCACTTGCTTGTGGAAGCTACATCTGAGAGTATAGCTGAATTAGTGATGCTCGTTGCATTTGTGTGATCTTTTTACCGAGCATGTTCAAGCATATAAAAACTTAAGTTTTCAGGGTAGGTCGACTGTTTCAAACTAACTTATACTGGCTGCAGGCTCAAATGAAGGTGATAGCTACAGTGTGAGCGTCATCATAAATGCTGAGGCACCTTCTAAGCCTGTTTGCCAATGTTCGTGTCCTGCATCAGCACAAGCTAGGGGAGATTTGTGCAAACATGTGGTTGCTCTCTTGCTTTTGCGCATTAAAGAGGTCAGTAGAGATGTTGTAGGAGGCCTAATGAAAGGAGTACTCTTGGAAGTCTTTGCAGTTCGGAAAAGCCTTCTCTGGAATGTTTCTGTAAAGCTCTGAGTATTTTTTACACTTGTGTATATACTTTTTGATTTCCTGTCAGTATCAGAGGAGATGCTATGCTGTGTTTGAAGTCCGGGACTTGATTTAGCATACCCGAACAATGTTTTGATCGTATGATTGTCAGGTGGCCAAGGCTTCACAACCATCGACCAATGCTACAGTCTTGTCAGATTTCCAAGCAAGCAAGGAAGAAGTGAGACAACGTTCTCCAACGGATAGTCAAGACACAGAACCGTTTGTTCAAAGTGAAAACGTGGCTGTATCAGTTGCCATTGACAATTTTCCTGCTGTTTCATCTTCTTCAAGAGGAGTTGAGACTATCAAGAAAAGAGTCTTGCCCTCTTGGATATCAGGGGGCTTTGAGAAGGAATCGAAAAGGGGATATACTAAGAGGGTTAAAAAGAGTGCAACAGAAGACTTGAATGAAGGGGAAGGTAAAGTTGAAGCCTGTGTAGGAGCTGGGGAAAGAAATCAAATGACTGGGCAGAATGAAAGAGCTAAAGAGGAAAAATATGAACACAAAGAATCCCATAGCAGATCAAGTAGAGCGGGAAGAGGCAGCAGGGGTAAAAATGCGAAGGTTGTCGTTCAGAAGTATGTATCAAATTCAAAGGATACTGCTACAAGGAGAAAACCAAAAGTTTATGTTCAGAGTGATTTGTCTGAAGAGGATGAGCCTGAGGTGGTTGATAGTGACTACCCATGTAGTAATGATTTGAAGGATGGCCTAGACCTGACCCTAGACCTGACGTCTGATGATCTTGTTAACTTGGCAAAGAAGGTAATTTTCTGTTAAGTGTGTTCTGTTTATTTATTCTTCATTTCTGCTTTATGTCAGCAGCTATAGGCTTTGGTATATCAACAGAGTGACATGCACTTTCCTGTACATGGTTGTTATGTGGAGTGAAATTGCATGATGCTGGAGTACTGTGTACTTAAGCTTGTGCACGCTATCAGTGGGCACATAAGATCATGCTAGTAAGAGGAAATGTCAATAATAAAAAAGAATGCTCGACATTCTTTGTCACATGATGCATCATAAGTTTCTTCATATTATGTGCATGCATTGAAAGCATAACTATGCTAATACACTCGTCTATGGAGAAAGGATGGGCTTAGGTGTGCGCATAGCAAAGGATTTGGATGTATCATTAGGTGTCTTATTAGTTCTAGTGCAATATAAAAAAACTCAAGCCTATTCTAGCCAAAATTACCCAAGAGCTGCAAGTTAGGAGGGGAGCTGGTGGTCCATGGATCTATTTGCTTTCCACTTCTTTCTGTGCCTTTGGCATTTTAGAGCATTCTACACTTCTTTTGTCCCCTTTTGACCTTTTTCACTGCTATCCTCCTATCCCACTTTTCATCTAGTTTGTCTCTATCCCATGTCATTGTTATCTTCATCCTGCTTGTTGCCTTGCCCCCGACCCTCTTACATGCATCCAATACGCATGGTGGTGCATGACTAACATTGAACTGTCTAGCTTGGCCTAGGGCAATCTCTCTGGTTGTGAGTTCTGTTCATGGGACATGGAGAGTGTAACCTATTAGAGAACATTGGGACAACAACAGCAAACAAAGTAGAACTCCCATGCAGGTGGGTAGCAGCGAAGAGGCTGCAAGCGTACCCAAAACAGCATCAAGGCCACACATGATCTGCTGCGAAAGAAGACAAATCCTGTCTCAATTGAGTCAAAATGTGAGTGTCAAAAGTCGACACATGGACCTTATTGATATCATTCCCCTTTTTTATCGTTTTGGTCAATATGGACTAATACACACAGATTAGCCACTGAGGTGGTTGACTAGGAGGAGTGGCAGCCCCCAAAACCACTCCTTCCTTAAAGCATACCTCTCTTGCTGCATGGGGACATGCAGCCCATGTAAAGGAGACAAAAGATTCAGAACATTGAGCCCTCAAAGAAGTCAACAGCAGTATAAAGTCCTTCAGTATCTCAAGAAGCCTTAGTGGATGTAGCATGCAATGGTAATCTGATCGTGTAATCACAGCAAGATCTTCTTTAAACCTTTAGCGAGGAATTAGCGTTATGCACCCTAGAGAGAGAAAGGAGATAAGGGTAGAGAGAGAATGGAGTCGACAACCGATTGTGTCCTTGTACCGACTGAGAGCCCCCTCCCCCAATCAGGGGAGAATTTGCTTTATACTCGAAGAACTGAGAAATACAAATGACACTCTTCGAGAGAGCATGGAAACAAGCTTCTGAAGAGTACACTGTGCACACGTATTGCAGACCCAAAAACCTGAGAGGCAACGCCGACCAATACCGAGACCTTGATGCTGTCCACACTGACAATGTAGGGCACTTCTGCAAGGCAAGGATGAGGCTTGTGCTGTTCACCGGGATGCAAGGTTACTGCGTGAGTGAGAGAGTGGAAGCTAGGAGCAATAGATTCTAAGAGAGCTAAGAGATGATTGAAATATAGGGCTGAGAAGTGAGCTGTGCAAAACTGTAAAGAAAGCTGTAAAGAGCTGCCGAAACAGTACCCTAACCTTACTCCGTTTGCTGGTCCGAATCCTCAAGTGTGGTGCTGCATATACACCTTCTGAACAGGCTGAATTGAGGGCCAAATGCTGAGGCTGATCAGGGCCAACTCCGGAGGTGTTCAGGCTGCACACAAGAGGCTGGAGGGGAGCTGTTTTGGAGTGCTGAAGGCTGGGGAGCTGGATGGGAAATGAGGCATGGATGGCCCCTATTTATAGGGCTGGAGGACTGAGCCAACCAGCCCAAACTGGCCCACTTTTTAGTCGGTTATTTTGGCTGGTTGGCTGGTCCCTTGGCCCCATAAAAGGTGGCCTAAGGAGGGGGTGCAAGGTTGCCTATAAAGGCAGCCCTTCCCCTGCCATTTGCCTTCACTCGTTCCACCCCTAAAAGGGCTCCTACTATAGGTTAGACCTAAACCTAAGATGGAAACACTACCCTAGTGTTCTCTAGTGGGTACTAGTGAACAAGGATTGATCTGTCTGACTTGACCTAAGGCTAAGAGACTGACTTACGTAGCTTGTGCCTGACTGTCCGAGACAAGGGCTCACAAAGGGGTCACAACATACGACGAAATCTCCTATTAGGAAACTATTACGCACTTGTCGATGAAGCTAGTGTGTCATTGCACCCAAGTGCAGGGGTGCATGTGACATTCCCTCCTTAGCTTGGCAATAGGCTCATTTCTTCCGAGTAGTCCGCCAAAATTTGTGGGAACTCGTGGAAAAAATCTTCATCCAACCACATTGCTTCATGGGTACCTCGATCACGGAACTTGGTGTAAAACTCCCGGGTCCTGCGTCCTGACCCGTGCTTGAATTTATGAAGAAGGATTTGCTCTGGCTGCAAAACTTTGGCTTTATCAAGAACTTCAGGTTGCTGCTCGTCGAAAATCTCGGTAAGAGGAGGTCCAAAAAACGGCTTCAACCAAGCTACATGGAACACATTGTGCATAGTCCAACTGTTCGGAAGGCATAACCTCATTGAGACATCATTGATCTTTTGAATGATAGGCAGTGGTCCAATGCTCTTGAAAGACAGCTTAGGACATTGCTTACCCACTTGCTTCAATCTTTGCTTGATAATTATACTGGACATCTCGTTTGGATTTGTTAGCCTAGCGCGTGTATGATGCTTGAGCTTTGGCGATGCGGGTTTTCACGGACTCCGTAATCTCTGCCATGGATTCGGTGGTTTTGTTGGCTTTAAGAGATCGAGACACCATCCAGGTGAGGAGTGGTGTAAACTGCCGTCCAAACGTTGCTTGATAAGGTGTGTGACCAATGCTTGAAGAATAGATATCGTTCAAAATGGCCCGCACAAGTGGAAGAAACTGCTCCCACTTTCCCTGAGCATCACGACAATAAGATTTTAAAATATCAAACGCCATACCATTATATTTTTCCATCTCTCCATTTGATTGCGGATGGAAAGCGCTGGACATCTGCAGCTTAGTACCAAAATTATTAAGCAAGGCTCGCAAAAAAATTGACGTGAATTTGGAGTCCGTGTCGGATGTGATGGTCCTTGGCAACCCTCCAATGGGATACCAATACTTTATGAACAAACGAGCTACATCTTTAGCATTGGCCGTCTGTGCAGAGAATAAGCATACAGTATTTAAAGCGACAAACACTAGTAAGACATTAAGTGTTACGCGTACTTGCGGATGTTGGAAGTGTTAGAATTATATATATAATTCAGCAGTGACCAATGTAATATAATAAGCTAGTTAGGGGCACTTTTCCCTCTTTAAGAGGTTTTTCCCCCTAACCGCAATTAGTTCACTAACTATGGTTAGTGACTACTAAGGTTTTGTCACTAGGACAAAACCTTATCTTTCTTTCATTGTGTTGTACTACACACTCTTCTATTGCAACTAAGCTTTCAGCTTCCAAACTTCCAGCTCTCACTCTCTCTTGCTCTCTTTCCCTCACTCTCTACTCACATTTGGTATCAGAGCAGGTTCAAGAGCTTCGAGCTCCCTGCTCCCTTCAGTTCCAGCCCTTTGCCTCAAGCTACAACCTGCTTCAACTCGTCCGTACAGTCCGTACGACTGTACGGAATCGCGACGTATTGCATCCGTACAACTCGCGTGCAGTCGCCGTACAACTCTAGTACTATCTCCGTACAACTCGCGTACAGTCGCCGTACAACTTTCGTACAGCGCCGTACAGATCGCCGTACTTGCGTTGCAACTTCCGTACAGATTGCTCCCGTATCTGTGCTGTCATTTCCGTACCTGCCGTACAGTTCGTACGTACCGTACAGTACAGTCCGTACTTATCGTACCAACTGTACCTTCTATAGATCTGCGTGCAGTCCTTCAGTACCACGTGTGGCAACAATCTGTTCATCCGTACAATCTGTACTTGCAGATCTGTATTTGCAGATTTGCACGGGTTTCCTTCAGCCACAGGTGTTCTTTGGCAGGCACATCTTGCAGAAAACCATAGTTTGGTTCAGTTGTTTGGGAGTACATATGGGGCATTTTGTATATTGCAGACATTGCAATCATTGTGTAGTTTCAGAGCTACATTTGGAGCAAAAATTGCAGATTTTGTCTAAAATTTGGGGCTTTTTCGGACAGATCTGCAGATCTAGTCTGAAATTTGGGGCTTTTGTTCAAAAATTGCAGATTTGGGGCTTTTAGTAATTTTACCCCTTTCTGGTTGCAATTTCAAGCCACAAATTGGGGCTTTTGTGTTGGGAGAGCATTTTTTGGAGTATTCAGCTCATACTGCCTTTCTTGGAGTGTTTGAAGCACTTTTGGCAGATTTTGGAGAGTTTTTGATGCTTGGACAGATTTTTGACAGTGCAAGTACAGAAATCTAAGTTGCATTTACAGCCCGTGCTTGGCTGTGTTTTCTGGGAGTTGTGCATTTCATTCCCAGTAAGGGAATTCAGCTTTGTATCTGCTTCAATCTTTTTCTCAGAAATGGCCCATCAAAATCAGAATGAGTTCCAGTTCGGTGGTCTTTCACAAGAAGACAAGCTGGATGGTACCAACTACTCCCTCTGGAGTTTCATGGTACGTAATATTCTGATTTCTAGAAATTTATGGGTTTATGTCAATGGGGATGAGATCCGACCAGCAGATATTGCACCTGCTACCCCTCCTCAGCAAGGAGGTGGAAGAGGTCGTGCACAGGGTGTAGCTGCAGGACAAGTTGTTGGTGCAGCTACAGTCACTACTCCAGAGCAGAAGAGATGGGATTCACGGGATGCCTTAGCTTTGTCATGTATCTCTCTTTCAGTGAAAAGATCTATCATTCCGCATATCCGGTCGTGTAAGACCTCCAGGGCAGCGTGGGATATCTTGGAAAGCATGTATGCAGCTCGGAATGATGCAAGGGTATGTTTCTTGAAAAGAGAGTTGAGCAATACACATATGGAGGAGGGTGACTCCATGTCAGTCCACCTCACAAAGCTACAGGATCTCAGAGAGCAATTGTTAAACATAGATGAAATTATTCCTGATTCAGAGATGATTACAACCACTCTGAATTCTCTTCCTGAGTCTTATCTCAGCTTTCACACTTCGCTGAACTTATCATTGAGGGGGGGTGCAAATCCCCTCACTTTTCATGAGTTGATAGGACTTCTGCTTCAGTAAGAGCAGACCAGTTTAAATTTGGCTTCACGTGCAGGTGAACAAGCCATGCTCTCAAAATTTAAATAAAAAACAAAGGGACAGGCAAAGACATCAGTAAATCAGCCTTCCAGTGGGTCAGGACAGCCTTCACAAAAGGCTAAAAATGATGCAAGTAAGCCCAAAAAGAAGGGTTTTTGTCACTACTGCAAAAAGCCAGGTCATCACATAGCAGAATGCAAGAAAAGGCTTGCAAAAGAAAAGAAAAACAGCTCAGGTATGGCTGTTTCAGATTCAGCCCCTCATGCATCTGACAGTGGGGATGCTGCAGCCAACTTTGTTGGACAGGATTATGCCTTTTTATCTTGCATTTCAGATTCTAGGTTGGCTGTTCTAGATGCTCGGGATAGTACAGCCTCTTGCAGTGATGATACAACACATGGTATTTTGACAGCGGTGCATCCAAGCACATCACTTCTAGGAAGTGTCTTTTTACTTCCTTGCATCCACCTCCCGTTGGTAAGAAAGTCACTTGTGCCAACAACTCATCATATTCAGTACGTGGCACAGGAGAGGTTGAGCTCACTGCCATTGATGGCTCAATTTTCAGACTTTCAGATGTCTTATATGTGCCTGGCATAACCAAAAATCTCCTTTCAGTGTCCACTCTTAACAGAGGAGGATTTCAGGTCATCTTTGAGGATGACAAATGTGCTGTTAGAGACAGGGAAGCTGACTATGCCTTAAGGTTATCTGGTACTCTGCTGCGTGGGCTTTTTCAGCTTGATATTTTTGAGAAAAGAGCAGCCCATGCTCTGGCAGTTTCTACCCCTACAGCTGCCATGCAAAATGCAGAATTATGGCATGCCAGATATGGCCACATGCATTACAACAGCTTGATGACACTTCAGAAGTTTTCAATGGTTGATGCATTGCCACCTCTTGAGATACCTCCTCCACATGCCTATGAAGGGTGCATTTTAGGTAGATTCCCCTTCAAGAAGGATGGTTCAGTTAAAGCTGTCCGCAAATTGCAGCTTATACACAGTGATGTGTGTGGTCCCATGAGGACTCCGTCGTTGGGTGGTCATCTCTACTTCATTTATTGATAACTACTCCAATTTTACTTGGGTTTATGGGCTGAAAAAGAAATCTGAAGTGTTCACGGTGTTTAAACACTTTTCAGCCATGGTTGAAAATGAAACCGACTCAAGATACAGACATTGGGCACGGATAGAGGTGGGGAATACCTATCTGCAGAATTTGATGCTTTTCTCAAGGGCAAGGGTATTGTGCATCAGCTCACAGTCAGGCTGACCCCTCAGCAAAATGGCAAAGTTGAGAGGAAAAATAGAACCCTCATGGAGATGGACAGATGTATGCTGAAAAGCAAACACATGCCTCATAAATTCTGGCTAGAGGGTTTGATGTGTGCCAATTACATTTTGAACAGGGCTCCCACTAAGGCTTTAAAAACAAAAACTCCTTTTGAGGTCTGGAATGACAAGAAGCCTTCAGTGGATCACTTCCGCGTCTTTGGATGCCTTGCTTATGCACATGTGCCAGTTGAATTTAGACACAAATTGTCAGATAAAGCCATCAAATGCATATTTGTTGGATACAGTGCAGAAAGCAAGGGGTACCGTCTCTACAATCCTGCTACACGCAAAATCATAGTAAGTAGAGATGTGATATTTTCTGAAAATTCAGCTCACACTCAGGCTGAATTTCAAATGCCTTCGTCTTCAGAGGATGTCTTTGAGGGGTTGCTACCCATTGCTTTGGGTTCCCCCGCTGATTTTTCTGATCCAAATCAGAATTTACAGCAACCTCCAGATGCTTCAGTTCCACCACAGGATGTCTTGCCCCCTCCACAGGCAGTGGAACAGGTGGTGCAGCAAGAAATTGCAGACATACATGCAGCAAAAACAGTCCCAAACTGGCTGTTACAGACTCTCAGGGAGAGTAAACTTGATGCTCCGTTATCTAGCAGGACTCGCAGTGCAGCAAGGTAGATGGAAGGTGCTAATTCAGTGGAATCAGCATATGCAGGTACTCTCCTTGATGAGGAGGAGCCTGCCACATTTGAAGAGGCAAAGGATAATGTGCATTGGATGAATGCCATGCACGATGAGTTGCAGTCCATTGCAAAAAATCAGACTTGGGATGTTGTGGACTTGCCACAGGGTAAACATGCCATTGGCACACGATGGGTATTTAAAGTCAAACGGAAGCGAGATGGCTCCATTGACAGATATAAGGCCAGGCTGGTTGCTAAAGGCTATGCTCAGAAAAAGGGCATAGATTATGAGGAGACATTTGCTCCTACATCCCGGATGACCACCATCCGATCAGTAATTGCAATGGCTGCACATTTTGAGTGGAATGTTCATAAGTTGGACATAAAAACAGCCTTCTTAAATGGGGACTTGTTGGAAGAGGTGTATGTCAAACCACCTCCGGCTTTGAAATTACAGCAAATGCACTTCAAGTATGCAAGCTCAACAAAGCTTTATATGGGCTGAAACAGGCCCCTCGTGCATGGTATGCCAAGATACATGCCTTTTTGACCAGCAAGGGGCTGCACAATAGTCCTACTGAGAGCACCCTCTACATCAAGATGGATGGGGGGGAAATATTACTCATCCTTCTTTATGTCGATGACTTACTGCTCATACAGTCCAATGAAGAAAAAATTGCAGATTTCAAAGCTGATTTGCAGACCAACTTTGACATGTCAGATTTGGGGCTGCTTCACTTTTATTTGGGGATCTAGTTCTCTATGAGAGACGTGGCACTGTTATGTCTCAGTCCAAGTATGTTCAGAAACTCTTGGACAAATTTAACATGCAAGAGTGTAAGCCCATAGCCACTCCTATGGAGCCGGGGCTGAAACTCACAATGCATGATGCAAGAGAATCAGTTGATGCCACACTTTACAGTCAGGTTGTTGGATGCCTCATATATCTCTGCAACACTAGACCTGATATTCAGTTTGCAGTATCTCAGGTGAGCAGGTACATGCACAGCCCAAAAACTATGCATTGGCAGGCAGTTAAGCGCATCTTCCGTTATTTGCAGGGCACAAAGTCTTTTGGGCTTACTATTTCCCAGGGGGGGTGACTTGCAGATGCATGCCTACAGTGATTCAGATTGGGCTGGTGATTATGACACTAGGCAGTCCACTAGTGGCAATTGTTTCTTTTTGGGTAAATCTTGCATTTCATGGTTGAGCAAGAAACAATCTACAGTGGCTACCTCATCATGTGAAACTGAGTACAGGGCAGCTTTCACAACAACAGTTGAATGTGTCTGGCTGCGACGTCTATTTGCTGATCTTCATCTGTCTTTGGAGGGTCCCTCTCCAAGTCTCACTGATAGTCAGAGTGCCATTGCAGTGGCAAAGAATCCAGTGTTTCATGCTCGCACGAAACACATCGAGGTTCATTATCACTACGTCAGAGAGAAGTTGCATGCAGGAGAGATCAGTATGATCTTTGTGTCCACACATGACAACGTTGCAGATATTTTCACCAAAGCACTACCACGTGAAAAGTTTGAGGCATTTCGCATTGCCCTGAACTTATATCCGTTTGGTGATTGATCAGCCTTGTACATGACATTGGCACTGCAGGGGGGTGTTAGAATTATAGATATAATTCAGCAGTGACCAATGTAATATAATAAGCTAGTTAGGGGCACTTTTTCCTCTTTAAGAGGTTTTTCCCCCTAACCGCAGTTAGTTCACTAACTATGGTTAGTGACTACTAAGGTTTTGTCACTAGGACAAAACCTTATCTTTCTTTCATTGTGTTGTACTACACACTCTTCTATTGCAACTAAGCTTTCAGCTTCCAAGCTTCCAGCTCTCACTCTCTCTTGCTCTCTTTCACTCACTCTCTACTCACAGGAAGTGGTCCCACGAAGTCCATACCTATGTCCTGGGAAGGACTGTCGGGTATTGGCAATGAGCTGTATACATCCTTCCACTTCTTTGGCCATTAGAAATAGCGCTTTTACTTCTCCAAAGTACCATTGATACCTTGATGACCACCTGTGAGGGTGTCATGGGCATCATGAAGAAGTAATTGCCATTCGTCTTTGAGTACACATAATCTTTTCTTATAGAAAAGCCAACAGTCCTCTACCGAGTAATGGCCTAGAGCAATGGTCGTGGCTAATTGATAATGTGTGCCAAACTCTGTTGAATCCGCGTACTGTGCCTTCATACTTTCAAGGTCCTTTTCTTGGATTTCAAGCACAGTGGCCTTCTTAATGGTCTGGACTGAGCCTTTTCGACTGAGAGTGTTGGCAACGGGGTTGTTTTTGCCGGGGACATACTCGATGATTCCCTCAAACTGCTGGAATATCTGGCTCCACGGTTGCTACCGATCACTCCATTGTGAACTAGGCATTGTGTGAAGCCATTTAACGGCTTGGTGATCTGTCTTGACCGTGAAAGTCCATTCGTAGAGCAAAGGCTTCCAATGTTTTAATACTTGGATGACACCGAGGAGCTCTCTATCATAAACTGAATAGTTCTTTTTGGAATTGTTGAGCTTTCTGCCGTAATATGTCACAGACCTATCCTCTTGCTATAAAATTGCCCCGATGGCGACAGGGCTAGCGCCTGTGATTACTAGAAATTGATCATCCTAAGAGGCGATCTTCATAGCTGGTGCTGTTGTGGTTGTCACAGTTTGGGACTTCTCTGAAGAAAATAAAGAGTAATCTTTATTAGAATCGACTTTGGTCAAAGAATGGTGAAGTTGATTAACCAAGAATAAGTTTTATTGTTTTACTTTTGACTTGCGTTGGTAAAAGGAGAATTGTGGGATGCCCACAAGGGACTAGAAATAGTCCAAGAACTGGGAATGCATGCATTTCGCTAGCCTCTAATGGGTTAAAGTGTTGGAATTTGTTTGTGCCATGTGGAGGACCTAAGAGAGTGCAAAAAGGACCCAACAGTGGCTCAAAAAGTAAAGACAAGGGGGCACCTCATTAAAAGGAGGGCCCACAAGATTAAAAGGCGCCCAAAAGCTCCAGAGTACCAGAGTTAGAAGGAAAAAGACTAAAAGCTTGGCTTTTGTAAAAGTAGCGTTTAGAAAGTAGGTCCTAGCTTTTTGCTAGGCCAAGAGTATAAAAGAAGGCCCTAGGCCTCCTAGATTCATTCAGAATTGTACTAAGTTCTATGCTCTTTCAAGAGCCAGGTGTACAAAGATTATTTTTATTGTAAGAAAGATCTTGGGGGGGGGTCTAGTCCTTATTTATGGGCCCTAGTGCTGTGTCTTGCTCCTTACCCTTCTCTCCCAGCACTCTACCATAGCTCCAACATGTATCTCAAGAAGTGTGCGGATTTTCCAGCGTCAGGTTACAGTGGTATCAGAGGGTGGTTTTGCTACTTTCCTTGGTAGCAACGCTCCGCAGACCTTGGTAAAGACGTCCGACATGCGCATATCGGGAGACCTTGAAAATCGCACCGATTGCAGGCACATATCAAAAATCCCGCAGATGAAACATTTTAAGGCGGCAGGCAAAGCAGACGGAATACATACGTGCAGGCGTAGGCAGACGGAACACCATCATCCACAGGCGCGGGCAAACAGACCAGTCGGACGGTTTGCGAAAAGGATGGAGCATCATCCGCAGGTGGGTTCACGGACCAATGGAACTCATTGCAAGCTTGCAGACGTGGGTTTTGCAGAAACATGCGTATAGCTTCTATATTTTTATTATATTTTGGCCCATACCCTAGTCTAGTGGTTGAACCATACAACCAAGAGCCACACCCATCTTGTGAACCGTCCGTGTACAACAAGAAGAATAACCAGATGGCTCCTCTTGCTTCAAGAATTCAACTTCAAAATAGTGGTCCGCAAACGTGCCCAACACTACATTGCAGATCACATGTCTCGTGTCAAGTCAGGAGAAGAAGCCACTGGAGTAGAAGACGACTTATCAGATGCCACACTATTTCAAATAGATGCTGTTCCAGAATCGTGTGGAGATATCATTGGGTACTTGATGGCAGGAAGAGAAGACGAAGCTCCGAGATTTGATGCATTCAGCCTTCGTGGTTGAATTGTTAAGGGAAGACCTCCTTCACACTATGGCAGAAAAAGGAAAGGGTGTGGATACTAGCAAGAGGGTTGTGGCACCAACCCAAGGTTTAAAGAGTTTTCAGCCTCAAAAGTCGAGGGGCCCATTCAAGCCCTTCAAAGGGAAGTCAAAGTTTACTCTTGAACAGATTGAAACCTTCCGAAAGGAGAGTAAGTGTTTCCACTGTGGATTAGAAGGGCATATGGCTGCCTAGTGCCCCGAAAGCCCTGTGGGTCCAAGGGAGCAGAAAACACCAAGAGAACTGCCAAAGCTTGTGGCGGGAGGAGTCCCAGATATGTTGGGCAGAACCACAGAACCAGGAAACCAAGAACTTTAAAAAAGGAAACCAAGAACTTTGCCTCGCGCGGGGTAAAGTAAGAGATCAAAATGCCTTAATTCTTTTTATCTTTGGATGCAAAGCATGTTTTTGAAGGGGATCCAATCAAAGTCACACGTTTGATTGGAAAGCTCAGAATTCATGTAGAGGACTATGTAGACCACGAAGAGTTTTATGTTTCACCACTCAAGCATTATGATGCTATTTTGGGTATGCCGTGGTTCCATAGAAAGGAGATAGTTCTTAATTCTAAAGCAAGAATAAGCAACACAAGATTTTGGCCAAGGGAAATGGCGAGACCATTCCAGCTGTGTCAAGTGTTTCCATTGCTAAATCATTAAAGTCTGCAATTTCAGTTCCTAGAATCTTTCAAAGTGGGAATAAGTCCTTCAGAAAAAGAAAAATCTTAGTTCCTAGAATCTTTCAAAGATTGTTTTTCCGATTCTCTACCAGGAGAGCTTCCTCCAGAATGACTTGAAGATCATGTTATAGAGCTCCTTCTAGGAAGTGAGCCCCTGAATCAACCACCTTATCATGTGAGCGGCGCTGCCCAGGCTGAAGAGATTATGGCACAGGTACAGGATTTTCTCTCCAAAGGACTTATCAGGGCCAGTTCCTCACCCTTTTGCTCACCAGTGCTCTTAGTTCAAAAGAAGGATGGCTCTTATCGTATGTGTGTGGATTATAGAGCTCTTAATAAAATGACAGCCAAGAACAGGTTTAATCCCTTGCATAGATGATATTTTGGACAGACTGAAAGGGGCCACGATTTTCAGCCGTATTGATTTAAAAAGTGGATATCATCAGATAAGGATCCACCCGCAAGATGTCCATAAGACAGCTTTTCGGATTTTATGAGTTTTTGGTGATGCCTTTTGCTCACCAATGCACTAGCCACTTTCAATCATATGATGGACAGAATTTTCAGATCCTACAAGCACTTAACAGGCACTTTCTTTGATGATATTTTGGTCTTTTCTAAGACAAAAGAAGAGCACAAAGAGCTCTTGGCTACTGTATTTCAGGAACTCAAAAATCGTAAACTTTATATTAATGCCAAAAAAAGTGAATTCTTTCTTGACGAGATTCATAACTTGGACACATTATTTCCGACGGGATTAGGATGGATCCAGCCAAGATTAAAGCTATACAAGAATAGCCAGAGCTCATCTCAGTACATGAAGTACATAGCTTTCTTGGGCTTTGTTCCTATTACAGACGCTTCATCCGACACTTTGCTGATATAGCAGCCCCCTTACATGACTTGACCAATAAAAATGTAGTTTTCAGGTGGGGAGAAGGACAAAGGACAGCTTTTAATGCTCTCAAAGAAAAGCTAACGACTGAGCCTATTCTCATTGTTCCAGATTTACAGAAACCGTTTGATGTGGAGTGCGATGCATGTGGAGAGTGTGTGGGAGCTGCCCTCCATCAAGAAGGTCTGGTTATAGCTTATGAAAGCAGGAGGCTGCGTGATGCCGACATGCTTTTGGGTGTTTATGAGAAAGAGATGCTAGAAGTTATTCATGCTTTAAATATTTGGAAGCTGACTTTACAGTCAAGACCGGCCACCAGAGTCTCAAGTATTTTTTGACTCAGACCAAGATCTCCAAAAAGCAAATGAAGTGGGCAAGTTTTCTGTCCATATTTCATTTTCAGATTTTTAATACCTCAGGAGCTCGGAACAGGGTTGTGGATGCTTTATCTAGAAGGTCTAAAGTGAATAATGTCACCATAGCATATCACCGAGACTTGGAGGCCATGAAAGAGCTTTATTTATAGGATCCATATTTCGGAGAGACCATGAGAAATATTCAGCTTGCGGTATCATTCAGCCAGTAGACATTGAAAGACGGATTTCTCATGAAAGATGATCATCTTTGGGTGACCCAAGACATGCGAGCCAAAATTTTGGAAGAATGTCATGCTCCTCCTTTATGTAGGACATCGAGGTATTTTGTCTACTACATAGGCCATTGAGAGATATTTCTTTTGGCCAAGGGATGCAAAAAGACATTCACAAGTTTGTAACTGAATGTCTTACGTGCCGAAAGGTAAAGTATGATAGGCACAAGACCCCATGACTTCTCATGCTGCTGCCCATACCGCAGGGACCATGGGAAAGCATCGCCATGGATTTCATCTTTGATCTTCCTAGATCCAGATACGGGAATGATGGGGTATGGACCATCATTGATAGGTTCAACAAGCAGTCCCATTTCATTCCAGTAAGAAAAACTATTAAGGCAGATCACATGGCCCGATTGTTTTTGGCACAGATCTTCAAGCACCATGGGATGCCTAAGTCGATTGTTAGTGATCGAGACCCCAGGATGACTAGTTTATTGTGGAAAGCATTATTTGATAATATGGGGACCAAGCTTCCTCAGTCAGACATACAATTTGAGAATGCCAATTCCACGGTATTGGATCTTCTCAACATGAAAAGCCCCATTCGAAGTTATTTATGGAAAGGTGATTCTACCACCTATCTTTAGAACAAAGGACGAGAGATTTGCAGCCGACCAGTATGTCCGAGACTTAGATACAACTTTCTTTCAAGTACGGATAGCAATTGAAAGATCTCAACAAAAGCAAAAGAAGGCAACAAACAAGCACCGGAGGAAGATAAATCTCCAAGAAGGAGACCGGGTCTTACTAAAGTTTTAAAAAGCATGACACAGAAAGATTAAAGGAAAAGAGAAAGTATACCCAAAGTTGTCTCCTAGGTATTATGGACCATTCAGAGTTAAGTGAGGCCATAAATGAAGTCGCTTTTCGACTAGAGTTGCTTGAGACTTTGAACATTCACAATGCTTTTCATGTGAGTCTTCTAAAGAAGTATTAAGGACCAGAACCCACAGAACCAATTCAAGAAGAGCCACTTGAGGCGGAAGAAATGGGAGGAGATCCTCCAACT
The DNA here is from genome assembly GCF_047967505.1 of Dipteris shenzhenensis. NCBI lineage: Eukaryota > Viridiplantae > Streptophyta > Polypodiopsida > Gleicheniales > Dipteridaceae > Dipteris > Dipteris shenzhenensis. The sequence goes on from NC_141604.1 coordinate 50,384,281, forward strand.
AGAACAAATTGTATACCATACAGAGAAGAAAGGACCCAAATGCAAGGCTATCCATAGATACCTTGTCAAGTTTAAGAATTATTCGGCACTTGATGCCAAGTGGGTAGATTAGGAATTTTTCTTAGAGTATCCTCAAGTTTTACAGTTGTATCAAGAAGCTTTTCACTTGAGGACAACTGTTTAGAAGCCGAGGGGATGTCACCATTTGGGACTTCTCCTAAGAAAATAAAGAGTAATCTTTATTAGAATTGACTTAGGTCAAAGAATGGTGAAGTTGGTTAACCAAGAATAAGTTTTATTGTTTTACTTTTGCCCTGTATTGGTAAAAAGAGAACTGTGGGGATGCTCACAAGGGACTAGAAAGAGTCCAAGAACTAGGAATGCATGCATTTCGCTAACCTCTAATGGGTTAAAGTGTTGGAATTTGTTTGTGCCATGTGTAGGACCTAAGAGAGTGCAAAAAGGACCCAAGAGTGGGGAGACAAGTGTAAAAAGAAGGTCCCACAAGGCTCAAAAAGTAAAGACAAGGGGGCAAAAAGACTAAAAGCTTGGATTTTGTAAAAGTAGCTTTTAGAAAGCAGGCCCTAGCTTTTTGCTAGGCCAAGTTTAGAAAAGAAGGCCCTAAGCCTCCCAGATTCATTCAGAATTGTACTAAATTCTATGCTCTTTCAAGAGCCAGGTGTACAAAGATTATTCTATTGCAATAAAGACCTTCGAGGAGGTCTAGCCCTTATTTCTGGGCCCTAGTGCCGTGTCTTGCTTCTTACCCTTCTCTCCCAGCACTCTATCTAATTGCAACCGTAGAGGCTCTCACGGCGAAGATACTATCAGCAACTAGTACCTCGGGTGAAACAAAATGCAACACCAAGTGTCCTCTAGATACATGAGCGGGTCTGTACAAAAGGAATGGAAGTGCTAACTCCCCCCTTGTGCATCAGGTAATGCTACAGACACCTGGCGCAGCGCTGTACCTGAATGAGTGCCACACAAAGTGGGCTCCAACTGGAAAGCCTCAAGGTAAATCTATAACACATGAGGAGTATCTGCTAACTTGTCCTCGTCCAACCACTTCACATGCAATGATGAATAATTACAAAATTTCACCAAGTAGCGTCTTGCAACTTTACCTCTTACCTTCCTTTCCCTATGTGCTAGAATCTGCTTGGGTACAAGGATCTCATCCATATCTTCCACCTCTGGATGCATCTCTGAGGGCAGATCCGTAGGCACATCACCTTGAAAAGACTTAAGGAGGCTCACATGAAAAGCATTTTGAATTTTCCAATGGTAAAGCAACTGTAAGCGAAATGCTACATCATTAATCGACTCAGTTACCTTAAAGGCCCATAGTACCTCATACTCAACTCAGGGAATAGCTGAGTATGACCTTGTGTACTTTTCAGCCTTGCTTTATGAAAATACAGCAAAACATAATCACCTTCCTTGATGACAACGTCACGCCTGTGCTTGTCTGCTGCCTTTTTCTGCTTCTTTTGTGACTTCTGCAATGCTTGTTTCACCCTCTTATAAGCTATGTCCAAGCTCTCCACATACTTATTAGCCTCAAAAATTTTATCTTTCGTCTGCAAGATGGGTGGAATCTTATGTCGGCCTTCCACTATCTCAAATGGAGCTTTACCTGTGGAAGAATGTACCATGTTATTGTATGCATACTCCACCAATGGTAAAAACTTCTCCCACTGTGACTGGTGCTCCAAAACATAGCATTTCAGCAAATCTAGAACTGTGGAATTAGCCTCCTCCAATTGCCCATTGGTCTGTGAATGAAAAGCAGAAGAGAATAGGAGAGTAGTGCCCATATTCTCAAAAAGTCTCTGCCAAAACAAGCTAGTCATGCGTGGGTCTCTATCATTCACAATGGACTTTGGCATACCATGATACTTGAAGATATTGTGCATAAATAACTTCGCCATGTGATCTACCCCAATCTTCTTTTGTACAGGAATGAAGTGCGCCTGCTTGAAGCGATCAATGATCATCCATATTCCATCATTACCTGTAGGAGTCTTTCACAAATCAAAAATAAAATCCATGGCTATGCTCTCCCATGGTACATTGGGTAGGACGTAATAGTCCAGGAGTCGTCCTGCGATCATACTTCACCTTCTGACAGGTTATGCATGTGCGAACATGCTTCTCAACATCTCGACGCAGCGTAGGCCAATAAAAGAAAAGCTCTACTGCCTTGACTGTGGCATCAATACCATGATGTCCTCCATATGGTGGATCATGACATTCACTCATAACCTTCTGCCTTAGCTCCTTAGTTACACATAGCCTGCCATGCATCATAATAAACCCATCCTTTAATGCTCGTGCCTCTGTCCATTATTAAGCTGGTCATATATTTCAGCAAATTGCTCATCTTCTGCATAGTAATCCTTCATTACGTCCAATTCATTGTGATAAGCAATTGTCACAGCTGAAACTTGTGGCTTCCTGGACAAAGAATCTGCAAGCACATTCTTCTTGCCTTTAACATGTACAATCTGAAAATGAAACATTTGTAGGCCATCTTCTGGTGGTTCTAGTGATGCCCTATAGGCCATGGTATGTGCCTTGTAGGCATAAATGTAGGCACTTGTAGTGTTAGTGCCTTTTAGGCCACATAGGACACTTAGTCCTATGTGACACCTAGGATACTTAGTCCTAGGTCTAGGTACAAGTACCTTGTACTTCTATTTTTCATTATCCAAGATGTGACGTGATAGACTCTATCGACTCTTTGCAACCTGCACTCTCTCTTTGCCTATCGATCCTACAGTGGTATCAGAGCCACGTTAATACTTGCTTCCTGCTCCTGGACTCGCACCAGCTCCCTTCAGCCTACTTGCTCCTCCACCCGTACAGTCCGTACGATTGTACGAACCCACGTACAAACAAGCTTGCAATCAAGATTCCGGCCGTACGGAACAAGAAGTACCTGCTAGAGCCGTACGCTCTTCTCCGTACCTGTGCTTTCGTACACCAAACGTCCGCACGGCAGAAGTACTGCGCCATACACCTTTTGTACAGCCGTATAGAAGGTATCGTACTTGCTTCAATACTTCCGTACTTGAGTTCAATACATCATAAGTGTGCGTATATTGTCCGTACTATTCCGTACATCGTACATACGCTGTGCACCGTACATTGGAGCTGCTCCATACAACCGTACATAGGAGTTGTCCGTGCAGCGTACCCGTTTTGCACGTTACCGTACAGGGGTCCGTACTGCTCTCGGTACAGGCAGCATATCTGTCCCGTACTGTGTTTCCGTACAGTTGTACATCTTGCATCCGTACAGCCGTACATTGGATTCCGTACTGTTCCGTACGTCTATTCAGTACCTGTGCCGTACGTTGTACTTGCTTTGGGATTTGGTTCAGGACAGTCACTTTGTGCCACGCCATCACTCAAGTCAACAAAATTTGGGGTTTTTTTGTGTTGGGAGCTCAATTTCAACTGGTGTTTGGGACAATAACTCATACTTTTGCAGCTTCAAGCCTTGAGGCTATACATTGAGTCACATTTGCAGGACATTGAGTCAAATTTTCAGACATTGAGTCACTTTTGCAGGACATTGAGTCAGATTTGCATACATTGGTTCACATTTGCAAAAATGTCAGCAAAATTTGGGGCTTTTCTGCATTTGCCCTCTTTTTGGCCCATTTGCCCTCATTAAATTTGGGGCTTTTGCCTGATTTGCTGTTTTTGCAGTGAACATTGCCTGCCACAGTCACATTTGGGTCAGATCTGCATTTGCCCTTTGATTTGGGTCAGAAATTTGCAGATATTTGCTGTCATTTTTGGACAGCCAGCTTTTTGCAGTGATAGCCTTGAGGCTTTTGGGTTTTCAGGTCTTTTTCAGGGTATCACATTTGCTATGACGAGGTGGTGCCAAATTCACAGCTTGTTAGTACCACATTGAATGGACTGCCAGATGCATGTCAAGGGTTTGCTACAACCCTTCGATTAGTGGCCATGGTTAATCCAAACCACTATTCTTATGATCAGCTAGTTACTTTGCTTTTGCAGGAAGAGCAAAGTAGAGCTAATAGACAAGCTAGTATTCCTGATCATGCATTTGCTTCACAGTAGACAGGAAGAGGCAAGGCTTCCAAGCCTATGGGCAAGCCAAAATCTGTGCATAGCAGCTGCAATTCCTCCCATGCATCTAAAAATACAGCAGATAAGGCAAAGAAGAAAAGATGCAACTATTGTCGCAAGCCTGGACATGACATTTCAAAATGTAGGAAGCGCATTGCTTCAGAGAAAAAGAAAGCATGATTGACACTTAATGCCTCTCATGCTATTAAATCCCATGAGCCAAAAGATGCTTCACATGCATATGCTCTTCAGGATGATTGGGCATGGGCTGTCCATTGCTCATTTGATCCATCCAAAGCTGATGCATTCTTTACTACTAATGATGCTCAGTCCTGGTACTTTGATAGTGGTGCTTCCTGATCAGCTAGTTACTTTGCTTCCTGATCAGCTAGTTACTTTGCTTTTGCAGGAAGAGCAAAGTAGAGCTAATAGACAAGCCAGTATTCCTGATCATGCATTTGCTTCACAGTAGACAGGAAGAGGCAAGGCTTCCAAGCCTATGGGCAAGCCAAAATCTGTGAATAGCAGCTGCAATTCCTCCCATGCATCTAAAAATACAGCAGATAAGGCAAAGAAGAAAAGATGCAACTATTGTCGCAAGCTTGGACATGACATTTCAAAATGTAGGAAGCGCATTGCTTCAGAGAAAAAGAAAGCATGATTGACACTTAATGCCTCTCATGCTATTGAATCCCATGAGCCAAAAGATGCTTCACATGCATATGCTATTCAGGATGATTGGGCATGGGCTGTCCATTGCTCATTTGATCCATCCAAAGCTGATGCATTCTTTACTACTAAGGATTATACGTGTCATGATTACAATATGGGAGAAAGGACTGCAGTCGCAAGCTGATTGCCTTTGCCAAGATCATATACGCAGTGCCTAAGAAAGTAATGGGCCTCCATTGGATAACTGAAATTTTGGACACCCCCTTTGGGATAAGATGAATGAAATCCTCTGCAAGTTGCCCTTGCGAAGAGCATCCCAGATTGGTGAAAGGTTGTATCAAGTAGAATAGGTGAAGGCTGAAGCATCTATAGCAATCACGTTCATGCATCTCCTCATCTTTACCAAATTCTGTTTTTGAAAATCCAAAACCCATTGGAAAACAATTGAATGTTTGCAAATGCACCCTTTCCAAGCATCTGACAAGCGTGGCACTTAATGAGTGTCTTCAATTATTTTGACTGACAAAGATGGTCATTCCTTCAGAAGACACCTTCTGTGCATTGCCCGCGCTTCTTTCCCCCCCCCCACCCCCTCTCTCTGGTAGTCTAACTGCATCTGGGTAAAGTTGATCAGCCACATTCCCTGGTTAGTTTCTTTGAAGCCCAGATGCCATCTGTGCATTTTAAATAATCTATGCGTACAATGATCATAGGCTAAGCTATATTGCCGTCCTTTTATACCTTTGGCATACTGTTAAAATTTCCTGTATTTCCTTGCTTCATTTTTAATGCACTGCTGTATACAATCTTTCAGTATTGCTGCTGGATCTTCGTTGTCCGTGTCTGGATTGGGACTGAATTTCAGTATTTTCATGCAGCATCTCGAGGTGGAAGAAAGTAGTGGACATGAGGAAGGTGGAAACAATGATAATGACAATGTTGTCTTGAGTACGCTGGCTACAAAAAAGAAGGGATCCATTTTTTCAGTTGAAGGATGGAAAAAAATTGCAACAGATGATTTGGATGCAAAGAATGTTTTGTCTAGCCAAGAAGTTTCTGAAAGGCCATATCTGGAAGGGTTCTCTTCCATAGTTGGTACTAAGAAAGATGACATTTTCAAGCATGACAGTCAAGGCAATGGGGAACCATACCTCAGTATGCCTGCTTCTGCATGTGATGGGAGTGGAAAAAATCTGGAAATTCCAGAACCAGCAGAGAATGTTGTTGAAGACATGCTGGGCCTTTTCTTTGGGCCTTCATTGAGTAAAGCAGTAAATTCTAAAACGGAATGTACACAAGCGATTGCAGCGGATGTGACAAGTAGCTTGATCCTTTCGGAACCCAGTATATCAGAAGTGGATCTACCTAAAAGTATTGATCCTGTGCCTAAGCCTAAGAAGAAAGGAAGTCTCAAAGATAAAGTGATGATGTTTCTAGGTGACTCAAGTTAACGTCTGAGTTCCCCATCTTGTATAGTTTTAATTTCACAGTTATATTAGGTTACCGCAAATTGTGCAATTGAGTACTTATCCTTCTGGGCTGAATTCCTGTACTATGGGTTCCTACTGGGTTCAAAGTGTGCAGCAGCACACTATGCTTTAAACTATACTTACCTCCTACTCTGTTCTATCCTTCTTATTCTTCTTCTTACATGCAGTCATGCAAGTGCACACCTTGTGCACCATACACGTGTGTGCATGCATGAGTCTTTTCTTTTGGACTATCAAATACAAGTATCTAAAGATACGGTCCTAACAACTTTTGCTTCTGCAATATCTTATGTATCAGGTTCTTCCTTATGGTGTACGGGTTTATAATATGAAGAGAAAATATTATTTTGTAAATTATCAGTGGATATTCACTTTTTCAGCTTGTGCATAGTTCTCTCATGAAAGCTACTTGAGAGTTAATTTTAAAATTTGGATTTGGAGTAATAAATTTTTTTGAAAAACAAACCTCAAAGGTGGCAAATGAAAAGGTGTGTTTGAAAGCATACTTCATTCTCGCATATATGCAAATGTTTGCACAAAAGGTGCACACATGCATTCCTTTGGATACGCACTTGCACGCATTCTCACACACGTGGAGTTGGGTCTTTTTTTGGTGCTAAAAGATTAAATATCACCATTGGAACCTATTCTTAACAAGTATCACATGACGATTGGGCAATTTGGTTACACTTTAAATTCAAAGAAAATGCATAACTATTTAGCAAGTATGTCTAAAACTTGCATAATCAACCATTTTATCTAGCAAATTACCTTATGCTTATGCTCTCTCTCTCTCTCTCTCTCTCTCTCTCTCTCTCTCTCTCTCTCTCTCTCTCTCTCTCTCTCTCTCATGCATGCACGCATGTGCAAGCGTACGTGCGCTTACATGCGCATGATCCTAACCAAGTGGTTTGCTTCACATGTTTGGTGAATGATAATATGTTCCTTGTATTTTCATTTGGTGATTCTTTCACTTCCTTACTGATGTTTTAGCTAGAAACAACCCTAGCTCAAGAGATCCCTTGGGTGAGTGAGTGTGATGCCCTATCACACTCACTCACATAAATTATGGTCTTGCCTTCTTATGGATAGATTTATCTTATGACCTCTCTAAAGTCCATAGTCTTCGAATCTTAAGGAGTGCCGTATAGGACCTTGAAGTTGACTTTTGATAGGATTGCACCATTTGTAATTTAGGTCATTATGAGCAACTCAAAGTCAGAGCTCTATCTTTCATAATAACCCCTACTTGGCCTTGATAGTGTGAGGAATACACTATTTGTAAAAAGGATCATCCCTCAAGAGCGCCCAAAGGTAGTATGTGCATTTCAAAAATGGGTACCATAGTACTTTGATAATTGTATCTCATGCTAAAGACAATGGAAACACTATGGAGTAGGTAAATTTGTAACATTTGCCTGAAGGGTAGTGTCGTCTTCCTTATCCCTAGCCACATCTCCCTTGTGTCCATTGTTCTTTATACTGTGTGAAAGATATGGAGCGTTCTCTAGAATTTACGTTTTCTTACCTCTTTGTTGCTGCTTTGCATCCTTGCTTTCCATCGTTGCTACCTTGCCCTAAGTCTAACATGTGAGATGACCTCTTTCTTGTTTCTCCCCCATTGCGACTTGCCTATCTGGCCTCTCCATCATAGTGAAAGCTTTCATCGTGATCTCGTTCGACTCATGTGCATCACAAAAGGTTCTTGTTTCTTTCAAGACATGTCTCTCATAGTCTTCCTTACGAGTGTCAAAGGGATTTATAGGGCATAAATAATACTTGCCCTCTTCTAGTTTGTTTGAACTCATATCTGATTGGTAAATGGGATAACATGTAGATGGGCTCTCAATCATAGAGAGCCACTATAATGCTTCCCTAAGGAGATTTTCCTTTGGCTTTTAAAAAGATCTCAATTGGTCCTTCCAACATGTATTTTGGAGTATGTGAAAATAAGTTTGAGTATTTTAGAAGTATGACAACTTGTTTGCATGCTAAATTTTACTATTCCTACCATCGTGCTAGGTAGAAGTGGATTGCATCCCATTTGATTTCAAATGTTGGAACTAAATAAGCTATCCACTTGTCCCCATATTTCCTAGGAAACTTGGTTATTTATCTCCAGCCTACCCTTAGATTCACCAAAGGAATTTAGATTGAATGCCCTCAATGGTGTCCTGTTAATCCCTAACAATGAGATTATCAAAATAGATAATGAATGATAAGGACAATACTAAATGCCATACTCCTGTTGGTTTTTTTGTTCGTACCAAAGGATTGAAAATTCAAAATGGATGATAATGACACACACCATGCCAAAAACATATAGAACCTCTGTAGGCCTTACATTAAATGTGCTTGTAACTTGACTAATTTTCGTGGAAAGGCTCAGCCATGTGAACATACATAGAATGGTTTGACTACCATGTATGGTTCTAGCTCAATCCCTTGGAGTTACTTTTTCTTAAAAAGAAGCTGTTGGTTTAGATTGCATTCAGACATTCTAACATTAGAAAAAAAAAAGGATTGCGGCTTATCAATAGAGGATCCCAACACCATTTATTTGTTGGTCTTAGGGACTTTTTGTAAGCATCCAATTGACTTGTTTTGAATCTTCCATGCACGTATTAACAAAAAGAAATTGGTGGTACAGATATCTACATGGAAGCATATACACACAACAACGAACTCAACCGTGTCAATTGGAAGCATTGCTATCCATGTACCAAATGTTACAACCTAGAGTCACTATGAATACAAAGCAATTTTCCACCACCCAAGCAATTATAGTGTGAGTCCTTGATTATGTTCCCTACCTCTACCCTAATTTCTAGTTTGGCTTTCTCGACTCACCTCCTTTAACCAACCATCCCTAGTTGAAGCAAGTCTTGTTAGTTGGGTACAATATTTTTAGACCTTAAACCCTCATCTAGCTTGCTCTTTCTAGGTCTCTTTTATGTTTCTTGTTAGCCAGGATTTAAATCTACCCTACTTCTTCTAATGGGCCTCTTGCTAAAGGAGCTATGGAACTAAAGCTGACCTTTGTCCTATAATCATGGCTATCACAAACCCTTTTTACCTTGAGGGAAGCATACCCTACACTAGGCTATTGATCCAACACAACTCCATTTTTTTACAAACTATAGCAAATTTAGCTCGGATCACCTTACATTGAACTCATGATGTATTTTGCATCGAATCTACCTTGTCTACCTTCATGTTTAAGATCTACTTCAAGGTTGAGTGTCCAAGCTTTGTTGTTCACCTTGAACATCTCCTTGAGCAGCTTCGTCTCCACCAAATCATAACATATATAATTCAAACTACAGAGAATCAAATAAGAGAAAAATAAGAACACATATAACTAAGATCCCCAAGATGGACTTTGCAGACTGTCAAAGACGGGGCCTGCAGGCTACAAAGAAGAAAAGAAGGGGCAAGGGAATGGAGGCAGCAACTAAAAGCCGTTATCCTAGCCCCCAGCAAAGGGGAAGCAAAGCAAGGCAAGCCTTCCTTCAGCCCGAGGGAAAAATAACATCAACCACAACCCGAGCATGGAGAAAAGAGCTTGTAGGTTGTAAGGCAATAGCTATGAGTAGGCAAGGCCACCCGAGGAAGTGAGAAGGGGGAGATATGATACGAGAAAGTAGGCGAGAGGATTAACGGGACAATAATTGGCTGAGGAACATGAAAAAACAAACAATGGTGCCTTACATGACTTTAGATTTCAATAAGCGTTGACCCTATACATGTTCAATATCTCAACTTCAATACAAGCAACTAGAGGTTGGGCTTCAAGAATAATCAAAGCTTCATTAGTAGTCTCTTGAGGGTTAAGAAAAGATATTCCTTGACCAATTTTTAATCTACATGGACATATCTTGGACATTCACCTCATATGGACAAGAATGTACCCTCCACAGACAATGCTAGCTATGGATTCACTATACTATGTTAGGTGAGATGTGTGACACAAAACTACTAGAATATCTTCAATGAATCGAAATTATTTTGTCCTTCATAAATGGATCAAAATATCTTTGTATCAAAGTATTTTTGACTTCCTTACTGAGATTACGTTCACGTTTTCACGTTTGCATTAATGGGTTGTTAATGTTTGCTAATTACGCTCTAAAGTAGCATGAAATCAACATGATCACGTTGATTGTTGGGAAAAATTATCGATAAATTGGGTAAGACTACCATCGGTATTATTAACATACTCGGAGGTAGTATTTACATTACCAACAGTTATTTATTACCATGGGTATTATAACCGACGGTAATATAGTATTACTGTTAGTTGTCATCATACTACCACTGGTAGTAGCTATAGTATCGATGGTATTGTTAGCTATGGATTCACGATTTCCTGTGCAACTTAGTGCTATATATTGGTAGAAAGGACAATGCAGGATCTTCATTCAATCCGATTGTGGTTCATATCCTGATAAACCATTTGGTAGGTTGGGATAGAAAGGTGAACCATGATCTAGATTGTATTGGTAAGGTTGGGTGGGGGAGGGTGAGTCAACATTCATTATACTTGTGGGTGTGCTTCGCTGCTCTGATTCCTTGCGATTTGGAGAAATCATAGACCACGAATCCGAGTGCTAGTGAATACAACTATTTGTTGTGTGCTCCTGGGGGCGGTCTATACTTCGACTCCTTGCATTTTGGGGAGCTTGTGGACCACGATCATGAGTGCCAAAATGAATGTTAGTGAGGAGTCTTGAGTTATGGATTTACAATGTAAGGTTGTGAGATTTTATTTTGTTCTAATTTATTAGTAAAGCATGGAGAGAAGGGGGATACGAGATGGCAATGATGTGAGCAGAAACAGAGTACGAGTTGCGACTACGAATGCACAATCAGAAAAACCTATGACTAGAAATGTTTGTGCACAACCTTCAAGATGAGTTGTCACTAGGCAAACTATGGATGCATCGAGTCATGCCCAAGCCAATATTGATATGCCTGATAATGTTCATGGGGTTGGACAAGTATTTGCAGAAGAGGATGTCGATGCCAAAATGGACACTACCCAATCCTTGATTTACCCTATGAGATTGTTAAACCAAGATACGAGGAGAGGATTTATGCAGTGTCACAATCTTCTCAAAGAGTTATTCCACATGCTCAGGGGAAAAAATATAAGTCGCATGGTCCAAAATGGGACTTTGTCATTAATATTCGTGAGGGGGTGTTGAGGATGGTGTAAATTGTACCATACCTCTAGGGCATTAGGGGCAAACCCTAACCCTAACCCTAAGGGGTACACATGTATATCTTCATGTTCATGTTCAATACAACTTAGCATACAGGTAGCTATATTGTGTGCACTCCTCACTCTCTCTCTCTCTCACTTCTGCTATCACTATCTAGCTTCACGAGCCATAGGTAGAGATCTATCTTGCGTGTTAGTGTCCACACAAGGTGTTTTGGCGTGGGAACTTGCAACACTTCTACTTCCATCACTGTGTGTGCTTGCAGACTCTACTCCACTTATCCCTTGATCTTCCCAAATTGATCTCGTCTTCGGATTTTTTCAAAAGATTGCAACTTCTTTGTCAAGGCGTGAGTTGCTATTTGTTGTTGCGGAACTTGGGGTCGCATATGGCTAAATGCTCTTTCTTGAGTCACCAAGAAAGTGACTCCTCATACGAGGTGCTCCCCTTGATTTGTGTATTCCACAATACTTGCATTTCCATTCAACATAGTCTTAAATCACACTGGGTAAGTAGACAAGACCTTTTTGTAAATTTCGTTTGGTGCATATGATAGCATCCAAAACTAAAAACAATCAGAGTAGTATGTGCATGTGTGGGCATAGTGACTACGTAGAGGAAGCATGTGCAGTGAGTACAACTTATGATCTTGCACATAATGTGCATTTCCCCCTCTTAAGTTGTGGGTCATCCTTTGCCTTTGGGAATAAAACCCAGAAGATAAGCTGAGGGGAAGAGGAAAGAAATATGCAAAAAGTAAAGTTCACTTGGATGGTCGATCGAAAGATGACTGCGTGAAAAACTGTGTATATGGCTGCATGTTGAACATGTCAAAGATGAGCATGTCATGAGTTACTGTGGACTATGCAGCTGCTCTGCAAAAGAGGCATCCCGATGTGAAGCTAGTCAATGTAGCTATAGCAGTGTGATCCGGTAGGTTGTGACAAGAGTGTCACCAACCCAAAAGAACTGATAGCATGTCAGAGGTATGCTGTAGTAGAGCTATAATATTTGTTGAATGATGTGGGGTCGAAGAAGACTGCATAGTCAAAGTGGACAGAGTGATCTAGGGGCGAAAAATATGGGGCTAAAGGTGATACATTGCTCTACTAATGAAGAGGACTATAAAAGTGATAAGGTACAGCAAACTGTCAAACCTGTATGCTCAACTGTCATGAGTTGAAGGTTGTCTGCTATGTGCATGGCTAAACATCCATCGACATAGTATCTAGCATTTGTCATAAGCTAGTCGAGAAGGAGGAGAGAGTGGCCTACAAGCTTGAGATACAATAACTAAAAAATCACAAGATGTCCCTGAGGCATATGCAATGCCGAATGCCAATGTAGGGATTGATATAAAATCATGGATCCAACCACTGGTTTGCATCAAGTACGGATTGCATACGATAGCCATAAGTGCATGCTGAAACACTGAGTCTCCCCAAGTTGTGCTATGGCTGAACTTGATGATGTCCATTGCACTAGGGTAGCAAGACTAAACTGATGCATAAATATCCACATATTGAGGAATGGCCTGTTGATTGAAAGAGGTGGTGATCACTATATCCAAAGGTGGTGCAATGCAGCATAACTGAGTCGATGCTAGAATGTCCTGAAGACTGATGTGCCGATCTGAATGGAAGGTGGAAACTGTGTCCATGACAGCATCATGATCAATGTTGGAATGAAATCACTTGAGGGCCTGAATGCACTATGGCATATATCTTTGCATGTGACTAGAGATGTGAGTGCCTCGTACTGAGGACTTACCTACTGATGAACAACTGTATGATCATAACTGAACTCCTGTTGTGTATCTATAAGATCTATGGTAGAAGATGGAGTCGGATCCATGCATGAAGATGATGGGTGTGCATGATAAGAATTAGTTTGTGCTGATGTTGATGGGACTGCCTCGTGCTGAGGGCTTACCGTTGAATTTGCATGATTAGAAACTGTAGGCTGATCCATGCTAACATGTGGTGTATCTACATCCTATTGCTCAAGGCCAATGAGGCTCGAGTCTGCATCATAAACTAGTACATACCCTGTGGAAATGAATGGTCGAAGAAGGTTCTCTTTCCACTCATGGATCTCGTCTGAAGTCATGACTGGTGTATCATCAACCGCATGATGTGAAGAGCTCCATGCTGAAGGCCGTCTAGTGCTAAAGGCAAGAGGCTTACTCGTGTATAGGTGAGAATGTCTACCCATGAGAACAGTGAAACAGTGCCACTGAGGGGCTTATGCTGAACTGTCAAAACCAAGTCAAACAACCGTGTGCCAAGGATCAAGCCTATAATCGAATGATGACAACTGTGTGTTAGAAGTAGCCAAGAGTCTGTACAAGGCTAATGTGTATGCATGCAGGAACCAATGCTAGAAATAGTGAATGAATATGAATGTACATGGGTGGCATATGTGTGCAAGATGTGCATCAATCTTGAATTCGAGAGAGATCACTGCCAAGTGTAACTAATGTGCGGAACTGCCAAATGCCAAGAGATTGATTTGGTGTCAGATGTGTGAATGTGTACACCGATGATAGAACTGAATGGGACTGACACCGTTGGGAACTAATCGGGTAATTTGGCAATGGCTGACTTGGCTTGGTGGAGTTGGATCTCCTCTATAGTAGTGCTAGTAGACTACACGTCGAAGTGCAAAACGTAGCAAATGAATTTTATATGGATTCATTTTATGTGTTGGGTATGCTGCAATGGATTAGGAGGTGATTTTGATGATGAGGACTCAATGATGATGGCCTCTAAAAATATTAGATGGCAGATCTAAGGTACTGAGTGTGTAGAGCACGATGTGGTGATCATTTTTGCTTTTTGGATCACCTCCAAATTCCACCTGGATCAAAAGCTATGACTCTCGGAAGGATAGCCAAACTTTGAGTCCAAAAATGGTGATGTGGATGGAGGGTGCATATGCTAGAGCATAGTGTGCCTGTGGAGCACTGATGCTGAGGTGGCACTGTGAGTCATATGCTCTTACAAAAAGGTGCCTGTGAGGCATAGTGTGCTAAGGAGGCACATATTGTCCTGTAACATGTCAATGCTGAGGTGGTAGTTTACTAACTAAACACTCTTGAGGGGACCACTTGGCATTGTCACATGTCAATGATGTGGCAAGGTGCTGTGCACTGTTGATGTGGCAAGCTAGTGCTCTACTGATGACATAGCAGTGAGACACCGGGGTGATGATGTGGCCCTAGTTTCTGGCCTGAGTGCTGATGTGGCACGAAGCGATGAGGTGATGTGGATATAGGAGATAGTTTGCCATGTGTTGCATGTGTAGAGCTCCAGGATTCTCAAAAATTCTGATTGTGATGCTCCAAAATCTTCAAGGTACCTGACAAAATCTTTCAGATTTCATTGCTGCCTTTCATGGAGATCATGTCATTCGAGTCGAGTCCTCACTTTCGTAGAAAACGTTGGGTTAGGAGCCGTGTTGTTTGCATGGCCATCGATGCGTTGTTGGAGCTTGCAAGTGTCGTTGGAATGGCAGCCCAAGAAGTCGTTGAAGCAGCTTGGGATGGCGTGTGCTTTAGCAGAGGTTCATTGAGGCTGTGGCAAGTCACTCGGCTACTAATTTGATTGCCTCGGGTTATAGTTGGAGCGCCTTGACTGAGTTGGTTGTGATGCTCCTGAAGGTCGAGAGGCCATCTTGGAGATAAGTGTGTTGTTGGCGTTGTATAACTTTTGTAACTGTCGTTTGCCTTCTTGCTCTGATGCTTTGTTCGAAAGCTATCGTGGATGGCTGAGTGCCTGGGAGCGGGACTGCTGGTAGTAGCCTTGTGCAGCTAGTTAAGGTTACTGAATGCCATCGATAAGCAGGCTTGGACGTTGATGAAGAAAAATTGGAGCAGAGAAGCACATTGAGGAGGTCGAGGCTTCCGGATTGTCTGCTGGAGATGCGTGGAGGGTAGAACTCTGAGGTCGCGTGGAGGCTCAGGAGGCTATGCAAGCTGACCCCAATGTAGCCCACTTCTCAGCCTGGGTTGGTGCTCTGAGTTGCACAAGCAGAATTCAGAGTCCTTCTCTGTCCAATGAATTCTCTCACGGAATCCTTTCAAAGCACTCGAAAAAATCCCTCTTTCTTCTAAGGAAAAATCTCTCCTTCTTCTAAGGAAAAACAGATTCTTCTTCTCCTCATGTTGCTTACGTCCCCTCTACATCTTAGAGACATATTTCTGCATTGAAGAAACTCTCCTACTTTGGCCAAAACAATATCAGGATGTGTGTCCTTTTCTTCCATTAAGTTAATGCCCGGAGTCTTCTCACATTGGGCTGCATCACTTCCACTTGATGGCCATTTGCTAGAATCATGTTGGTACTTCTAATGGACAACATCTTTGATGTTTGCTCCATGTTTGTTTTAAAGGAAAATACATAGTTGATGCCACCCTCTTTGCAGCTAGCTAATCTAAGATATGCATGCTTTTCACATTATTGAGGCCATGCCTCAAGTTAGAGAGTATGTTCTCTTGGTCATGCAACTCTTGGGTTGTTGGAAGAGTGGACGCTTGATGAATCCTCGGGTGCAACGTAAAGTTTTTGAGGACACACAGTTGATAGCCCACGTGAGGTTGCTACTTCAAATACTTCCACAAGTTCTGAGACCACATCTTGTGTTTTTTGTTCAGATGGCCCTTACTCGAATGGTTGTATCTATAGGCTCATATGAGGCTAGTTGTTCAAGCAGGAGGCATCTTCTTTGGCATCATCTCCCCCCCTGCATTTGTTGCAAAAGTGCTTTCTGCTGCCATTTGGATTTTGTATCATCAGTTTCCATGGCCTTCAACCTCCTTCTCGTACCTTGATCAAGCTTATCGCAGTCTCTCTCTAGCTCTCTTCCAACCCATGACAAACTACATCACATTATGAGGTACCTTATTTATTTATATCATCAGTTTCCATGGCCTTCAACCTCCTTCTCGTACCTTGATCAAGCTTATTCAATCTCTCACTAGCTCTCTTCCAACCCATGACAAACTACATCCCACTATGAGGTACCTTATTTTAAATAAATAAAGAAAACAAAGAAAAGAGAAATGAAGCTTTATGATAGGAATCAAAACTTGTGCATATTCCAAGAGAACCTAAGGGGCATAGACTGCTAGGGCAAATTTCCCAAAATCACCTACTAGTGGTTTTGATGATGTAGATCAAGAAATAGCACCGACTTTGGCATGCTTTTGGGATTGATTGGTGTGAGATAGTGACTAGAAATAATGTTGATTTATTTAAAGAGCCTTGCATATGTATTAGTTGAGTTCTTTCTAATGTATCCATTTATGGTTGAGCGAAGCTACAAATATTACCAAATATCGAAGTTTTAAAACCATTATGTAGTAGCTTCATAAGTGTGGAGTGCATTAAGAAAAAAAAAAAGCCTTTCCAACCAAACTACAAAAAGTTGATCATGTCCTCACATGTTTGCATACAATTGTAGAACAACATTGGACAACCACTAAACCATGTAGCAAAGTTTCTCAATTGGTTTGTGGGTAGGTCAATAAGTGCACTTTTTAAATGAACAATTAGCTCCATATATGTGTAGAAAAATTATTCAACATTTTAAAAATATTTTGGATATCCTATACAGTCCAATATGCATGCTTCATGGAAATGGTTTTATGATCTCATTAAATATGCCAACTTTGTAATGTTTTTATCTTAGATTCAAGTTAAAAAGGTGCAGATTACTTTAGACACCAGATTTGTTAAATTCCATTGAGAAAGGTATAAGTTACGAATCGAGAAAGTTACCCATATGCAATATATTCCGTGAACCTCATAAAAAATGGCTACACTCAATCATGCATTGGCCTATTCCCTCTACATAGGAAGTTCTTAGGGCTAGAGCATGAAAATCTATCTTCCTTTCGAAGTTCTTAGGGCTAGAGTGGGAAAATCCTCCTTTCATCCAAGTTACGATTTTCATAGACATTTGGATTGCTTTCATGCCTCAAGATTATGTTCAATTAGTTTGAGCATTCATTTTCTTTTTAGTTCAAACAAGTTTTGGTCAATTTGTCCTATCTACAAGCTTGCTTCATGGAGAGCAAGGTACTATAGTCTTTCCATTAGTAAAATATAGTGAGAGTATGGAGCTTTGGAGTGAATCTCACAAGGCGAGGAAATAGATTTGGAGTAAATTTTGAACGCATGTTCCAAGGGTGATTTTTGGTGAGCTTTCTATGGTGATCTTTTAGGGTTCAACCAAAATTTTGGTGAGCTTTTAGGGTTAATTAAAATTTTGGTGACATTTTAGTCCTAAAGGCTCACCAAATTTTTTAGAAAGGGCCCCAAAGGCTCACCAAGTTTTTTAGAAAAAGTCAAAAAAGCTCACCAAAATATTGACATTCCCTTCATTAATTTTATCACACTTCATTGACATGATCAATGCATAGAGCACGATCTCTTGAGCATTTCTGCTTTTTATAGCACTGTAAAATTCCTGAAGTATTAAAAGTTATGGCCATTTATTGCACATCCAAAATGGGCTCTGAAAAGTGGGCTTGAATTTGGGTTCTCTAAAATCGAATTGGCCATAAGTTCTTATCCTTAAGAAAATTTACAATATTGTAAAATGCAAAAATGCTCAAGCAAGGCTATTTTTTCACCCTTAGCATCAAAAATGGGCTTTATAAAGGTGAAATTCAAGCCTATTTTCTCCCCTTAATTGATTTCATACATGACCAATGTGTAGAGCACAACCTCTTCAGCACTTTTTCTTTTAATAGCATTACAAAATTCCTTAAGGGTAAAAAATTATGGCCATTTGAAGCATGGAGATCCCAAATTCAAGCCACTTTCCAAAGAACATTTTTCGATGTGCGCACACCCAAAAATGGGCTTTGCATGGGCTCTCCAAAATTCAAATGGCCATAACTTTGGATCCTTACAGTGTTGTTAAAAGTGCAAATGCTCAGGAGGTCGCTCTATGCATTGGTCATGTCTATGAAGTATTTTCAAATCAATAAAGGAAAAGTTATTTTGGTGAGCTTTAGGGCTCTTTCTAGAAAATTTGGTGAGCTTTTAGGGATAAAATCTCACCAAAGTTTGGGTTGAGCCCTAAAAGCTCTCCATAGAAATCTCACCAAAAGATATTCCTTGGATATGTTCCCTTTTATACGAAGTAGATTTTGAAATGTTTTATAGTAGTAAATTTTTTGGTAGAAAAGTTCAAGGAGAAGAGTCCAGTATACCAAGGAAGACAAGCTTTTGAAACATACTCAAGGAATATAGATAGGAAAGAAGGAGACTAGGGGGCACTCTATGGTGACGACCAAGTAGGCTTTTGAGAGCTGCACTATTGGATGTGCTGATGGATCCAATCCTCTCCACATTATTGGTGGAAATAGAGACGGCTATATACATCAAAGAAATTGAAGACAGGTAGATTGCTAGAGTAAGAAGCCAATAGTTGTGGCTTGTGGTGAACAATTATCCATCTAAAATGTTTTTCTAGTCTTGCAAATGCAAGAAGCTAAGGGATCAGATAGATAGTGTGGAGGATTCAAGGGGAAGCATTGTCACACAAAGTATTGCACATCGTAGAAGTATTTGGACAATAGTTAAGTGGGAAACTCGGTGAAGCCGTAATTTAGGACGATGTGTGGTTAGATAACCTACAAAGGGCTTTCAATGGTCTTCATTCTAGGGTTTTCGACACCCAGAGAGTTGTCCACGGTCGCATTAGATTATATGGAAAAAGACCAGGCCTCGGGCCCAGATGGTTTTTCATAAGAATTCTACTAGGATTTCTAGGATTTATCGAGGATGACCTCATGCAAATGGCCAACGAGGCAATTCGGCAAGGGTCTATGTCAGAGGATGTGAACGCTCATCTAGTTAAGCTTTTTTCCAAGAAGCCCAACATGATCAAGGTAGGGGAATGTCATCCCATTATCAGGGATCTTTGAACTTCTATGGTCAACTATGAGTGGAACAGCCTTGTGAGGGGCCGTGATATTTCTAAAAATATATTGAACGTTTCCTTGGACCTTGACTTTGCTTGCAAGATGGGGCCACAAGCTCTATTTTTTGGCACAGACCTTGATAAGGCCTATGACCGGGTTTGTTGTGGGATAATCTCCTAGTTTTTAGTCCTATATAGACTCGGGTTTGAGACACAGGTTTCGGTAGGGTTCTCTCAACTTGCTCCAACCATTGTTTGGTAATGCTTTGGCAATTTTGGGTCTTAATGGAGGGGTCATAGGATACTATGATCTCAGAAGATCAGTGCAGCTAGGGTGTTTACTTGCCCCCCTATTGTTTGCTATGGGGAGAGTTGTGCTAATCCACATGATGAAGCTAGGGGTCGACGAGTCTGATAAGATTAAAGGCTTGAGATTACCATAAGGTCAGCACCTAGTGGCCCAGCTCTTCGCAAATGACACCATGTCTATCTCCCTCAAGGATTAGATGAGTGTAAGTAATCTGATGGGGATCATGGAATGCTTTTGCTTGGCATCAGGGTCACAATGCAATCAGTAGAAAATGTTCGTGATCCAGACTAGTGATGACCCACTTCTGAATTCGCTCGGAGAAATCAAGTGCAGATAATCCCAAAGGGAGAATTGGTCTGATATTTGGGAGCCCCACTTGGCCCCACTTGCATTGTTAGACATAGATTTCATTGGTTTAAAGAGAAAATAAAAAACAAGCTCAGAGCATGGCACGGGTTATGTTGGGGGTGGAAGCCAAGTTCCTGATCATTCAACATGCATTTGTTGCATCCACGATATATGTATCCACAATATGGAATTTTAAGAAGACCCATTGGTTGGAAATTGAGAGGCTGCTGCTCGAGCTTTCCTCTGCGCCGACGAGGAGAACAAGAGGCGCATGCATTATATTCCCTCGGAGGGGATGAAACTGCTAAGGTAGTAGGGCGGTCTTGGATTCTTGGATGCGGGTCACAAATGTGTCTCTCTATTTAGGAAATGGTCGCACAAGATTTTTCTGGAAGGTTGCCCTTGGGTGGAGATTATCAAGTTCTTCATAGAAGGTAGATGTAAAGGAGTCAGAATGTCGGTTTGGTTGAGCTGGTATGACAGATTGATTTTGGATTTCCCTCTACAAGTTACAGGGTCTGATTTGTCTCTTGGTTTAATGGATGCCTAAAAGATGTGTATGAAGCACATGACATGGAATGGTAGGCCCGGGGTTGAGGGGTGATGCTAGCCTCAAGGGAATCCATTTGGTGGAGTCGGGCATTTAGAGGTAAAGGAGAGGTTGGCATGATGTGCCTCATGCCAGGAACCTATTTAGAAAAGGGGTTAGGACCTGGGAGGATTGTGGAGTATTTATCAAGCTGACTAACTGCCCTTGGAAGTTCTCAGGGAGAGATTTGCACTCACACAAGGGGAAGCGGATTTGTTGGCGGCAATGCTAGAGAGAATTCTCGAGGGCTCGCCTTCTAACTATGTTGTGTCGGAGTGGCGAAACAGCATCACTAGATTGCTGAAGATCTCAGCCAAGACGGCCTACAAGGTACTTATGCTAGGCTTAACCTCCACACTGGAGCTAAACAAAAAATAGGCTCTAAGAAGAGGGCCCAAGTGGTGGAGAGCAAGGTTTCAGGAGATTTGGAAGCAGTGCAAGGTTGGGAAAGACCCATGGAAAGTTGCCCACTAATGGTTGCTGCTCAGGGGCCACTTGGCCAAGATACTTATTGTTAACCCCGCGTGCCTATTGTGTAGGAAGGCTAAAGAGTTGTTCATGCACATGATGTGAAGCTGCATTGTGGTGAGGCAGTTCTAGTCAAGGGTCGAAGCTTTGTTTGAGCTATTAGGCTAATGTTGCGGTTTTACTTAGGGGCAAATTGGCATAAAGCATTGATTGGTGATAGTTCTCTTTTGCCATCTACATTGGCAGCGTGCTGGCCATACATACAGGCATCCATGCTGATGGCGATATGGATTGTTAGGAACAATATAGTTTTTCGTGAGGACATCGACATTAGGAACTACTTGAAAGACTTCCCCCTCAAAAGGAGGCTAAATGGAGAAGGTGACATGATGAATTAGAGAAAGTTCTATTCCTCCTAGGTTCTGTCAACTATAGGTTTCAAAATACTATTAACAGAGTTTCACTAAGTTACTTACATCCACAAGGTTCTATAAGGTAAGCTTAGAAGAGCACTCTCTGCAATGCTCAATTGTTTTTTTGACACTAAAAGGGCCTCTACATTGCATATTATGATATTTTCTACCAAGAAGAAAGAAACATGGATTTCCCATTTGACTTTTCTACGAAACATGACCTTGTATAAATATTTAACTCATAGAAAGGCATGGCACACCATAAATCCTAAAAAATAACTCATGTGCAATAGTAACTTTGAGAACCCCCAGAAAGCAAGAAAAAGCTCAAAAAAGAAGCCAGTGACCTAAGGTGAATCCCCAAAAACACCTCTCACATAAGGTCTACGGAGTAGTTTCTCGTATATATGTACATGTACATATAAATCTAAGTATGAACACACACACACACACACACGTGCACGCACACACACACATGCACGCATGCACACAAATATGTATGCATAGCGTGCATGCACATGCCTATGCGCATGCGCATGCGCACGTGCACATACACACACACATGTACATGTGTGTGTGTGTGTGTGTGCACGTGCGGAGAGAAAGAGAGAGAGAGAGAGAGAGAGAGAGAGAGAGAGAGAGAGAGAGAGACTTACATAACTTATATTTACAAAAGTCAAATTCAATGTAAGGTTTTAGTAAACATTGCATCATAAAACTTCAAATTTGCCTCAAACCAACAACCGAGACCTTGGATATGTTTGTCTACCTCAAGATTTCCATGAAATAACACTAGATGTAACCTTGAGCACAAAGAATAAATGATTCAATTCGATATTTTTTTCATTGAATTACCTTGCCCAAAATTATGAGGAATTCAAACCCTCAAAACAAATGAATTGTACAAATATAATGCCTTAAACCTCTCGCCCATGGTCCAATGCCTTAAACTTCTTTCGTCATATATTTACCCTAACCCTGCATTTAATGTTTCCTTAAACCCTTACCCCATTTTTGTATTCTAATCCTCCTATGTGTGGATATAGTTATTAATTCTTATGTATTAATGTTGCTAGGGAGACTTTTTTATTACTAAATCCTAAGAATCATTAATTTTGTAAAGGAGGCCTTCTAAATGGTTTAGTTTTAAATAATAATTTTGGTTACACACACAATCTTTTGTTTTAATAATTCTCCTTTATATACCCCCCCCCCCCCCCCCACCCACACACACACACACCACACACACACACACACACACACACACACACATGTGCACACAAATTTTCTTTTGCACACGCTAAAACACACACACTTGCCCACATGCCCTTACCTAATTCACTGCCCTTCATAAAAGTACACAAACACACTTACGACCTATACCCCTCCACCTCGTTGGCTGTTTTCCAACACTAACCTTGCTTAACTACCCTCATTGATTTAGTACAAAGTTGCCCCTATTAAAATCCTAACTTTTCTCCTAGTATCCTCTTCACCGCCATGCATGTCATAATATTCCTTTTCTTGGTTTCGTTTCACTCTGGCTTCTTTCCTATTTCCTCCAAAGAGCCTCTTATAGGGGCTTGCTTTTATGCTCGTGTCTTACTCTCATGCTCCTCCATCGTGTTGTTTGTAAAACTCTTATGGAATGCTCCTCTACAGCATAGCCTCTCTTTTATGCAACCTCTTCACTTAGGTGCTTGACTAATGACTCTTGCTTGGTGACTCAAAGTTGTATGGTACTTTCGTTTATTTCATGTCAATCGGGATATACATTGAGCCTCAGGTCTTAGTGCATTACAGTTTTCCATATGCTCTTCTTGACTTAGTTCGTTTACTCTTTGCCGCCATTTATTTTGTCGCAATGTTTCCACAAAGTCCTTAGCCTCTACTAGATATCTGTTACTCCAGGTCTGGGGTTGTTTTGCCCACCTTCCCTTGTGGATGGTTTCCTTTCATGGCATGTACAATTTTTCCTTATGGTGTGGCTCTTGTCGCCTGGTGCTTCGAGCTCTTATTACTCTTTTGTGCGCTTCATTGCTTGAGGCATTCGACTAGTCAAATACAAGTTTGTTCGGATCCCTGGCTCTTCGGTCTTCATTCTCTTGATGGTTGCATGCATTTTATCCTATTGTCGTGGGATATAATGACTTCTCCTGTTCCATAACTACTTGCTGCTTAATTCCTTGGTTATTATCATGTGACCCGAGAGCCATTTCACTTAGCATTCCTCTCATAGATTGTGTATTTGGGGAGTTTGAGCCACTGTTCTTCCTCTTTCTGATAGTATGTTGCTAGGCTTGATAGGCACCCTGGTTATGTACATGGCTTGAGCATGATGACAACTCCTTGTTTGTGACTTATGGCCCCTTCATTGTTTTGGCCTGCTTTCTCTTCCTTGCCCACTACCTTGTCAACACTACCTTTTACTTTGCTGTTCGGCCAGCCAAAAGCTTCTTACATGTAGTTACCTTTATTTCTTTTTCCCTCTATGTCAAAGTTGTCACCTTTGCTCCTCCTACTGACTACTTGACGTTCGGTACCTTGGCTCCTCCTATTGACTATTTGAAGACCTGTACCTTGCCCCTCCATTCAGTATCACCTCTTATCAAAGTTGCGTGAAGGCTTTGTTGCCTTGACAGGCTCCCTACGATTGATCTGCTACAATGGTTTCCTTATGTTTTTACTTTACATAGTCTCTTGAAGGATTTGGTGCCTAGACGAGCTCTTATATACGTTGCATAGTCTTGACAGACTTTATTGATGGCTTTGGTGCCTCGACGGGCCTTGTTGCTTAGTCTCTTAATAGCTTGATTAATTAAATGTCTTCTTGGCTTTATATATATGTATC
The DNA here is from genome assembly GCF_047967505.1 of Dipteris shenzhenensis. NCBI lineage: Eukaryota > Viridiplantae > Streptophyta > Polypodiopsida > Gleicheniales > Dipteridaceae > Dipteris > Dipteris shenzhenensis. Next base: position 50,408,692 of record NC_141604.1, read on the forward strand.
TATTTGCCTGTCTTCGATTAATAGCTTGTTTACATTGTTTCTAGGGATTTCACTTTTTATGGTTCTTGATTCAATCAATTTGCTTAACTTTTGAATAGTCTCAATGTTTATATGCATCTCTATAATTCTCTCTCAATAAGTAAGCATTTCCTTGCTAAGTTTTTTCAATTACCTCTTTTATTTTTCTATACTAGATGTATATTCAATGGGAGTGAGAGACACTCTTCCTAGGGGTTTGTTCTTCTATCCTTATAATTATTTTTCTTCAAATTAAAGTCTCTTTAATTTTTTTAAATTCTTATTTTCTTTTAATTTTTCTTGTAGTTATTTGTTCTTAGTCAATGGCCTTTTTTCCCATTTAAACTTTTTATGATTAGCCTTACTTCAATTATGTAATGTATGACCATTTAAATGTTCCTGATATAGATACTAAACTTTCTTTCTTTTTTACCTTTAGACATTAGATATGAATTTAGCATTTTTCTGAAGCGTGCTCCAAGAGAACATCAATAAATTAATGCAATTTACTTAGTTTCTTTACACTTCTACCATCTAATCATTTAATTGTTTAAGTATTTATTTCTTTGCTTAAGGTTTTCTTCTTCGTTTATTTTTCCTAATTGCATTTTATTTTTTGGTTCAGTCTTTTATTTTTCCATCATTTTTTAAATTACTAATTATGGTTTGATAATTTACCCTTGTCTTCATCATCAAATACTTTAATATTTACCATTTTTCTTTACTATAAATTTAAAGTCTCTTAGAATTTCTTTCTTGTATAGGTTATATTCTAATGATTTTGTGCTAATTTTTTTTCGCTCCTTACCTTATTGGAATTTTATTACAAAGTGCAATTATTTTCATGGCTACCTTGCTAAATACCCTATTGGTTTTATAATAAAATGTTCAAGTTTTTTTCATGGATACCATCATGAATCATTGAGGTAGTGGATTACCCACCTCATCAAGATGCTTTTATAATTATTTACGTCTGTAATTATTGCTTGACCATTCCAAATTTTTAGTAGATTATTGATGGTTTTATGGTCCTAGACTATTAATCAAGGGTGTCGAATAACCCCTACTCATAAAAACATGGTTGTGGACCACCCTCCATGGTGATGACGTGTTTTTAATCTAAACATATACATATACCTTTTACATTAGAATCTTGATGGTTGTCTTAAGTTTCTAGGTAAAGCAATAACAAGCGAGGGTGCACACATGGTTTGTTTGGATGGCGGCAGGTAAGTGGACCTTGACCTTGGAGCTTGGACTACCTGACAGATTTGACACTTTTTACCAATTGTATATAGATTTTATGTACACCCATAAATGAGAACTTTATTATCCACCCTTATTTGAGCATCGTACATGCACACGCACACGCACACACACATGTACACGCACACACACATGCACATGCATATACACAGAATTGTCTACATATTATATAATCTAAGTTCTTACACACGTGCACATAGGCGAACATGAATGCACTCGCACGTGTGCATACACACACACACACACAGATATACACATGTATCCACCTACATGCGCGTGTGTGCATGCACACACACACACACACACACACACACACACACACACACAACATGGTTGTGGACTACCCTCCATGGTGATGACATGTTTTTAATCAAAACATTTACATATACCTTTTACATTAGAATCTTGATGGTTGTCTTAAGTTTCTAGGTAAAGCAATAACAAGCTAGGGTGCACACATGGTTTGTTTGGATGGCGGCAGGTAAGTGGACCTTGACCTTGGAGATTGGACTACCTGATAGATTTGACACCTTTTACCAATTGTATACAGATTTTATGTACACCCATAAGATGAGAACTTTATTATCCACCCTTATTTGAGCATCGTACACGCACACGCACATGCACATGCACACACATAGAACTGTCTACATATCATATAACCTAAGTTCTTACACACGTGCACACAGGCGAACATGAATGCACTTGCGTGCATGCATGCATGCACAAACACACACACAAATAAATGCATGCACCCACGTGCATGCACATGTGTGTGTGCACACACACACACACATACACACAAAGGCACACACACACACACACATACACACAAAGGCACATGCGCACACATAATGTTTCCTAGTTCACCTCTAGATTCTTGGATTACCTTCCTTATAAACAAGTAGTGGTTCTTGAAAGAGGGAAATTTAGGCCAAAGTTGGTGTAAATTCCAAACTGTCCTAAGGTGTAGGGTTAACACCATGAACATAAGAATAGCTAGTATGTGTTTCCCACAAAGGTCATGAATGAATTGAAAGAGAATGTGCTTGGGGTAGTGAGCCTCCCATTGTCTTATATGGCAGTGTCAGGGTAACCTCTTGCAACATCCCATACTTTGCCTCTCTCTTTTGGAATAAGAGTAGGATTTCTCAAATTACGAAAGAAGACCTCAAATGCTTGTAAAGAAAGGATTACATCAAGAGAGAGAAGAAAATCAATATGATCAACGTTGTGATCATTGTTACTGCTTGCACTCAGGATTGAGGTGCCAAAAGAGACAAGACGTGAACGATATTCGTTCATGAGATTAAAATCATATGAAGATCATGCACTTTGCAAGCACACAATGTGCTAATGAAAATAATTAAGGAACAAGATTTTAGTACGCTACCACAAGGTAGGTTTGCAAGGTACATATGATATGCATTTTATGCTCCACTTATTAGTGTAGCACTTAAAAGAGCGATAATGAGGTGAAATTAGGCTACACTTATTAGTGTAGCACTTAAAAGAGCGATAATGAGGTGAAATTAGGCTAGAATCAATTTGGAGGTCGATTCAAATCTTGAGGCTTACTCGTGTAGCAATTAGAAGGACAATATAGAGGTGGAATTAGGCTAGAACTAAATTATACATTTGGAGGTCTATTCAAAGCTTACGCTACAAAATTCGATCGTCTTACTAGAAAGGAGATAAAAATGCAACTGCGAAAACATCAGTCCTAGCTGAGTTGTAGAAGCAGACCTCAAACAGTGGGATTACATTAGAAGAAAGAAGAAGATCTATTTTGTTTAGTAACCTATTTTTGTGTCCAAAAGAATAAGCTTATGAGAAAAACATACAAACACCATTCGTTCGGTCTACGTTTTGTCTTGCAATCTAGGAGCAATTGCATAGTCTACAATGTTGTGAAGTTCAATTGGCACATTAAATTGGACAACTCTAAACTATTTATACGGTCTGGAATACAATGTATAACGTTATCACCCCTACCTCTACGGCTCAAGATGAGGCACTAAAAGAGATGAGACTAGCAGCATTATACATTGTATTCCATAGCGTTTAGATAGTTTAGAGTTGTCCAATTTAATGTGCCAATTGAAATTCACAACACTGTAGACTAAGCAATTGCTCCTAGATTGCAATATAAAATGCAGACTGAAGCATGCTTGAGGATAAATGTAGTTGTCTTAGGTTTGTCTTTAGTGCATATCAGGGCCCATGTACTGATGGATTTTTGCTTTAGCTACTAGAAACTCGAGGCTACAAGGCCAAATAAAAAACCAAGGGACAATGCCAATGTCGAAATATCTCCATTCAAAAAGTTGTTCTATGAATGTCTACATACTGTTCATAGGATTTGAAACCAAGACATCGTAGCCCTCATAGGAACGACTTGCCATTAGCCTAGGCTCCACTATTGCAATTGCCAACCCTTGCCTCTACATACATATAAAGAAGTATCTCCTATGTAGACACATATCCCCACACCCGCGTCCATCAATGCCCATAGCCTAAATTCTCGGCCAACCTCTAGCCCCTGTCTAGACCCCGCCACACTGTCATATAAGAAATGGGAGGCTCACTATAAAACATACTATAATTTTTGAGATCATGCCAAGCATATATGTATTTGTGTACATATAAATTAGCCTCAATTGGTCCAAACATTTTAAAGGGAACCAATCACCAAAAGTGGTTATAAACTAGATGATTCACGTATCTAATTGCTTTTTAATTTGAACTACACTGCATCTAGCCGAATTTGGATTGCTTGTCAACCATCTTAAATCTAATTACCTTTTGAGATGAACTACATAGTTAAACTATCTAATTGCCTTTTGAGATGAACTGCAAGGCATTTATAACGAATGCAAACCACCCAGATTTCTTCCCTCCCACCTTGAAGATTTCTATGCTTTCTAGAAGAGAAGTAAAGGTACCTCAATTTGTTTTCCGTCTTACGCCAATGAGAGGCCTTCAAACATCAAATTCTTCTCTTTAAATCATTTCCTTCTCTCTCTTTGCTTAAGTTTCCCAAATTTTAGCATGCTTGAAAATTTCAACCACCCTTCTCATACTACATGTGTGAGCTGATTCAACCTTTTGATGATTCATAATGAAACACAACATTAGTGCACAATGCTGAATAGAAAATTGATGAGCAAAGGAGATCTTCTTCAAAGATGTTGCCTCAAATCATGCCAGAAGAGTGGATAGCAGTTACAAGTCTCCTCTCCAATATTGACAACACAATGGCAAGTGGACATGCCTCCTGCTTTACAGACCCTTATATATGGGAAGAATAGATTCACTTCAATGGTCGATCAAGATATTGAGATGCACACCTCACAAAAGAGCATAGCTTGCTGACAGCACTCTTGACCTCCTCCATTAGGCAATCCCGAAATCCTATTGGAAGCACATACTGTTGCAAAGACAATGTATTCATATATGCACAATGGATATTATTTAGTCGTGATTATAGTGTGAAAGTATGAAATGCACCAAAGAAATTATAATTACCTGTAAAGTTTTATGCTAATCATTTGACTTTAGACCACTTCGTCTTCCATAAAATGACTTTGACATTGTCCTCCCACATCTGAGTGCTCAACGAAATATGCAAATTAATGATTTTAATCCCATAAAAATTGAAAATTGAATTATTAAATATGCAAAGCAAACAATCATCTATTGTTGAAAGTATAATTTACATCTAGGAAACTCAAAGTAAGAAAATACTCAAGGATTGAGTACCCTAAGCATCAAAATAACTGGATATAAAACCTAAAAAATTGATTATACCTTGGATATAGGACAAGTGTTGATAAAACCATCAAAATTATCCTGAATATCATTGAATACATCAATGAAACAGTCCAAAACTTCAAGTATCAATGCTTACTAATGACATTTTAAACTATAATCCCTCCCCTTTCGGGGGTCCATTGACTTTAATTACACCTAAATTATTATATTAGAGCATGGTAGGGCATGCTATTTATATTTTCATGTGCTTAGTCACATGGGCCTTTACAATCACCATAGTTTTATTGTTTATAGTAAGCACATAGAGTGGACTAATATTTTACTGCAAGGACTACTAAATGCCACACACAAACATTAGTACGTGAAAAGCCTCACCACCATTAAAATTCATTTAGCTATTCAAACCCCTTAGGGCTAACCTCATATCACACATAAAGCTGCAAAATTTTTACAAGGTAAGTTTTTAACAGGGCTTAATAATGTTTCTTCTGCCTAAACATGGATATTTCTATCAAAAAAGCCATTGATATATGAACTTACAAGCATAAAAAACCCTCAATAATACCATCAATGCACCTACTTGTACCAATTTTCAACAATAATATCAACACTAGAGAGCATATTTGGAGACTTATGAGTTCTAGTATCAATGCTAATTTTGACCCTATTGTTTTGAAATTTTTTAAACAAAACTCATGAGATGTGTTGCGGCACCTTTCTTTGTTATGCTCCATTCAACCTCAAGCTCTCCTTCTCCATCCTCTTAATCCCCCCATTTACTTAGGCTCTCCCTTTCCCCTCTCTAGCTACTCAAGCTCTCCCTTTCCCTTTGCATCCTCTCAAACCCCCTATTTTCTTAGGCTCTCTGTTACCCCTCTCTAGCCTCTCAAGATCCCCCTTTCTCTCTACATTTTCTTAAGCTCTCCCTTTCCCTCTCCATCCTCTCCACTTCTCCATCCCTCCCTTTTTACCTTTCCAGCAGCCTATTTTCTACCTCAAGGTAAGCTATCCCTATCCCTCCGCTCTATTTTTATATCTTCCCTCCCCCTTTTTATTTATTTTTCCCTTGTTTTTCCCTCCCCCTTCTCTACATAATTATTTTCTTTTCCCTTTCCTCCTTTCTCCTTCCCTCTAAATATCTAATTTCTACTTATCAAGTCCTTTCAATACCCCTAGTTATCCTAATAAGAATATCCTCTCATTAAAAAGAGACTTATTGTATTCCTTTATCACTCATAACCCACCCACCCTCCATGCTCCCATTACTTAGATTATTTTTTCAATTGCACCTTCTCTTCCCCTCCATATTTATCTCAAGTTAATGCATCCCATTCCACACTCTATAAATCCATCCCTTACACTTGTAATTCTACTTTGATTTGGTTAGGGTTGTGGTTAATGCTTCTATTTTATTGTGACCCCGATAACAAGGGAGGGTGTTTATGACACCTGTCTTCCCAACCTAAGTTAAGCTGGTTCTTACCATGTTTTCTTGTTGGCTGGTGGCAGGTGGGCAGACTCTCCTCTTTAATAAAAGTGATGCTTGCCAGGACTTATCCAAGCTCAAATCCTATACAGTTTTCACAGAGTCATTTCTACAAAATGGCCCACTATTGGTTTCCTTTATAAACAGGGATTCACCAACTTGTACAAACTTTTTCGTTAATGCAATTAGTCCTATTGTATTGTCTAGCTTTGCTCTTTTATTTAACCATGACCTCGAACACGATATGGATACTTTGCTCTCATCTGCCCCTACTCTGCTACTTTGCTCCATGCTCCCTCATCTATCTCATATTTGTCCCTAATCAGATACCTTGCTCTAGGCTCCCTCGTCTAGCTCTCATATGCTCATGTGCTCCCCTGCTCATCCACTCCATTGCTCACCCACTCCCAATCTTGTCTCCTTTCTTACTATCCACGTGCCCTGCATATTCTGAATCTATGTACCCAAGTACATGCATGCCTCCTTTACCAAAGCAGATGCACATCTCCTTGGTGCCCTTCATGTACCTCATGATGCACTTAACTCCCTCCCAATGCCTCTTTCTTGGATTAGCCATATACCGGCTAACAACTCCCACTGCAAATGCAATGTCTGGCCTAGTAGCTATCATAGCATGCATAAGACTCCCAACCGCTGATGCATAAGGAACCTTGGCCATCGTGGCCCTCTCCTCATTTGATTTGGGACTATCTGTATGACTCAATTTCACATATGGAGGCAATGGAGTACTCACTGGCTTCCCCCCCTCCATATTGAAACGTTGCAATACTTTTGTAACATACTCCTTCTGTGAAAGCCAAAGGAGTTTCCTACTTTGATCACACGTGATGCGCATACCAAGAATATGGCCTACAAGTCCCAAATCCTTCATATCAAAAGCCTCATGCAACTTGGCCTTTAATGCATCTAGCTCATAAGTATTCTTGCTAGCCAATAGCATATCATCTACATATAGTGCCAGGATTATCAGGCTATTATCCTTAGCCCTTTTAGTGTAGAAGCAATGATCAAGAAAACTCCTTCTAAAACCTTGGGACGAATGAAAGCATCAAGCTTTTGATACCATTCTCTAGGTGCTTGCTTAAGACCATAGAGGCTCTTCTTCAGCTTGCAAACTAAATGCTCTTTGCCCTTTTCTTCAAAGCCTTCTGGCTGCACCATGTAAATTTCCTCATGCAGATCCCCGTGCAAGAAAGCTGTCTTGACATCCATCTGCATAAGCTCCATATCCTCTGATGCCACTAGTCCAAGCATGCATCTAAGTGTCATCATCTTCACAACCGGAGAGAATATCTCATCAAAGTCCACACCCTTCTCTTGCTTGAACCCTTTAGCGACCAAACGGGCCTTGTACCTAGGCACATCATCACCTGTGACCTTCATCTTGTAGACCCATTTACATGGCAATGCTTTCTTTCCCCAAGTTCTATGCAGCTCCACGATGTAAAAAATGGAAAGCCAATGTACACACTGTGGATGAAGATCGCACCATTAATTAACCAATGATTGAACCATACTCTAGTGTAGAATGGAATATCCAAGGCACAATGATCCGAGCACTTCAGCAGCATGAGCAAATAATGTGTAGCAACATTGATCGCTTCCTTCGCCTAAGTGCTATCTTTTGCAAAACATTGGAATTCATTTTGGAGGTCCCATGTTACCTCGATACCCATTTGCCTCCACTCAGTTTCAATCCCAATGAACGGGTTGATGCTCAAATTACAAGCTGACTCTATCAAAGAGTGATCTTCTTAGAAGCATGCCACATATCTCTGTTTGAATAAATGATGGATACAAGCTACCTGGAAACTGAGTAAAAATTGTATGGTGCCAAGGCTTTATGGTAGGATCGACTGGCAGGACACAAGTTCCATAGCCACTGGACTAAAGGCATGGCAATCTAGCTACATGCTCGCAATAAGCCATAACCTGACGACGGGTAATAAAATGGATATGGGAGTATGTTGTCTCTATGCCAACATGGACTTAAGTAGTATAGAATGTGTGTGTAGAGTAGCAGCAAAGCTCCGCTTATACTTGCATAAGGCTAGGAATCTCTCTTAGGAATCCTCAACAATACAAGTTCTACTTGTGATTCCTACATGCGAGTTCTACTTGCAACTCCTACATGCGAGTTCTACTTGCAAGTCCTACATGCGAAATCTACTTGCAACTCCTACATGCATGTTCTACTTGCAAGTTCTACATGCAACTCCTACATGCAACATGCAACATGCGAGTTCTACATGCAACTCCCACATGCAACTTGCAACTCCTACATGCAAGTCCTACATGCAAGTTCTACATATAGAGAGAGAATGTCTTATAATTTCTACATGCAGAGAGAGAAGCTCTCCAACTTGTATAAATACCCCATGATGGAATGAATCCCATACTCTTTGGGGCATTGTGTTGAGTTCTACTTTGGTATTCCAAGCAATTGTCTCAAGTGTCCATGCTTCCTTGCACTCCACGTTCAAAAGCATGTCCTAACCTTGCAACTCCTTCTCCCCTCTCCTCCAACCTGTGGGGGTTAAAGGTCACTGTGCCTTTACCCCGGTTATGTACAATACTCGAATGCATATATAAATGAATAAAAAAGAAGATTAGGGTGGTTCTGCACCCACCAAAACTTATGTGGCTCTCTGTTGCACTCTCCAGGACTTGAAATGCATGCTCTTATGGAATGTATTTGTAATAGCCATCGATTCTCCCCACATCTCCATGTCACCATGTTGGATGGCATGCACACAGCTAAGCCTCTTTATGGTTATGCTCTATGGATTCCCTAACAATGTTGATGAAAAGCTAAGGATTTTCAGAGTAGAGTTTTCTCGTGTTGTTGGGGGGGGGGGGGGGGAAATTCTAAGTCTTGCATTGTGCACAATCTTTAGCCTCTCCCCATTGTCTCCTCCATTGGCTCCCCAAAAACTATTGCATTGGAAAATCCTAAATTCACCAAATGGTGATGAATTTGGGATGCCACAATCTTCTAGGGCCTACTTTATGTTGAAAAGGTGTAAGGACAAGAATCGACAATGTCAGTTTCTCTGGTTCATGGAAAGAATACTATTTCTCACCAAATATGATCTCTAATGTTAATTATTAAACGCTATATTTTGCTGAGAGAGGTGAGAGGTATGATTGGACACAAAATAGTATACAATAGAATTGATGGAGAAATTACTAAAAAAGATACAAGGGGTGAATCAAACAACAGCATTGATGGAGAAATTACTAGAAAAGATACAAGGGGTGAATCAAACAAAATTGCATGAGATTCTAGCAGTACTTTTTAAGTATGTAGAAAGAGTGGCACCAAGACTTGAGTTGGGATATGCCTGAAAGGCCACAAGAGAAAGTATGTATACCATTGAATGATGAAGATAGAGCTCAGGTGTTAATTGTGTGCTCAAGATTTCATGCACACTTGAGCTCTTTTGTGCCCTCTTCATCATTGCGAGCTCCCCATTTGCTACATCTAACATGCTAATGATGGTCAATAGAATACCCTTCAAGTGATAATGATAGTGATCATGATGGTCAATAGAATACTTTGCAAGCATACATCTAGCATGCTAACTTGTATGTTTTGGAATATAATCTTGAGGGGATCCCCTTAAAACCTTATTGGAACTATTATTAACTGGGTTTTTGAATATTATTACACAAATTATACACATTGTTTTGAGTATTTTACACAATTCTATAGAGTTTTGGTGTAAATTTCCCATCCTTTCTTCCTTGTTTTAGTCATTCATCCTTTAGGAGTGATCACGATTTCAATTTGGTTGGGTCTATATTTTACATGGCATCTGATGGATAATGATAATCATAGAAAAGGTCAATAGAATACTTTGTAAGCATGCACCTAACAAACTAAGATGTATGTTTTGATGTTTGCAGTTTTACCTTATAATGCATTGCTATAATCATTTGTTTTAAAATATTATTTGGTGCAAGTTTCCCATTCCTTGCTTCCCTCTTTTGGATCCAATAGGAGTCTTTGTGGTTTCAATTTTGGTTGGGTCTTTATTCTACATGGCATCTAGTGATAATCATAATCATAGTGATAGTCGATAGAATACTTTGCAAGCATGCACCTAAAAGCTAAGATGTATGTATTGACGTTTGGATTTTAACCTTACAATGCATTTGGCTTGAAAAAAGCCTTCCAAGGTAGAGACAACAAACACGAAATACAAAGCTAGCTAACACAAAGACAAAATTGGGAGTTATCATCAAGCAAGACCAATACGTTGCTTGAGTGATGGAAAAATGTTCCATGTTAGCAGTAACTTTGGGTGGTAAACACTTGTATGATCAATGGTGCATTGAAGAACATGTTAAAGACTTGGAGTAATTTCAAAACATGACTGAAATGGGATTTGAACTAGGTTTGTGCATTCGATGAGTAGGGTTCATGACTTAATATGTTCAGCAAATAGGTTCAAATGAATAACCCATTCATCAAGCCTCCATTGAACAGAGGTTGACTTGATGCATAGGTTTCCCAAAATGTGTTTTTGAGGTCAAGAGTCCAAAATTGGATTCTGACTTGTAGGGATTTATAGAAAGAGTCACAGCCATCCAAAAATATGCATGGTGGCACATCAAGAGCCACAATACCTATCATGAGTCGGGTGAGAATCTCCTTGACCTCCATTAGAAATTATGGTGCCAAAATCGTTGCACTGCTTCGAAGTCAGCATGGAAATAAATCGCTCTATATGTAGCTTCACACATTGAGCTACATGTAGGGAGAGTCTTGCACACACTCAACCATGATAATAGAATTAGTCCAGGACTAAGGTTGTGGAGAGAACTCAAGGAGTCACTCACATAGTGGGTGGCAAGTTGGAACCATAAGAGTTTGCACACAGATCATGCGACAAATTCTAGGACTTTGTTGAGTGCAGTCACTCAGAGAGAGAGTAGTGAAGCAAATTCAAGGAGTTGTGAGCTATATACTACTGAGTCCAAGCAGTTGCCACTTTGTAGGACACATTGAAGTAGTCATGAGTTGCAAGATGAGCTCAAGGATCCCACTCAAGCCCCAATTTGAGGCATGGAGGATCCATGTGTAATCAAAAAACACTTTTTTGTGTAACCACCATTTGAGAGTTTGTATGAGAGAATGGGAATAATTTGTGGATCATGTCATTGTATTCACTAACGGATAAGAGTAAGACTATAATTTGAGAAACTTTTACTTTGAGTTGTGACTCAAAATGATAGCAAGTATTCACGAGGTTGGCTAGTAGAGGAGTGTTTCCCATTTCTCCAACAATGGCATGCAAAAAATGAGATGTGAGGTGAATTGTAGCCTTGACATGTTGTGAGCTTTAAAACAATTTATCTTCCATTTTTAGTTTCAAAAAAAGGGGTTTGGTTAATCCTACCACATGGGAATTGACCAGAGATCATCTTCCTCTTAAAACTCCCATTAGACCATAGTTCCATAGGCATTTCTATTGATATGTATACGGGGACATAGCTTTTGTATTTCATCAAAACTAGAAAATGAAGGGAATCTCATATGGTGGTACCTAAAAGGTGGTAAATTTTTTTGCTCTTTCTTGTAATCTAGTTTTTATATATAAATAAAATGGATATTTATAACTTAAAAGGGGGGTGGTCAGCCCTCAAAAAACAAGACCTTACAAAAATTTGCCCATAATTGGGACTTGGATACCTAGGGCCCATGCTGCACGTAGTTGACTAGACTGCTAACTCAAGGTTAGCACCGCTTCAAGCTCGAAAAGGCTTTTGCTTACAATTTGGTCTTTATCTAGGACTACCCACCCGAGGTCATGTAGGTTGCACCTAACTATTTCTAAGATCTAAGACTCTTTCCATCCAACAGGCACTTGATGACGGAACACCACTCTATTCCTCACATCCCAGATCGCTAATAGCACAACCGCTCGCACATGAGGCCACATGACAGCTAGGGTGGAAGGCAACCCCCCCACCAGGGGTGTAGTCCATTTTGACCCAAGGGACATTAGGCCAACACGGTGCACAGTTTTCTCTATCCTTTCTAAACATAGGATAAAGCCACATTAAATAGTGGACCAACTCAACTGAGTTCCCACACAGCGGGCATGTAGGCATAATCGGCATGCACTTTGCCAACTTTCCCCTACGTAGTAACCAATGGTGTAAAATCCTCCATAGAAGGAACTTCGACTTGCCCAAAAAAGCATTCAATTTGCCTCCATATCTCTTTGAGCCTATTTCTCCACCAGGCTAGGATTGTGCCTGAGCGCCCATTTTCTATTAAGTTCCAGAGTCAATCATACATTACCCACCAGCTGGCAATACACACTTTGGGTGGATATCTTCTTGAGTTTGGACTTGCTTAACGTCCATTGATTGCATATCCCATTTGAGGTGCATACACTATTCGTTGGCCAATGTTCCAGGATCCCCTCTAGGATGGCCCTAAATAGATCCTTTTAAGTTTTCTCTCAGGTTGAGAGCATATCTTACACTAAGCTCCTCAATCAATAGCCAGCCGGCTACCCTACTGTCCCACATGACTCTCCTGGTTCTGATACCTTTATGATATGTATAGTCTTTTTGCGCGCTAGAGATCATGAAGTGCAAAGACCTCATCCACCTTCCTCAATGCAGTTCCCCACCATACACTTTCTTCCAAACTTGCATCTCCTCTTAAGCTTGTATGTCCTTTCCAAGTAAGATGTCCGATACATTCCTTCCATACAACTACTAGACCCACGATCAAATTTGAACCTACAATGCATAGAGGGAAGCTCGACAATAGCTTATGGTTCCAGCTCTTCAGTCCTGGACCCTGGCCATTACCCTACTCAATGAAGAATTTAAATGTTTGTGCCTACAGATGCCGCGACGTAAAGAGTGCCATGAGCCATTTGTAAATTAACGCCAAATTTTTTTGCTTATATTTGGCAGTCCCAGACCATGTAGCATTTTTGAGACCTTCAAAGTGTCCCAAAGGACATAGTGCATATGTCTTTTGCTTGTATCCTCGGCCTAGAGGAACCAACTGAAGATGCACTCCACTTCCAACCAGTGAGCTTTCCTAAAGTTCCAAATGGTTTACAAGGTAGTAGTGGCTGCCAAAATGTGTTGAATTACTAGTACTTGTGCGTTCCATCCCAAGGGTACTCCATGCCCCATTTCCTCAGCTTTTGGCTCTGATCTTCTTAGCAAACTAGTTGAAGTGCTGACAAGGCGGAACTCCAAGTCCGACCGGTGCTCCCAAGTATCGGACTATTTCCCCTAGACTCTAGAGTCTAGAGGACTGCAAGTTGGAACTTGGATATTAGATAATTCTTTGCTGAAATTGACATTTTGAGACCGAGCTCCAGGCCAGTGCATTAAAACAGATCTTCAATTTTCGACAGCTTCGTTGGGTCCAGCGACAGTGCCTTCAATGCCTGAATCAAAGCTTCCCAGCCAGCCATATCACTGCAGATTGCAACTTCTTAAAGCGGATTTAAAGATTCTGTTTCTAAAGGTATCCGGAAGATTTCGGATTGAAAGCAGGTTGTTATAGAGGCGCTCTGCATCGAATAGTGAAGATCGTAGTGGAATGCAATGTGCATTTCGAGAAGTGCTCACATAAAACTTCCCAGGGTCCAAGAGTTAATACGTGCTGTTGTTTTGTTGTTGGAGCTCAGTTGTGGAATATTTATAGATTAAAACAGAAAGCAGCTTTGCATAAAGAGGGGTTCCCAACTTCCAAATCCTGATTACACTACCTGGTATCACATATAACATCTCATGAACTTGGGAGGGTGCAAGTCATGCAACTGTAGCAATGGCACAACAATATTGTCGTTTCATAAGCAAATAATGTTGGATGATTCGTTTATCAAAGCTGATGGAAAGTTGTTCGCTGGGAAGACTTGCTGAATGCTATGATGGGCTCGATTTTTTCATGCTAAAAAGATAAAAAGAATGGACCCGACCCCCGGGCAAAAGGCCAGAGTCCAAAAGAAGGTGAGTGTTTGATGGGCACATGGTTGACAAGGGTTGGGAAAAAAAGAGAAGACAACTAATCATGAGAGCATGGCAGGCTGCAGCTGTTTGAGGATGACACGCTTGCAAGGTGAAGTGCCAGCCTCCAAAGTCGAGGATCTTTTGGCCATCACCAAGACTCCAAGAGAAAGAGAGTCTGAGAGAGAGACACACCATAATAGTTGATAGTACACCAATCTTAGGAGCAGCTCTCCTCTTTACTACTTTGTTGGGACGGGCCCGGACGGGTACCTCTTCTCTCCTTGTCTGCTCCTGCTGTCTTTGAATGCCCCACACACCCATCTGCCCCGCATGCCTTTCTCCCATCTTATGGTCTATCCGCTTTATGGCATTATGCTTATTGCGGCCCAGACCCCATGATCCAGAACGTAGCCTTCGTGGTATTGACTCTCCACTCTGAGGGCATGAAAAATTTCAGGTCTTATTTGAGGTGAATGACAAAATTTTGAAATTAGGTTTCGGCTTTGTCAATAGAAGGTTTCAGATTTGTAAATTTCAAGGCACCTTTTGGTGTTCATTTTACTTAAAATCTGCAAAATTTTAATAAAACCTTTAAAATCGTATCTTAAGAAAAATGTTTGCCTTGAACACTTCAGATGCAAATTGTTGAAGGTTTCAGATTTGGAAATTTCAAGGCACTTTTTGGTGTTGATTTTACTTAAAATCTGCAAAATGTTAATAAAGCCTTATGACAAGAAAAATGTATAGCTTGAACACCTCAGATGCAGATGGTGGGAGAATGGCAAGTGATGAATAGACAGACTTGTGAGTGTACCCAGGTGGGTGTGTGGTTTTCCCGCTGTGAGAGCAAGTCTTTTTTCGCAGCAGTAAAGTGAATGAGTGCGCTGTGCTGGCCCCGGCGTCTCTCATATGATGGAGTAAAAAAGAACATCCGGCCAAACTAATAAGGCAATGGATCTAGAGAGATGTGAAAAGAGAGGGCGAAGGAAGCTGTGTAGCCAAGCGCTGCAAGGATGAGGCAAGCAAAAGTGGCACCTGGGAATGGGGACGAAGATTGCCAATCTGCAGCAAAAAAGCAGCAGCTGCTTCATCCTCATCATCATCATCATCATCCATCGTCTGAAAAGGCAGTGGTGATTCGGGGATCGGATTCGGAACGTGAAGCTGTGGCAATGCGCAGTGATCTCGATTCTCTCCGTTCTGATGAATCCTGATGCCTGTTCCTGCAATTTTGTTGTAGCTTCAAAGAGTTGATGATCTCAGACTGCAGCTTCTGATCAACATCGTAGAATTGCCTCGGTCACCACGCTTACGATTCGCACAACAACAATCCTACAGGCTATAGTACGCCTTGAACTGCATGGTTCGTGCTCCTCCATCGTCTTTGAGCATCGCCCACAACCTCCATTCCATTTCACTCAATCGTAGAAGACGACCTCCCAGCTTCCTGAGCTCCATCCTTGCACCTCCATCATGCTTCACCTCCCTCGAGCCTCGCGCTCCGGAGGTATCCAACTCCCTTCCTCTCCTAGTCTCCGTCACCCACTAATAATTCTACGTTAAAAACCGAAGCTGCAGCTTCGTGCTTGCCTCGATCCTCTCCATAGCTTCCCTGCCGCCTGCTGCTACGCTCAAGCTTCGATGCATGCTCTCACAACAGTCGTCTCTTCTCCAAATTGACAACCAAGTTGCTACCTCGTCTCTCCAACAAATTCACTGCGAGCTTGCCTTCTCTTCTATCTGCAGACCAGTCGTCTCTCTAATTCTCCAAATTCACCGTAGCGACGTTGCCTTCTCTCTGCATGTTGATCAGTCCAAGCTAATCATGCCCCTGCCGTTTTCTGCCACCTCTTGAATGCCAGGCACACCTCGCCCTCTTCCTCCCTCATCCGCTTCCTTCAATCTTTGTCGCCACGTTGCTTCACCATCGATCCTCTCATCCCCCACTTCTCTCTCCTTCTCTCACCCAGTCCTCACCACCTCGCTTTGGAACTGTGTAAGTATCATGAGTCCACTACTTCTGTACCTCGCACTTTCGTCTGCCCTTCTTTCAGCTCCCGGCTCTAATTCTGCCTAACATGCACAGTGCTGCACCATCTTCTCGTATCGAGAACTGCGACGCAAGCAAACAGCGTGCACTTTCGTCTTGCTCTCTCCCAAGTCGCCACCACTGTCAAATTGCCGAGCGAACCCGTCGGCCCTGTTCGTAACCCGTGCTGCGTGCAGCGACCCCATGACCGCGTAACGTAAAGCCTCGTAGCAGACAAGTAGAGTAAGTTACGTTCCTACCTTCTGGCAACCCTGCACCCCGCAATATCGGAAGCTGAAGCAGCAATGCGTGGCGCACTCAGCGTGCGGCCGTCGGCTGCTTGTCTCCAGCCAGAATGCGCGTCATTTTCAGTGCTTCGATGTCGCAAGGATACAATGCTCTAACTTCTGAAACGCGGTTTTTGCGTGCGCACTACCTAATGCTTGGGTTGGTATCGGCAAAGATAGTCTTAGGTACCTTCATCGCAAACAGAACCCACTGTCTTGTGAACACAATCTACAGTCTTTCTCCGGTCGTTGTACACTGCAGAAGTTAAAGTCCTTGGAGTAGACTTCACAGCACGTTGCGAAGCTGTTGAACTCCCAAGCCTCTGAGCAACATCCTCTCCTTTAACGTGGTCTCCCTTTGCAAGTACTGCGGGTGGCGACTCGAACTATGCGAAATTAGTGTACTCTGAGACAAGGCTATTAGAAAACTCTCGCAATTTGAGGATATGGCTTCGCAGGACGTATCAAGCCAACGACAAATCCTCATAAGTTTTGTGAAATGAGGGAATGTTGCAACAGTCCGTCGCTCATCTGCATTACTGTGAGGCAAATCAGTGCAGGGGAATGCTCGCTTATTCAACGGAAGGACAGGATTCTGACGAGGACGATTATACGAGGACACTGCGGCCCCTTAGAACGATGAAGAGTAAGGAAGCCTTCCTGCTGTATCCATCATCGTCTCTTTTCATGATCACCCTCCGTGGATGTGCCCATTCGCCAGTAAATTTGTTATCTTGCCCTTGACGACTGCTAACGACCGCTCAAGGGATCAGATTGACGGATGGTGTGTGTAACGCGAACGCAAGGCGTCATCCTTGCATTCCGCGCTCTTTGCAAAGTTTGTTTTCTCTGCATTTACAAGACGACAGGAGCTATGCATGTAGTGGTGCAATTGCTGTGAAATGTGCTGCTCTTTATCTCTTGAAACAAAGCTGAGAGCTTCTTTCTTGTCTTCTTGCAATCTGAAAGACGGTGTGTTGTTTCAAGGCTTTGGATTCCTAGATAGCTTTATTTCTTGAAACAAAGCTGAGAGCTTCTTTCTTGTCTTCTTGCAATCTGAAAAACGGTGTGTTGTTTCTAGGCTTTGGATTCCTAGATATTCTGTATCTAAATCGATGCTCTTGTGTCCAGAAGTATAACTGACAGGTATCCAAGTTTCCAGAGGCAGTTGCGTAGGCATTTTGGCAAGCGTTCTGATGGCTATAACTAAAGGGAAAACAGGCCATCAACCCATTAAAGCCACAAAAGACGAACTAGCTTTTGGCCTAGCAACTCCTAAAGTTTATTTTTCATCGAGGAGCTCGCTGAAAGGGCAATCTACGCCTGCACGGCATTCACGGTCAAGAAGGTAAAAGTTGAGTATCTCCTTACGTTTGTGAGCTGTGTTGTTTACTTGAGATTCTTGGGGAAAGAATGCATTTTAGAACTCCTGCGAAATTGAGAGAGAAAAGGGGCAGGAGGCGGTCTTCACATGATTTCGTAAAAGATGTGTAGCTCATATTGTTGCAAAATTGCCTTTACAAACATGATATCTGAGAAGAGTGTCGTGGTTTTCGCAGTGCTCCTGACAATGATTTTGACCTGGAAAACTGGGACCTGTCACCTAGCAATTTTCAACAAATGCAGGTGAGTAATCAGTATTGCAGGAATAAAAGCTGATTATTTTTGCGAGATTAAACCAGTCATCCATTGGAGTAGTGGAGCTATGGGATGTTATTTGGACGCGTAAGCCAATCCGTAATTCTACCAACAGATTCTTCCCTGGTTCTTGAGGAAACGTGTAGAACTGGTTCAGATTCCCATTGCCCTCCCTTCCCCTCTTTGGTCTCCCTCTCTCTCCAAGCGTCCACTCCTACAAGGGGGCGTAGTACTGAAGGGAATAAAGCCCTAGCATTTCCTCACACCATTGGGGAGTCTATATGGACTAAGGGGCCATCAGGAAGCTAATCTATTCTCCATCAGAAAGTCTTGTAGTCCTTCCAGCCCTCACACCATCAGACTTGAATAACTTGTTTTGAGGCTCAAGCTGATACCTGTATGTCATGGCTTAAGTTGATGCACCTATATCATTGTTGATGTGCTTTTCGGGGAATTAATTAATTAGATGCACGTGGACATACTGCTTCATGCAGAATAAAGCTTGTTGAATCTCATTCGCTGCTCCTTTAAAAAAACTTTTGAAGCTCAAACGCAGACAATCTTATGCATAAGCTTGTTACAGAACCACAAATGAGATGTAGCAGGCATGACATTTTCTTGTTACCTCCTTTATTGTATGAGTCAATGGATTTCACTTGATTTTATTGTGATTTCTTGTAGGTTTTACTGATTTTGCTTTGAAACTTACAAGCTCCAAGATATTTTGAAGCTTCTTGAAGAATGCAACTGTAAACTCATGAACAACCTTATCTTACCATCAGACTTGAATAACTTGTTTTGAGGCTTAAGTTGATACCTGTATGAATTAATTACATGCGACTTGAATAACTTGTTTTGAGGCTCAAGTTGATACCTGTATGAATTAATTAGATGCACGTGGACATACTGCTTCATGCAGAAATAAAGCTTGTTGAATCTCATTCGCTGCTCCTTTAAAAAATCTTTTGAAGCTCAAACGCAGACAATCTTATGCATAAGCTTGTTACAGAACCTCAAATGAGATGTAGCAGGCATGACATTTTCTTGTTACCTCCTTTATTGTATGAGTCAATGGATTTCACTTGATTTTATTGTGATTTCTTGTAGGTTTTACTGATTTTGCTTTGAAACTTACAAGCTCCAAGATATTTTGAAGCTTCTTGAAGAATGCAACTGTAAACTCATGAACAACCTTATCTTACCATCAGACTTGAATAACTTGTTTTGAGGCTCAAGTTGATACCTGTATGAATTAATTAGATGCGACTTGAATAACTTGTTTTGAGGCTCAAGTTGATACCTGTATGAAATAAAGCTTGTTGAATCTCATTCGCTGCTCCTTTAAAAAATCTTTTGAAGCTCAAACGCAGACAATCTTATGCATAAGCCTGTTACAGAACCACAAATGAGATGTAGCAGGCATGACATTTTCTTGTTACCTCCTTTATTGTATGAGTCAATGGATTTCACTTGATTTTATTGTGATTCGTTGTAGGTTTTAATGATTTTGCTTTGAAACTTACAAGCTCCAAGATATTTTGAAGCTTCTTGAAGAATGCAACTGTAAACTCATGAACAACCTTATCTTACCATCAGACTTGAATAACTTGTTTTGAGGCTCAAGTTGATACCTGTATGTCATGGCTTAAGTTGATGCACCTATATCATTGTTGATGTGCTTTTCGGGGAATTAATTAATTAGATGCACGTGGACATACTGCTTCATGGAGAAATAAAGCTTGTTGAATCTCATTCGCTGCTACTTTAAAAAATTTTTTGAAGCTCAAACTCAGACAATCTTATGCATAAGTTTGTTACAGAACCACAAATGAGATGTAGCAGGCATGACATTTTCTTGTTACCTCCTTTATTGTATGAGTCAATGGATATCACTTGATTTTATTGTGATTCCTTGTAGGTTTTACTGATTTTGCTTTGAAAGTTACAAGCTCCAAGATATTTTGAAGCTTCTTGAAGAATGCAGCTGTAAACTCATGAACAACCTTATCTTACCATCAGACTTGAATAACTTGTTTTGAGGCTCAAGTTGATACCTGTATGTCATGGCTTAAGTTGATGCACCTATATCATTGTTGATGTGAATTAATTAATTAGATGCACGTGGACATACTGCTTCACGCAGAATAAAGCTTGTTGAATCTCATTTGCTGCTCCTTTAAAAAATCTTTTAAAGCTCAAACGCAGACAATCTTATGCATAAGCTTGTTACAGAACCACAAATGAGATGTAGCAGGCATGACATTTTCTTGTTACCTCCTTTATTGTATGAGTCAATGGATTTCACTTGATTTCTTGTAGATTTTACTGATTTTGCTTTGAAACTTACAAGCTTCAAGATATTTTGAAGCTTCTTGAAGAATGCAACTGTAAACTCATGAACAACCTTATCTTACCATCAGACTTGAATAACTTGTTTTGAGGCTCAAGTTGATACCTGTATGAAATAATTAGATGCACGTGGACATACTGCTTCATGCAGAAATAAAGCTTGTTGAATCTCATTCGCTGCTCCTTTAAAAAATCTTTTGAAGCTCAAACTCAGACAATCTTATGCATAAGCCTGTTACAGAACCACAAATGAGATGTAGCAGGCATGACATTTTGTTGTTACCTCCTTTATTGTATGAGTCAATGGATTTCACTTGATTTTATTGTGATTCCTTGTAGGTTTTACTGATTTTGCTTTGAAACTTACAAGCTCCAAGATATTTTGAAGCTTCTTGAAGAATGCAGCTGTAAACTCATGAACAACCTTATCTTACCATCAGACTTGAATAACTTGTTTTGAGGCTCAAGTTGATACCTGTATGTCATGGCTTAAGTTGATGCACCTATATCATTGTTGATGTGCTTTTCGGGGAATTAATTAATTAGATGCACGTGGACATACTGCTTCATGCAGAAATAAAGCTTGTTGAATCTCATTCGCTGCTCCTTTAAAAAATCTTTTGAAGCTCAATCTCAGACAATCTTATGCATAATCTTGTTACAGAACCACAAATGAGATGTAGCAGGCATGACATTTTCTTGTTACCTCCTTTATTGTATGAGTCAATGGATTTCACTTGATTTTATTGTGATTCCTTGTAGGTTTTACATGATTTTGCTTTGAAACTTACAAGCTTCAAGATATTTTGAAGCTTCTTGAAGAATGCAACTGTAAACTCATGAGCAAACATCTTGAAGCTTCTTCCAAAACCAAACACTTGAAAAAATCTTCATTGTAGCATTGTATGAGTCAAGACGCTTGACGTTTGACGTACTAGGATTACAATTGATGCCATATCTACCTTGCAAACTTTACTCGACTTTGGTGTGAAACTCACAAGAAGATTTAAAACAATATAGAACACTTGTGCCCTCCCCTCCCAACTGTTTTTAATTGTTCAAAATGCGACCTATTCTGATATCATGATATGGTTTTCTCAGGGTTCTACTAATGTGTCACACAATGGAGCTTGCAAGAAGCAGCATTCTTTACACGATCAGAGAGCAGCATTAGAACAAGATGTACGACCCTCCTTGCATTTTTTGTATTATACACTTCCATTGTTTGGTACATTGTGTTGTCGGGCTCCTTGCCAAAGCTAGTCAGAGAGTCAACACTTCATCCTTTTAGTGCAAGACCCCTCTCTCATGCTCGCACTCTTACTCCTCCCCCATCCCTTCTTCACTCCCTCTCCCTCTCCCTCTCCCTCTCCCTCCCCCTCCCCCCATTCTCTCCATTGCTCCCTCTCCCTCACTTGATCCTGCTCTCTTACGTTCTCTCTCATCAATGCGATCCCCCTTAATCCTTGTCCCTTGCGTATTACTTTTCTCAGAAAAATGGACCTGTTCCTAATTAGCAAAGTGTCTTCTGTTGAGAAGCAAATAATGTGCCTTTGGGCCAATCTGTCTTCAAAAACTGATGACTTGCTGTGTTTACAGGTAACTGTGCTTTTTCTCCTTTGACATTTGTCTTCTCAAGACCCCCCCCCCCCCCTCCGTCTTATGGGAAACCTTAAAATGAGGTGAAAACCGACCATGAGGTACACAAGTGAAAGCAACGTCTGTCTAGAAGAGACAGGATGTGAAGATAACAAGAACCCCAACAGGGAAAAGGATGAAAATATGAAACACACCCACCCCCCCCACACACACACACACATGTAACTAAGGGGGATGAGATGTTGGTATGCCGATGCCCACCAAGTGTTGGCATACCATTAATCATCCTTCATTGCCCAGTATTCCCTAGATGCACTCTACTTACGTCTGCCATACTAGGAGTCCCATTGGGTCCTCACAAATGATTTATGGCATCCCCACCAATGCATTCCTACACACATACACACACGTGCGCACGCGCGCACACACACGTATGTATGTATGTTATATGCATGTATGTATACACGTGCACACACACACATATAGAACTAATATGTACATTTAAATGTATGTGCATATCTACGTACATGCATGTATGTACGTATCTATGTGTGTGTATCATGTGTATAATTTCTGGATGAGATGTCATTGTACCAAGAATGTTTTCTAGCTCTAACATATTTTGTAGCAAATCATCTGTCTTCCAATGGCAGTACTGGAAAAATGATATCATCCCAGTCTCCTGTCCATTTTACCAGTTTCTGTCTGACATAATTAGTATTCTAATCAGTTGTTTTCCAATCAATGCAAAACATTGCGTCAGTTTCTTATCCAGTGTTCATTCCTCGGATTTCAATTGATTGCACTTAGTTGGAATGGTGTGGCAGGTAGCAGACTTGCAAAAGCGTCTAAAAAATGAGCGGGCTGTAAGGCATGCGTTAGAAAAAGCCATGGGCCGTGCATCTAGTGCCATTTCACCTGGCCATCGACACCTCACCCCTCAGGTGAAATATGTGTTGGATGATTCAACATTTGAATTGCTGCCCAGTCATAAACATAAGTTTTATGTCTTACCTCTACAAATAACAAAATTTGACTCTGTTGTTTATTTGTATTTGAAGACTAAGGAACTCATTAGCGAAATCAATTATCTTGAGGAGGAAGTAGTAGACCTTGAGCAGCATGTCCTCTCCCTTTACCGCCGTTTTTTCAGCCGGTGCTTCTCTCGGTCCTCTTCGCTTTTCCACATAAGGCAAAAAAATGAGCCTCAGAGTACGCAAGATGAAGGTCAACAGAAACATCGACAGCCAAGCAGTAAGCAGAAGCAGAGTCATACAAATCAACACCGGCGCAACGTATCAGCAGCAATGCAAGGCAGTGGCATCACTAAAGCTGCATCCTCCATTCAGCCAAAGACAAGGCATGGTTCTATTTTGGGTGAAACGATGAGCATGACTGGAAATTCACAAATATCTCATTCACAGAACCTTCTACAATCTAAGGTATTGTATCTCATGGGTCAATATGTATCCTTTCTGCTAATATTATTGTGGTTGCCTCATGCTTATATGCATTTTGCTTCTCAGTCTCAGCAGTCATCTAAATGATTGAAATGTCAGCGACCTTCAGATCTAAAGATGTGAGAATAGGAATCACTCTCTCCTCCATGAAGTTAAGATTTTGCAGCTTCTTTTGGAACATGGTTTTTTCGCTAAATGCATGATTCGTTCCCCGAGTACTCTAGAATAAGATTGCTTAGGATGGAGGATTCACAAGATCTTCATGGATAGATATCTCTACACCTCAGGGGTAGCCCGCTCGGATTGTTGGAATGCAACGGTAGTTTAGTAGTCTTTTCTGCCAGCCAGCATAGGTCATCATATAGACCTTGTAAAGCTTTTGACTTGGAAGCTTAACAGCAACATGATGCAAAACTGGAATATAGCAGTATTAAATTTCTGTGGCACTTACAGGAAGACATTGAGTTTTAAAGATTCATCAGTGTTGGACCAATGTTTCTTTGGGAAATGCATGCAGGGCGACGTTCGAATCTGTTGAACTGTAATGCTTCATCTTGATATGATTTCCAACATACTGATAACATATCAGCTTATGATACTAAAGATGCTAGTATCTAAAGTGGTTTTGCAGATCAGCTCCTTCAATTTTGTTGCTTTTAATTTTAAAATTTGGGATACTTTTTTTTTTTGCTTTGCAGCTGCTTTTTCTTTACAAATAGTGTGTAGGTTGAACTCGTGATAGTGTGTAGGTTGAACTCTTCACATAAGTAAATAGACATGAATGATCATTTTAATATTTGTTGCTGCAGGCATTGAAGGAGATTCCCATAAGGAGTAATCCTAGTTCTTTGAACGAAGATGGACCCCGTCCCTTAAGAGACTATTTATCTGAGACCCCAAACAGACTGTCAGAAGAACTGATACGCTGTATGACAACTATATATTGCAAACTTTCTGATCCACCACTTCCACAGTTTGGAGTGCCAGAGTCTCCATCATCTTGTACATCTTCCTCGACAAGCTTATCTTCAATTCATGGGATTTTCAGTGATGGGTGGTCTCCTGGATGCAAAGCCGACTTTTCTTATGATGTGCCATTGGTGGACCCTTTTCAAGTGAAAGGGAAAGTTGGAGGGGCGGGAGCTTACAGCTGCATGGTAGAGGTCCCTTGGATTTGTGTGGATAAGGACAGGCTCAATTATGCTGCACGTATGCTTCGAGATTTCAGGTAACATAAGCTAGACTGATGCGAGTGTGAACCACATGGATATGGTGGCCTAGAATAAAATTCTCTAGACAAATTAAATTCTCTAGACATGAGAGACCCGCAGAGTATTAAAATGATTATCTTAGACTGAAGTTTCAGAAAAAAGGCATCTAGATAGCCTCTAACAATAACTTGAAGGAAACATAATAAATCACCAGGAAAAATGCATTGAAGGCTATGCTTGGGTCATAGCTGACAAACCATGAGAATAAGGCCTTCACTTGATACATGCAGGTCAATGGTCGAGCAGCTGGAGAAGGTTGATCCTAGCCAACTGAAGCACAATGAAAAGCTAGCATTCTGGATCAATATCCATAATGCTCTTCTCATGCATGTATGAGACCATTCCTTTTTATCATTTTCAGATTCTAAATAGGAGACACTCGTGGGCAGCACTTGATGCAGTATCCCTGTTTTCCTCTCTTGCAGGCATACTTAGCTTATGGAATACCACGCAACAGTCTGAAACGCATGACCTTACTCCAAAGGGTAAGCTTTGTAATTAGTCACAGAAAGGGACTGAAATATAAAAAGGTTGTGCCTCAAACAAATTGCTTAAACAAAACACCCCCCTGCTTCTTGCCGATTTCCCTCTCCCGACAGCCACCCATGCATCCATGCATGCACATACTCTGCTTTTTGTTGCCTAATGCCTCAGTACCCACTGTATGGCGAAGAGAATATAGAGTCATCCATATAATATAGAGTTTTCTATTCTGATTTGCTCATCATTGTGTGCCATTCACAAATATGTCTGCAATTGAAACCTTATCATGGTGTGATACACAGAGAATCAATGTATGGAAGGAAGAGCTGGTGCAGTGGGAAGGCGTTCTCACACATGAAAATTTCATTATTCAATATGCATAAACCTTTTTGTATCGGACCCTTTTAAAGGATTTAAGAATGAGAGTAGTAGTCCAAAGAGCTGGCAGTTGACATTAAGACTTTGCAAACTTAAAAATTCGATGTATTGATTGCAAGTACTGATGCTATGAAAAGCAGTGCAAGCGATCTACTTAGCCAGTTACTGTGTGTGCGTATGTGTGGTGCTCTCTCTCGCGCGCGCACGTGTGTGTGTGCTTTTAAAAAAAAGTGTGGGTGTGTGTGTGTGTGTGTGTGTGTGTGTGTGAGAGAGAGAGAGAGAGAGAGAGAGAGAGAGAGAGAGAAGGGGCGGGGGGACGCAGAGCGTGATGCACATGCCTCTGTGTCTGCACATGTTTAGGCCTGTGCGTATGAAATACAATATGCACCTTAAATCTATTATCTTTAATCCTAACCCTCACTATGCTTAGTATGTGCAACATATTATGATATCCCTACTCATCTCACCAGCCCCTTAGTGTAGGATCAGGTCTATTGTATAGGTTTCTCCAGTAACCATAAAATTGTCATAAAATACATGCTAACTTTTTTGGGGGAAAAAAAGGTACGTGCTAACTATTTAATGAGCCTGATAGAACTACACAAGCATGGCACTGAAACGAATTGTCCTGCAGGCTGCCTATAGAGTTGGAGGCCACTCTATCAATGCCTATACAATAGAGCATTGCATTCTGGGCTGCCGTTCCCATCGCCCTACACAGGTAGACATTGATTTTTGAAATAAAAGTGATGCATTGAATCTGAGAAAATGCTGATAGTTTTGAGGTGCTTGGTGAATTCGCTTCAATAGACTTCGCCTTCTACTGGAAGAATTTGTGATTGGGCCCATATATTCGTCCTTGGTTTTCTGAAGTGGCTGCAGAATCTGCTCTTACCTGGATCCAAGTTCAAAGCTGGTGATGAAAGGCGTGCTTATGCAATTGATAACCCAGAGCCACTAGTCTGCTTTGCACTTTGTTGTGGAGGACGGTCAGATCCTGCGGTATGCTTCTCATAGTCGCAAGTTCATATGCATATATGCAAAATGCATGACAGGTCTCTAACATAATTGCAAGTCCTCGTTTTATTCAGTATTATATACACCTACAAATGTTTCTTATTATACAACTAAAAAAAACCACATGGATCTCATGGCTGCTTGCAGGCTGTGTTGTAAATAGACAATGATTTTCTCTCAAAAGGGAAAGGATGGCCTAAATATATGTTTGCGTCATTTATTCATTTGTAAAAATAGAAGCTAATTTGTCCTTGATACCTGAGCTCCATATTCAAGGTGTAAGAATACTTGCTTGTACTCAAAACATCATGCTACCAGACCGTTCCCAGTCCCTGAATGGGGCACCATTACGCGCCTTTTGACAGGCATTTTGCGGGACAATACACGTTGATATCCCTTTATTTGGGTAGACTTGCCTTGCGCCTTAAACCTAGTTTAACAAAATAGAAGGGAGACTGGTTATTTTACGCAGCCTAACATGTGATAGGCAAAGAAGGGTTCAATGGAGTAAGGTTAGGCGACCAAGGAGGGGTTCAATGGAAAAAGGTTAGGCGACCAAAAAGTAGATGGGCAGACTGTTGTTACCTTTTAGAATCACCAAATCGACCTGCTAGCAAGTGCCTTGGTTTTTTGAACTGTGGTCAATTTGGGCCAACCAGTTGGTTGGTTTGGTTAGCAAGTACTTTGCTAGACGTCTTGAGATTGCCTCACATGGCCAAGAAAGGCCCATAAGCTTGGCTGGAACTGCTGGGTACAACTGGAGACCTAGAGGAGCAACTAAACCACTTTGTGGTTTGCTAGGCACCTTAGATGAGGAGCATAGGAAAGGGAATTCTTTTAACAGTACAGTCAGAAGGCCAAGATAGGTGAGAGTGGCATAGCAACCGTAGGGATCCTGATGTTTCAGGTGGAGGATCCAAGAGCTCCTTGCACAAAAGCATTAAAAAAACCGATGTGTAATGCAAGATGGAATTTTTTCCTTGGCCTTATGTATGTTCGGAAAATGCTTTGCATTATCCATGGAGGAGTGCTAGGCACATAGCAAATAACAGATGGAATGTCTAACGTGAAGTGATGGTTCTCAACTGGAGCTACTCAATAGGAAATTGGGGATGCAATGTATTGAATCTAGCCGCTCAGCTGCAAATTGAAGATGCAAAGTTGAATATAAACTCCAAGATAGGTGAGAGTGGCATAGCAACCGTAGGGATCCTGATGTTTCAGGTGGAAGATCCAAGAGCTCCTTGCACAAAAGCAATGAAAAAACCGATGTGTAATGCAAGATGGAATTTGTTCCTTAGCCTTATGTATGTTCGGAAAATGCTTTGCATCGTCCATGGAGGAGTGCTAGGCACTTAGCAAATAACAGATGGAATGTCTAACGTGAAGTGATGGTTCTCTCCAAGATAGGTGAGAGTGGCATAGCAACCGTAGGGATCCTGATGTTTCAGGTGGAAGATCCAAGAGCTCCTTGCACAAAAGTTATGAAAAAACCGATGTGTAATGCAAGATGGAATTTGTTCCTTAGCCTTATGTATGTTCGGAAAATGCTTTGCATCGTCCATGGAGGAGTGCTAGCACTTAGCAAATAACAGATGAAATGTCTAACGTGAAGTGATGGTTCTCTCCAAGATAGGTGAGAGTGGCATAGCAACCGTAGGGATCCTGATGTTTCAGGTGGAAGATCCAAGGGCTCCTTGCACAAAAGCAATGAAAAAACCGATGTGTAATGCAAGATGGAATTTGTTCCTTAGCCTTATGTATGTTCGGAAAATGCTTTGCATCGTCCATGGAGGAGTGCTAGGCACTTAGCAAATAACAGATGGAATGTCTAACGTGAAGCGATGGTTCTCAACTGGAGCTACTCAATAGCAAATTGGGGATGCAATGTACTGAATCTAGCTGCCCAGCTGCAAATTAAGGATGCAAAGTTGAGTATAAACTCCAAGTGCATTCGGAGTCTGTCCATATTATTAAATAGGACAGATTTGAGATGATTTTACTGATCACCGGTCAAAGAAGCATGGAATGGTCTAGATTCTTTACTGTAATTTACATTTCTTCTGTTGTAAGATCTGCACCGGCTCTTTAGTATTCTGGATGCATAGGAGCTTTTAGTTTCTAAAGTGTTCCCCCATATAGACTTTGATATGTCCATTATGTCCTAGGAAAAACTGTGGAGATCCTCTGTTGCTTTCTTGATCCCCAGTATTGTCAGCTGTGAGGGCTCTTTTCTTCCTCTTTCAGTGTCATGCACAAGACAAATAAGGAAAGTAGTTTCAAAGGAGAGATACATATTCTGTCACAGCATCTTCATTGTTTTCTGACCCTTGGGAAATACTTCCGAGGCACGTGGCAATAGGGAGAGTTCCACAATACCTCGCTGACGTTTGCAGCTAGCTGGCTCGAGTGCAGGTTTTCTACTTGAGCCACATATCTAAAAATGGTGCTTTGGCTATACTTCTGGGTATGTATTTTGCAGACCTGTTAAAGCTTCTTCATCTACTTGTGTGCACCTATTTGAAGCGAGATAAGTGGTGTGTAATTATGGTCTACACCCACTGTTGGGAGCTGATGATGTCAGTGGGGGTGGCATAGTAGCTAGTCCCTGCTATGCATGATGGAGTTTATGCTTTTCAAGCTTATGAGTGACTATCATGAGATTCAAACTGCACACTGTGTTGTATTTTTAGAGGACGAGTTTGGGCATGTTTCTAGATTCATCTAGTGCCAAGGCTCTTTTTGGTTAACATTATTCTAGGGAATGGACATAGGCAACCACGGTGTCTCATATGCCTATCCCCAAATTTGGTGTGAAGGGGATGCTATATGGAAGTATTCTTTCCACTATAGGAGGTGAGACCAAGTCGGAGGATCAGAAGGATGCATCGGGCAAGGTCATGAAGGCTGTAGTTCCAGATTGGGTGCTTAGGGATGCTCTGGTACTATCAGTGATTATTGAGAGGATTGCAAATTCCATGCTTCCACATGTTCAAGCTTGTGAGTTTGGTCAAGGTGAATTAGATTCTCAAGGATCAACTAGCAGGATTGGTCCAAAAGTGGATAGCCATGACGGGGTAATGACTAGCTTGACAGCTGGAGAAAGATCGAAGCCTCTGACATTTGAGGAGGTTTGTCCCAACTCCCTTGTTGCGCCAAGATGAAGTGAGGTTGAAGTTGCAGAACAAAGATGGGGATGAGAAGGCATTTATCCCT
Source organism: Dipteris shenzhenensis (assembly GCF_047967505.1). Taxonomy (NCBI): domain Eukaryota; kingdom Viridiplantae; phylum Streptophyta; class Polypodiopsida; order Gleicheniales; family Dipteridaceae; genus Dipteris; species Dipteris shenzhenensis. The sequence continues at coordinate 50,438,979 of NC_141604.1, forward strand.
TCTAGAAAAGGGAGGGTGACTAGAAGGGCAAGCCCGGCCAGGGAACCAAACAGAAAAGATTCTTCCGAGGAAGAGAACTCTTTTGACAGTGAAAGCAAGAAAAAGAGAGATTGAGAGGTCAACTTCCCACCTGTGAGCCCCTCCCTGTATGAGGAGGACAAGGGGGAGTTAGACCATTATGTGGAATAGGATTGAGAGAGGTGCAATCCGGGCACATGAAAAAGGGTGCCAGAAGGACACATGCTTATGAATTATGGGCTGGAAGGTACAGTATGGGCAGCAACAAGGCTGCCACATGGGTAGTAAGGATCATCTTTCTTTGCGTTTACTTTGACCCCTCTGATAGGGCTGCGTTCATGGAACAACTGGAGAGGTCATGGGGCTGGCATTAAGCCCAGCAACACGCCCAGGATGTGGCCAGCAAAAGACACTGGAAAATGGGGCCTTCATAGGCAACCAACATTGTACTGGTAGGCCTGGAGTAGTCGTGCAGTCTTGCAAGCTGGCAGTACCTTGCTGGGGCCAGGTTTATCCGACCAGGGTTGGTGTTTCTTCATCTACACTTTTCTTCTGCACAGATTTCAATCAGTTCTTTCATAGGCAAAGTATTTCTGTAATCGTATCAATGGGAACCTCCATCGTCTTTTCATCTGGCCAATGTTAGGTGGACGACTGCAAGTACTCCATTTGGTCTTCTAAATTTTGCATAGCGTTTCCATTTTTCCCAGCAACAGTATTTTACCATCCTCCTCAATATCCCCTTTCATATGCCTTGAGTCCTCCTCAAGGCTCTCAGTCCCGTACTCTATGATGCAGCCAGTACTTTTTGTTATCTCAAGTACTATTTCTCAAGCCTTTTACTTAAATGTTTTTGCAGTGCTTAGTGTCAGCATGTGCTACCAAGCCATGTAAGTTTCGGGATGATCAGAGCATCTACAATTGAACTCAAAGCTCGTGCACTGAAACTGCTTATCTTACATTGAAAGACTTGTTTTAACTATGACCTTGTTTTGGCATGTTTGTGTGCGTGTCTTGGTGATCACACCTGTCAAAAAGACAGGAGATCAAGAAAAAAGTAGCGAAAGGGAGAGGAGGAGAATACAAAATTACATGCCAGTGGGTGGCAACATATAATTTTGTACTTCATGCTGGGCAGGTTTTCCAGACAGTAATATCTAGTATTACAAAAAAAAAAGTGTCTTTGGTGATCCCCCTGGGGCTAAGTATCACTTCTTCGGAGCCTCTGTGCAGCAATAATTTTATGATTGTCTGCATGCTCGGGATATAGATTATCCTGCCTTCATGTCATATAGTGACATCTGATGATGTTTCTAGCTGGTCGTCCCATGTTTTGAGACATTTCTTTTAATGTGTATGTGCGCGCGCGTGTGTGTGTGTGTGTGAGAGAGAGAGAGAGAGAGAGAGAGAGAGAGAGAGTTAACTGGATCTATGGGACAGGGAAGTAAGATTGATATAGATACATTTTGCAGGTTTATAGGTAATAGAGAACTATTTGACTTTATGTACTTGTACTCAAAGCCACACAGTTTTATGGGTAACAGCCAGTTATTTGAGTGTATGTACTTGTACCTGAAGTCTTCCTTGCCTGTCTCTGCCATACCTAGGGCGTTTCTCCTATCTTCTGTACTCTCATTTATGTGTGCTCCTACTCGTCTACATGATAATGGTCTTTGAAACCGGCCTTCGATAAACAATAGGGCAGTGATCTTCTTCTACTTAGTCATAAACTTCATAAAAAGCCACAATGCAAGCTTCAGTCACTTATATCACTTAGCACAACTTAGAAACAAGCTTCAACAACAACAAAGGTGAGGCTAGAATGCCCCTGCTCAATGAAAATAGTACACAGTGTACCCACTAGCCCCAAATGCCTTGGCGCCCCTTACGGTATTTATTCAATGCTTCTGAATGGAAATGCTTTACAACAAGGGTTCAACCTTGCACTGTCCCTCTCTGCAAATCCTCTACTTGTCTTCAAGGCATCTAATCCCAGTGCACCACTAGAATTCCCACTGGCAAGGCATACTCAGGCATTCACTTCTGATCTGACACAACTTAGAGGCATTCAGGCATCCAAACCACTGGCAAACTCAGCTCAAGGCAGCCTCAAGGCTATCACATGCATCCACACTGTCCTTAGGCCTTCCGCAGAATCACCCTGGCCTTTGGGTGCTTACTAGAACCTGTTGGAGTCGTGAAAGGACTGCACACAACACGCATGAACCGCAAAAAGCTGCAAAGCAAGAAAGAACAAGGAAAAACCAAACCTAGAACCAACTCCCGCTGTCTGTGGCAGAGGGGCGAGCTCCTTTCTCACACCTATCCTCTGTCCAAGCTCCCCGCAAGGTGCAGGTGTCTTCCAGCAATCAGGAGAAGAGAGAAATGAAGGTAGATAGCGGAGGGTGAACAAGAAAGAGCTGTAGAGGAAAGATGGTTCACAGATTTGCCCCGAAATGATTGCCTCGAAATCAGTGCCTGAGTCCTCCTAAGAGAAGGTGCCAAAAGCAATAGGGAAAGTTCCTCCTGCAGCCTGCATTGGTCCAAAACAGCTGCAGAACAGCTCCAGAAGCCACCACGCAGCCAAAAACATGTGCACAAAGGTCTAGCACAGCAAAAGACAACCCCGAGCACCTGCTGGAGGCAGCTGAACACGTCTGCACGGATTCCGTACAGCCGTACGGGCGTCCATACAGTCCGTAGAAGTGCATACTAGTCTTGGAACAGTCAAAACAGTGTTAAAACGGCTGAAAACAGGCTTGAAACAGCTCAAACAGCTCAAACAGCTCAAAAACTGCACAAGAACAACTGAAAACGTCCTACACCTCTGGGAGAGTGAGGAGAGAGAGATGGAAGGTGGGGGAAGGGCATGCATACACATGCTTGACAAATGGCACCTCCTCCTTGCCATTTGCCCCTTCATTAAAGTCCTAACCCCCCTAGCAAGGACAATGTTGGTTGTCCTTGGGCCCAACTTTTAGACCCCTCTTTTAAAGCCTTTGCCTTGCCCCTAGGACCTAGTGGTGCACCTAGACTTTGCCCTTAGGAATTTCTAGGAAGTGTGCACTTCCTCTAGCCAGTCCCTCACGGCCAAACCATTACAACACTTAACCATGGTTAACCCCGAGTTGAGCGTAGGTTGAGTTATGAAGATACTCTACATCACTTTTCACGTCCTCGTGACAGTCTCTATGTTATGATTCTCAGGATTGGTAATCTACCAAGAGTGCATTGGCACTCATCCTCTGTATAATCTTCCTGGCAAAGTTTCCTCTGTACTTGAAGTCTCATTTGATTAGGTTAGCTGGTTGCTCGCAGATTACGAAAGGGGTCGCAATTGAACTTGTTTTGCAAGGAGGCTATCTTGGGAACATACTGATGCCATGCAGGTGCTAAGGAAAATATACTTGGGTAGAGTGGTCCAAAGAATTGTCAAGTTTGATTTTAATTGGGAGCTGATGTATTGACTGCCTTTGGATTTTTCTCTTTCTATTTCTTTATACTTAGGTGTTCCGTAATGTGGTTTCTTGCCTTGTGGGTCTACAACATTGATTAGCTTGATAAGTGGCCCTCCTTTGCTGGGTTTTGTGCTCCTTTACACCTTTGTGCAAAGTTTCAATCCTGATAGGCTCCCTAGCCAAATAGGAAGTTTAGTTTCCATATGATCTTGTTCTGCATGTCAGTTGCCTCTTCACCACTCTACCCTTAGAACTGACAATAACCACCCTTCTTTTTTAATGTAATAGATGCATCTTTTCTTGGAGCAGAGAGAGAGAGAGAGAGAGAGAGAGAGAGAGAGAGAGAGATTGCTGCAGTTTACAGAACTACCATAACATAAAGTGTAAAATAACAGCTGAGTGGCCGTGTTGAAGGTCAGTTGATAATGACGATGTGGTGCTCAATCTTAAGAGTGGTGTGGGGATTTAAGATCCACAGCTCATTCCTGCTTCTCCATTTTCAGTTCTCTTTAGGAGAGAGAGAGAGAGAGCACTACCAGTCTCTCAAATTTTCTGATGAGATTTTACTGCTGAAAGAATTCTTGTAAATGGAGTTTGGTAGTGTTTCTCCTTAAATGGGATATTGGGCTAACAGGTTAGAGTCTATACTGCGAAGAATGTTCACGAGGAGCTGGAAGCTGCCAAAAGAGAGTTTTTACAAGCAAGCATTGGTTTCCAAACGGAGAAAAAAGTTCTGCTGCCAAAGATTCTTGAGTGGTATACCCGAGAGGCATCAATCTCATCCGGTAGCCTTCTAGACTGGGTTTCTCAATATGTTGATGAAAAAGAAAATGAAACCATTCAGAGATGCATCCGCTCAAAGCCTCACAAGAGCGCTTCTCACTGCATAGAATGGGTATCTTACAATTTCAACTTCAGATACTTATTTGACCGTGATCTTGCAACAAGATTCTCATCGCGCATGCACTGAGCCCAATCTTGTCACCATTCATGGGACAAAATCTTGCAAGAGGTGCAGCTGTTAACTGTGTTTCTCAACACTCCTGTACATGGAAAATTTGTCACTCGGCTTTGAAGGGAAAAAATGTCTGCCCCTTCTAATCATAGTTCCTGTGCCATAAAATTTTTATATAATAATGGATCAAATATCACTTGTATTCTAATCACAGGGTGTGAAGTTATAAGACGCCCAGCTCCATGCGCAGAGCCTTTATTCTTCCATCGCTTTACTTGAACATGGTTGTGAATATTGGGAATGATTAGTTAGTCTTATGTTGTATTGGACAAGGGTCTCAAAGTTTCCTTGGCTTCGTATATAGTCAATAGCAGAGCGCACCTGAAACAGCAGGCATCCTATGTTGTGTTTTCCTAGTTGCAGGAGATGATTAGTGTGATATTATTTTTCCTGGCAAAGACAATTGAGTTATACTAATAGGAAGACATCTTGTTGTATTTCAAAGGATCTCTTTATAGCAATGTTCAGGAAAAAAGGGTCTGTCTGACAGTACAACAGGTCACAGCCTGCTCAACAGTACAAAACACTCTGCATGGTAAACCTCGAGGAGCTAATCCTCAATAGCCAAGGAGCTGCGATGCTGAATTTGCTTTTCAATGCATAATAAGCAACAAAAATATGGTAGATACTTAGTGAAATGGCATGTCCGTACAGATTGGAAAATGCAAAGAGCTTGTATAGTTACAAATGAGGGCAAATGCCTGACACACTTACGTGGCGTGCAATTCCTAAACTCTTGTAAGTGGAGTGGCATTTCATTTTGTAAACACATAGTTACCTCCCATTGTGGTGATAAAAGGAAAGGGCGGTGGTCCAATGCTAATGATGGTTTTTAAAGCTCGCACCATGTCAATCTTTTTTGACTTTTTACCTCCCCAGAAGCACTAGGGTAAGAGGTACATCAAAAGGTCCTGAAATTCCACCACCTAGGAACAGTGCGAAGTTGTCAAGGGCATGGATGACCTTTTTAGCTTTCCAAGATTTTCATAATCTTCCAGACTGCTTCCACATGAGCCCCAAGCTCGTGGGCTTCAACGCTAAGCCTTGCGTAGCCAAGTTCGTAGCAGCAACATCGCAAATCTTCTACTGCTTTACAAGCCATTCTGAATCAAGCGTCTTCAAATTATTGAGTAAAGGAGTCATCTTCTACCTAACGCTTGACAGGAAATGGAGTTCTCTGACGAACAATTTCAACTACAACTACACGGAACGATTGAGTTTTTGAGCTCCACTCTGATTCTCCTGGTGAAGGCTCGGCTCTTTTAGAATTCAACTTGCCATGCCTACATATTGAAGCATACATACTTTTAAACCTATCTCAGTGGTCTCTCCCAAACCACTCTTAGCACATGGGAAGAAATAGGATGGGAATGGGAAAAGGTGGTCCCAAGTGGTCCCATGCATATTTCTATCCTATTCCCATCCCACCATGTGCTAACAAAAAAAGAACTAGGGATGGGTTTAGGAGGAGGACACATGGCACATCATTTAATGTGTTTAAAGAGGTGGGGACCTTGTGGAGACAAGGACAAATGTCATCCTTCCATGTTTTTGAATACCGGAACCCATTCTGGCTGCCAGGGTCTAGAGGCCATGGTCCAGGATGGGAGAAAAAGTGGCTACTCCCATTCTTAAATCCAACCTAGACTACTCGGTGTAGGATGGGAGTAATGATGATAAAAATATTCCCATCCTAAACCCATGCTAGCCCCATCCATGTGCTAAGGCCCTTAGTAAGGGAAGGTGATTCAACAAGAAGCTAAAATGGCCAATTTTTATTTTTAAAAAACTAGATTTTTTATTGGTCCACTTGCCTTCACATTTTTAGCCCCCCCCCCCCCCCCCCTCCCTCTCTCTCTCTCTCTCTCTCTCTCTCTCTCTCTCTCGTCGCTTTCATTGCTTTCAATTCATCATCTCTCTCTCTCTCTCTCTCTCTCATCGCTTTCAATGCCATCAACTCCGTCCTCTTTCGCTATTTGGATCTCGGGCAGGCCTTATGAATGATTTATTATCATTCACCTTGTTTTTTGGGGGTGAATAAGATAACTCATATTTATAAGAGGAATTCACAACAATAAAAGAGAACTAGATTTGTGGCAGGTAGTCTTTTCATCGTGGAGCACATAACTACTAATTCATAATTGTAGCTAAATCCTATTATTTTATCAAAATTTTAAGGAAAAAAGCGAATGAGTAAAATAGTGGACATGAGACGCGACATAGGGTCACATAGGGTCCATTAAGACTTGATCCTCCTTGCAAATGTCAGGGCTGGTGATTTATTATTGATTTTGTGATGTCCATATTTTGGAAGCTAAAGTCCAACAAAGACATGAATAAGGCGATACTATAACTAATCCTCCTTGCAGTTTATACAATATAGTCACATACATGGACCGAAACCATATGAATAAAGGTGTAGTCATTCTTCAATCTTGCATCCATCTTGGATTTCCTTGCTCCCTCACATCGATAACATGCATTAAACGAGAGGAATGTTGTAAGAATTCAGATTAAAAACAAGAAAATTTGAATGGACGAGTAATTGAAAAAATATATATTATAATATATAATATATAATTATTATAACCACAGTGTGGGCAAGGAGGTGACGCGCTTCCTTTCCCAAAGAGTTATAATCCGAGGGAATGGACCCTTCCTTGGGTGCCAAGATAATGTCGAGAATATTAGCGTTGAGGGCAAGTCTCGCGAATGGATAGGAAACTGGCATATTACGTGAATGTCAATAGTCATAATCGTAGTCGAACACCGAGAGATAATATCCCGAAAACTTGTCAATGTAAGCCTGAGAGGATGTATGTATCTTTGAGCAGGATGATTCCGGCATTCTCAGATCGTTCAATAGACTCTGGATAGCACAAAAATACAAGTATTATTAGAGGAAGTCTGAAGTAGAGCACGTAACACTCTTACTCTCCACTTAGCTACTAGCGTTACGTGGAAAGTAGGAGATAAAGCCATGGTTAAGACATAGCCAAGATTTCAAAAATCAATCCAAGTATGCATGGTGAATTGATTAGCAATTTAAGAATTGATCAATGCATGTGTCAAGAAGAGCTTCTCTCTATATCCGACAGCAACGCGTGGATTGCATACTAGTTCGACCAATGTCAAGTTGGTGATTCGTTAGAAGAAAACGAGTAGTTTGACCTGTCTACGACAAGTTAAGGAGCTGCTTGAGTGCAGGGTTGGAGTTAAGCATGGGCCAAGCTTGATGGCACAATAGGAGGGTAGCAGCATGTTGTCAGAGGTAGGGCAACAATAGCTACAGCTTGCAAGAAACCATAGTTATTTTAAAATTTTTAATTTTTCTATATCATAAGGCACCTAAGACGCAGATCACTTCATGCAACAAATGCAAAGTCAAAATTGGCTTGAATTGATAGCCTAATTGATTTCCAAGCATGTAAAACAAAAGCTTTTATTTTCAAAGAATTTCAAAAATTATATATTGCTTCTGTGCTTCCAAACAACTCTCCTTTTACCATGGGGAGGCTCTTTGCCTGACACATGGGGGGTTCAAAATAAGAAAATATGGGGCTACAAATAAGAAATTGTAGATACATAGAAGATTTTATAGTAGATAATTATGAGATTGTAATGAGCAATAGTATAAATATGGAAGTTGCTAGGAAACTCAAGAGTGGAGTGATGACCAAGAGTTGTAGGCAGGGAAAGAATCTTGTTGATCAGTATGATAAATTATAGGTGGGAAGGTGGTGTTGCAAGTTTGGAGCCTTGGGCTCAGCTTGCTCCATTAGAGGTTCCTTCTCCTCCAGAATGTATTGATCACCCTTTGTTGAACTGGATGCCTCAAACATTACTCCACTTCTTCCTCACATGGCTTCTCTAGCTTCAACATCTCCAATGTGTACCATGCCACTGCCTTCATTCTCTTCAAACTTACCTTGTTCTTAAATGCTGCTCACAAATCTTCCACCAACACATACAATTTGTACTTGGCCATCTCCTCTTAGCATCTCTTCCTCTCTAACAATGGACTCAATACCTTCACGTAGATCTGAGACTTGTTGCACTTTCTAGCTCGAACAACCTTCCCATTCATTTCATCAATATATCCACCAAGCCTCTCGTTGCTCCTGCTTTGCACTAGCAATTAAAAGATATATACACGTAATTGCAATTGAGCACATAAATAATATGACATGACTACATAAACATATACGACATCTACACATAATTGCAATTGAGCACATAAATAATACGACATGACTACATAAATTATACATAGAGTTGTGCTTTATGACAATGGACTACAGTGCATTCCTCATTTTTTTGTTTTTTCGCAGTGTAAATGTTTGAAATATTTCTAGACGTAGCAACATATCTACATGCACCATTTTAAGTGAGTAGAAAACATAGCTCATCTCCTCCAAGTGCATTTCCACATATAGAAGATCCATATACTTGTAATACCATGATAACTTGAACAAATCTAAGCCTCGAGAAATTCTCGGATGATAAATCCAATTCCATGGTTAGAGCAAATTTCACCTTATACACAATGGGAAGATTTCAAATTCTTTTTGTCTTTCTTCCAACATGTTTTTTTTTTTTTTTTGAGATAGACTTTCATCTAGTCTTCTATTTATTGTCCTTATCTTCCCGCTCATGCTTTAGATGAAACTCATGTTGCTTGTTGCACTTGGAGAGAGTCCTCTGCTTAGACATGATGGCCAACGTCTTTCCAAATTACACCATCTTCAATTTCTAGAATCCAAGATGACTTGTAGGCTGCTAGCATCCTCTTGGCTTTTATAGTAATATGGGTTGTGGAAGGTTCAATAGTAGCTAAGAATTGTACCTTCCACAAAGGTTCTTTAATCATCCACCCACATAGACCTTGATAAAACGGAAACACTCGATAGTAGCTATGGATTGTACTTTCCACAAAGGTTCTTTAATCTACCACCCACAAACCTTTTGAAGCATTGAGGGGAGAATAAATAAAATATTTGCGAGGACCTCCATCTTCCTCATGCTGCAACTTTTCTCAATCAAAATCTAGGCGATCCTACCACCAATTAACAATACATCCAACATCACTCCACCTATCGCCCAACTCATGAATCATCAGGTTTAATCTGTAGGTGCATTTCACGGAGCCTTGCAAGTCTAATTACATGGGATGTATTTGTCCAAATCAATGGCACTGAGGGTTTTTACTTCTTCTATGGCCAATGTGTTCCCCGACTATGAGTCACATACCCAAACTTTCCACTTCTTTTCTCTGCCTCTCATCAATCATCCCTGCTTCTCATGCTAAAATGTTGTCGATGGGAACATTTGTAGGCATGTCAGGTCGAACAACAATGTAGTGCTAGCCACAACCAAGATTGGAAGTAATGAAGACGTCAACAGTCTGGCCGGCTGAGAGGGTTGGTGGTGTTGAGTGGGTTTGCGTATTCTCTATTAGTGTGGCAACGAATGATAGTAAGCGATATTGAAGAAGTGTTTGATATTGAGAGTGGAATTGACTATTCAAAACAAATAAGTTTTGATGGGAAGCACATTGAGGACACCAGTATCTGCACAATATATTGTCGCAAAAACTGCTTATTAGCTTGGAAAGTACGAAAATCATGATCAAAGATGAAGGTTTCTCTAACCAACAGGTTGAGGGCTTCTACTAACCAAGAACTCAAACAGGGATGAGGGCTTGTACTACTACCATAGGGCCAAGCTTAGAGTGCCTGCTAGTAAACATCTCTATTTGAATAGGTTGATTGGTGCCATGCCCCGGCCAAAGCTCGCCAAGCTTTCTTATCTCACAGTGCTTAACCTGTGTCTGAACAACAAAGTTGGCTCCATCCCTCCATTGTTGGGGATGCTTTCAAGCTTGTAGACAATGTAGCAATGATCAAGCTTTGGTTTTGGGCATTGAGAAAGTGCACAGGAGCTCCAGTGCATTGGAAGGTCTATGGTGTGACTATGGCTAATGACTTGCAAGTCCCAGGTAGGATGGAAGCTGAAAACTACCAATGATGGCATGGACAAAGATGACAGGGCATTTTTGTCAAGGCCAAAGATGGAGTAATAGCAATGGCTCCTTCTCATGCACCAAATCATTATGTCAATGGCTACCTTCATATTTGAACATCAAGGTCCCATATTGGGATGGATTTTTAGTTGTGGTGATCTCTTGATCGAAGGTAGATTTATGGGAGATAAATAAGCCAACTATTTACAGGTTTTGGGCAATAGAACTTAGAAGCAAGGAAGATACAATAGCAAGATGGTGATGGCCAGCAATAGAGAATCGACCAGCAAGAATCATGGGTGGAGAGTTGAAGTAGAATCGATGAGATTGGCTCTGGGTCTACCAATAGAAGTAAGGGATGCCGATGGGGAACATTGTGGTCGTGAAGAAGCCACCTTGAAGCTGAACCCCACAAAATGGCAAAACAGATCAATTGTTAAGATGGTAGCCAATTAGCAAGGGACAATGGAGCATTAAACTTGACTACAAGCATGTTCATGGTGGATGTTATTCAATGGTGCTTAGCACGTCAGAGATTCCATCTGTCTATAGAAGTTTGTGCCTCAAAGATGCTTGCCAGTCTGCAATTTCTCACGTAGTTGTGCGAGGAGGAAGGGGATGCCATGGGTGGGATTTTAATGGTGCGCAAATCCATGATAGCCAAAGACTAGCCAATAGGAAAGAGCAACAAACAAGTGCAAGGAGGAGAAAAGAGGATCCCATATGTACACCATGTGGAAGAGTCTTTGGATGGCATGTAGCATGTTCAAAATAAGTAAATAGAGATGATTCTGTAACTTGTGAACTAATTATAGTGTTTAAATATACATATGAAACTTGGGATTCTTTCGGCAACCTGTAGCTCTTACATCACAAAGATTGCTTATCAACAAATGTCCATGTGCAAAGCAATCAAAGAACTCATGAAACGGCTTCTATCACAATTCTTATGGTATTAGAGCCATGCCATTTTGGGTATCCTCTGCACTATCTACAGTGACTTTGCTCCACTTTGAAGGGTGAGCAGGCCAGCCATAGTGATTCCTTTGTAACTGCGACCTGGTACTGGGCCAAACAGCGTATTATAGGCTCTATTGTTAGCCAAAATTGTATCCTATGCCTGACAGAGTTCATTGCTTATCTATAGCTTTAACAGACATATAAACAATCTCGCATCTCGAGAAGTGACAACGACCATCTAAGATTTATATCTACAACGGCCCTTGCTTTGCTACGATATCTAGTGTCTCATGGAGTTGCTTCTTGCATCTATAATAGGGAAGACTACTTGAGCTTGGTAGGATCGGCTCAAAGCACTTCCCGCAAAGGAGAATTACCAGGTTTGGTGCATTATATATTAATCACATCCAGGAAGTAGAAGCCATGAGAGCCAGCCGTTGATTCGAGTGTGTAAGCTAGTTGCAATGGTTAATGGAAACAATGAGTCATTTATAGATAGAAATTCCATTAGTCGGCTGGCACAATTGTAAGATGTGATCGTCCTCCATAGCCATGTAGGTGAGCTATGTACAAGCTCTAATTTGCCGATGCATGATGGTCAATTGTGAGAAGTGTTACAGATTGAACCATCAAGGAGCAAACTCGTTCGGTGAAGAATTCGATTACAAGATCTCACAAAGACGACCACTTTTCTTGTTGGATGTAGAGGAACGATTTGGTGTCAAGTCTGGGTCTGTCTTTGTATATGGATCTAATGGGAGTCTGATGGTGGTTGTAATGCAAAGTGCTTGCAGTTTATTAGTTGCTAAGGAATTCATCACTTCCCTCACTCATTGCACAAGGATTCATACATGGGTGGAAGGTAGCGAATGAAGGTTGGAACTCTGCTTTGCTAGGCAACACCCTTCTGGGTAACGAGCTCTACGGCTTCAAATTGCATGATCTCCGTCAACCTTTAGTGCCTACCAATTCGCTAAAAATTATAGCACCTTACGCCACACGATCTCATAAAATCTGGCTAATCTCTCTAACCTTGTGTACATCTAGGATTACTTTGGTTGGGCCGTATTGACTTTGACACTCAGATAATGTAATTTGGAACTATCATTCACAAATCGGATTCTCAAGGAGAAGAGCCCCTAATCGTACGGTGGAGGTGATCTTCCATTCGACACCCATATAAAGATGTTTTAGCTAAAACAACCATTGACAAACACACGATTTTCACATGGACATACAAAACGTTTTTCTATGAACACAATAAACTGCAGACTTGCTTCATAAAATAATTCGCATAAAAACAAGAAATTTTGAATAGCTCCTTTGGGCTAATAGAGATGCTTACTTATTGTTTTTGAAGCACTTATTGTTTGCATAGTTCAACTTGATGTCAATGGCCACGTAAAGAAAACAAAGCTTCTTTGAGTTTGAGGATGATCTCCCTCCTCCTTATATAAGTTTGTGGGGCACGAAAGCATAGAAAAGCCTGTCTAGGCTTTTCCTCTCAAAAGCTTATGATTTTATAAGGACTGTTATATGCCTTTAGATCAAATGTAAATCAAGGGCTTATAATTGGGACAAGTGGTTGAAGGAGAGCTCAAATAGCCCAAACCTCTCCCTAGGCTGCTTGCCGTAAAAAAGACGCCCTATTGAAGGGACAAAGGCTGGTTACATGAGAAGTTTGCCTAAAGCACTAGGGGTCTCATTTTTCTTTCCAAAATATTGCAAGGTGTACTTGGCATTAATATCAAAGGAACTATGCCTCTACCAAAATGGGGTCACACTACATCGTTCCTGTATCTCCACAGATGCGTGATGACTATACCTCTTATAAGCCGCCACACTACAAAGGTTGAGTCATTCAAACTTCCACGATATCCCAGTAATGCAACCTTCCACCTAATCTTAACGTGAATCTGAACTATTTTCAACATCTCAACTACTTCATTCCAGATTTTCCTGGTAAAAGGGCATTTTCCCTGACAAAAGGGGCAAAGTGGGCTCACCCTTTGATTCCACTTGGATATTCTAGCCCAGACAGAGAGTTTTCCAATGAAAACCCTCCAAAGCAAAAAGTTCAATTTAAACGAGGGGGTGGATCTCCAAACTCTCATGAGTCTCATTGCCCAAACGTCCATATTGTCTCGTGGAGCATAAAACTTCCCAATATGTTCGAGCTGTAATCAGTGTTGTGGCAGAGCATCATTTCCAAGATCTTTTAAGCTAATCTTAGAGAAAGGTTTCCCATTCTTCCAATAAAAACCTCTAAACCCAGGATCTTCCCAAAAGAACTGAGAGGTAGGCCAATCCTCTTTAAGTCTTTGAAGCACCCACTCTAGAAACACCTCTCCAGTGCCTATGTTGTATTGTGGCCTCTCCCACATCGTCCAGAAATCCTACGATGTCGACCTTCTTGCCCAATCACTCTTTAAACACAAGAAGTCATGCCCAAGGATTCTTTTAAGCATAGATTAACTCGATGCATGCAACCACCCTAACTAGGGGATGTGGCCTCCTATTCGTAGACAAAGCAATATAATATTAAAATCATGCAACACGCGGCAATGCAGCTTGCTACACAGATTACCCTTAGGATGTCCGTTGGAGATGTGGCTAGGTAGAAGGTATGAGGTTGCTCTAGCTTTGAATTGGCAATGGTACAATAAATTTGGCAGGTGGAAATTTTTATTAGGGTGAAACAAACTCACGTTCATCGTCACAGAGCTCTGTTTGTAAGGCTTTGGTGACTGCTCTATTTTGTGAGCTCTGTTAGGGATGAAAGGAGGTCCCATGAGCTAGTCCCATGTGGAGTTCCAAGTTAGTTGAGAGGTCATGAATTATTCATAAATGACAAATGTACTAGAGTGAGGATTATCCTGAGTCTTGATGGGATCCCACTTGAGCCCTTCTCCCTTAGATATCATCATAGCTTTTTTAACTCCAAATGTGGATACTGTGTCAACTTGTTTACTAGCTCCTTTGTTTGAACTGCTCTCACCTCCAAATGGATGGTGCCCTAGCTATGGAGAAAAGGTAGTTCTTCACCTGCATTCTCTCGAATTTGTTTTGCAATTATGATAGGATCTGCCCCGATATTCTATATCCTCATTTTTGAAACTCAGATGCTAATCAAAATATATCATAAATATATCCTTTAGTCTCCTTTCTTTTTTTTTGGGTAGAAAAATAGAGTGTCTTCATTGCTTTATAACATTTAGTACATCAAAAGATTTCCCATGAACTATCAGTTCTGATTACATTAGCCCTTACATCATGGAATAACAAAAAGCTAACATCCTCAAAAACAACTAAGAGGGGCTTCTCAAAGGTGGAAGGAGAAGCGAGAGGTTCCCTCTTTGGATTCTCAAGCAGCAACAATAGTAGTATCTATAGAGTGACCATGAGCAACAGAAGGCCTTGAGAAGGGTCAATAGACATAGTAACCAAATCTTGCCCTGAAATAGGTAGAACCAATACAAGACCCTGGGTCTGATCAGGAAGGGCATAAGGGAACTGAGTAGAGAAACCATCACAAGGAAAATGAATGTTGGAGCCAGGAGTGGCTGCAGGTGATTGATCTGAGGTGTCCACAGCCAAGGGGGGGGATTTGCACGAGAGGCTAATAGGAAAGAAGGGAGGGACAACTGCATCTGCAGCAACAGCAGTAGTAGGAGCTTTGCTTGAAGAGCCATCAAGAGGTAGAGAGGATGATCCTAGAAACAATAACGTTTATATCTGGAGATGTTTGCACTTAGTCTCTGGTGTTCAAGGTTGCATGCACTAATAAAGAAGTCAAGTCCTCTTTTCCTGTCCCTCACCATGAAGCAAACATAACATCAATACAAATATCTTTATGATTAAATTGAAAATTATTTCTAGAGACCAGATGAACCATAGAGCATGGGCCCTTATTAGAAACCAAGGCTCATGCCTTACTTTGCAAGCATCCCCTAGTAATATGGCTTTCTAGTTTATAGGTTCACCACACTCCATCTGAATGAACTTCCATACTCTTTTGGCATGAGGGCAAGCAACAAATAAATGAAAGACATCCTCCATGAAGTTTAGGCATCTCATACATTTGCCATCTCCTTTACCAATGCTGAGACCTCTAGAGTTAGACCACATTGCTTTGTGAAGGATTAACCAAGCAAGACAAGACATTTTCTCAGGCACATTCCTATTCCATATTTTGTGAAATCTGAAATACCATTTAGATATGTCATCATTCAGTTTCCACTTGTTAGGGTTCTAAATAGATCCTCCATATCTGCAATGGGAGTTGGAATAGGTAGTAAAGAGGAGCACCCTACCTAGCTGAACTCTTTGTGTATGTAGAGTATCGAGCCTCCCTTCCAACTCACTTCTCCTTTCCATAAGTCTAGTCTTGCCATGTTCAATATCTGATCTTGGTTGGTTAGTGAGAACTACCTTCTGATTTCAATCTAAGATTTCCACCTGAAAAGCTCTTCATTCCAAAGCTGACCCTAAGATTGGATACCCTACTTGAATAAGATAGCTACTATTGAAAACTGCTCATCTGTCAAAGTGTCAGATCTAAATATTGAGGACACCCAAATAGAGTCAATGAGCATAAATGATCCTTAGCCATAAATGATACCCTCCTTTAGTCTCCTTTCTTGCCCCAGTCTACTCCCTCACACCTAGTCATGGCTTTGAGGATGTTGTCTGGTATTCCACAATGAATTCCTAGTGGAAAATGATTTGACTTAACTCTGTGTTGATGCATGCCTTTGTGATTCTCCTTTATAGCTTCATACTAGGCTACCCACATGCTAAACCTACATGGATCAACAAATAAATTGAGCTCAATTGAAAAGCTCATTATATTTTGGCCTTCATCAAGCATCTATGAATCCACCTAATGAAAAAGGAAATGTCAGAGAATAATTGTGCAAGCATACCATTGTATGTGATACCTTCCTTCCTTGTTAAGGTATATTACATTCCAACATTTAAGCATTTCAGACACAATTTCTTCATTATAACATAGAAACACTAGAGCATATCCTACTTATATCGAAAGCCTAGCCTATTGAATAAGGCATTACAAGGAGGAATTGAGAGTGTAAAGCACTGATAATGAAGTTGGTGACAAACATATGAAGTCCTCCCAATTGTCTTTGTCAATGTCCCAGGTTGGTGGAAATGAAATCCCCACCATTTGATCTCAATCCCTTCCAAGTGATGCTCAACCACTTATCTCACCAACACGTGTGTAAGGGGAGGATTGACTTGTGCATGTGTGCAATGTAACAACTGCCGGAGCAAAACTAACCAATAGGGTTCAACCACTACAATAGACTTTGTAGACACTTTACACATGCATTCCCCAACCTTGACAACAAGAGCAATATCAACCTCAACCAAGGAGAGACACCTCTACATAAGAATACTACTTGCAATTCTACGAGTAGAATTACTCAATCCCACGCATAGAAAAGTGACAATTCCATGCATAGAATTAGACCAATCCCATGCGTAGAATTAGGGTTGAGTGTTGACTCGTATAATTGATTGATTTTGGTTTACTGACAAATCAACTCATATATTTAGCACAATTCTATACATAAAGATATGACAATTCGAAGCATAGGATTAGCTCTGACTGACCGTGGGCATGAAGACCAAGGCATTAATTTGACCGACTTGAAAATTGATGGTCCGACTTTTGACTTGAATGCTAGTCAATTCGACGCATAGAATTACAATTCTACACATAGAGAATACACAATTCGATGCGTAGAATTGACAATTCTACGCGTGGAATTGTCTTCATACTGAAAAGTTTCTATGATAGTTTCTTGCATGGTTTGACTCATTTTTGGAGTTTTGGGGGTCCTTTTTTACTCTAAAAAGTGCTATGATGTGGTGGGAAGGTGGTGGGGAGGCTGATCTACCTACCTATGAAAAGAAAGACGAAAAACAATCGAAATTTGTAAGCTTTTAAGATTTGTTTTTGTGAAAATAACATGAATCTAACCTTAAAAACACAAATGAAAAGTGAGCTTCCTTTCACTCCCTCTCTCCATTTTGACATACCTCGGCACTTAGCAACCCAATGTCACTCATGGGGTGGATCTAACCTTTCCTTTCATACTGGTGTTGGACCTGAACCAACTCGGTGGCATGTTGCTGTTTATTTCTGTTTCAACCACATAACTAGTGTTACACCTGAACCAACTTGGTGGTATGTTGCTTGATGTTCGTACCACCAAACTGGTTGGACTGATTAGGACAATCAATTTAGAATTCAAACAAAAATGCAAACAATATTTAGCTCTATCAAGAGTTGTAGACCAAGAGATAATAGTTCTCCTAGTAAAGCTGAATATTGTGTGCAATTATGTTACAAGTACTATTAAATATATGACAATACATAATCCCCACATAATTACATTAAGAACATCAAAACAAATCAATTAGACATCAAGAACATCATCCAATACACATCAAGACATCACCAGCTCAATGAAATTATTGTTTAGTTCTATTCCAACCATGCTGATTTAGGACAACAACATACCTGATGTTTGACCTAAACCAGCTCATTGGCATGTTGTTTATTTCTATTCCAACCACATAACGGGTGTTACACTGGAAGCAGCTCGGCGGTGGTATGTTGCTTGATGTTTGTACCACCAAACTGGTTGGGCTGGTTTAGAACAATCACTTTGGAATTCAAACAAGTAGACAATCCTAGGTAACCACTGCACTAGTTAGGACAACCACCACTGACTTGAGGTGTTGGTAGGGTTGTCTCTCTATGAATATCAAGGTGCAAGGTAAAGGTTCTGATGGCACAAGATTGGTACTCATCTGAATGGCCTAATGTTGCTAGCGTGAATTCTCCCTCCACATGAGTTGCAAAAATGTCTTGTGTTGCCACGTTGAGCTTGTTTCCTCGTCCATGCCATTTCTTTCCTCATCTTGCAATCTTCTCCTTGTGCCTTGACCAAGATTTTTAGCTTTCCTATTTCGCCACCTTTGTCTAGTCCTCTTGCAATCCATGAAGAGTTGCATATTGACATTGCCATGGAGACGATAGAGACCAACTAGCTTATGAGGTGAGAAAGGCAAAGAACATAGAGACCACCAAGTTGGTGAGGCCAGCAAAGCAAAGCAATGAGGACAGAGACCATTGAGCTGGTGAGGTGAGAAAAGCAAAGAAGACAACTTACCAGGGTAAAGAGGACAATGCCAAACCAAATCATGTAGCTTGTAGGGTGGGAGATGAGCTACATATTGCCATTGCCATGGGGATGATAAGATAAAGACCACCTAGCTGGTGAGGTGAGTAAAGAAAAGAAGATGTGTTACATATCAAAGAGAAGAAAAATGCAATACCTTGCAAGGCAGGAGATGGGAGGTTCTAACACAATTGACAGTAGTATGGCAGGCTTTATTCCAAACATTTGCCAGAGCGAGAAGCATGAAAATTAGAAAGTCCAAGGGCTATCAAAATTTTCAGCCATCGTGGTTTACCCCCTCTAGCAATACACGTCAGCATATTCTTACCCCCAAGCAAGTGCAATGTGGCCTAAAATTCTTCAAAACACATATAGTCCAAAGAGCACACTATCAAATTTGATGTTGTACATTGTGAAATGCAATGACCTTTGACATACTTATGAGTGACATAGCAAGGAATTGGAGGGGGAAAAAAGCAATGCAAAATTGTAAATAATGATGGAGTTATTAATAGATCTTTGCACCTGCAAAAATTGCACATTTTCAAATTCTTCCATTCTAGGGTGAATCAAGATACTAATATCGCCAACTATCATGTTTTAAGACCACATTCCTATAGTCCCACTAGTGTGGATTCCATTTTTTCAATCCGTTTTGGTTTTCAACAAGCCAAAAAAAAGTTATGGAATGTGTCCTCGAATGGGTATACACAATTTTAGCACAACATTGAGGCCCCCTAAACCAAACCATATGTTCTCAATTGGACGTGTCCTTTGGTTGAGGATAAGCTCAGATAGTACGATTTAGTATGATTACTTGGTTGCATGTATGTGTAGAACAAATTTTTGACGTCTTTGCATAAATTATTATAACATATGAGGTTTACAACACATGCCTCACATGCCACATAGAAATTATAACAATTTAATGATGAGATTATAAACTTTAATTCTATGTTTTCTTGGTCTCATCTTGAAGATTGGAATGTGTACTACTGCTTGGTTTTTGTCCAAATCTGTTTAGCAATGCATAAGTTATGGATTGAGCAAGTTACCTATATACAAAAAATGCCATGAACCTCACCAAAAATGGCTATACCCCATCTTGCATTTGAGAGTGCTCTCAACAGAAGCAAGAACAGAAGAGGGAGAGAGAGAAACACAGAGCCACACAAGTTTTGGTGGGTGCAAAACCACCCTAATCTTCTTTTTCATTCATTTATATATGTGTTTGAGTATTGTACATAACCGGGGTAAAGGCACAGTGACCTTTAACCCCCACAACCTCCCACTTAAAGGACAATGTGCCTTTAAGGGAGAGCAACCAGTGAGCATACTATCCAATGCCCATCAATACACGACAATACTCAAACCGCTGACTAGGTAGACTCTTCGTAAGCATATCTGTAGAGTTATCATCTATATGAACCTTGACAAGCTCTATGCTCTTGTCCTGATCTCAATATGTTTGGTCTTTGCATGAAAGACCGGATTCTGTGCTAGCTGAATAGCACTCATGGAATCACTATGCAATGTCGGTACACCTGTATGCCCCAAATCTCCCACTAGCCGATCAAGCCATATAGCCTACTTGCAACCCTCTGTGGCTGCAACATAATCAGCCTTGGTGGTAGACAAAGCAATGCACTTCTGTGTGCAAGGTATCCAGGACACTGCACCACCTGCAAAGGTGAATACATAACTAGAAGTGGATCTCCTACTATCCACATGCCCTGCATAGTCTGAATCTGTGTACCCAAGTACACGCATGTCTCCTTTTCCAAAGCAGATGCACATCTCCTTGGTACCCTTCATGTACCTCATGATGCACTTATGCTGATGCATAAGGAACCTTGGCCATCATGGCCCTCTCCTCATCTGATTTGGGACTATCTGTATGACTTAGTTTCACCTATGGAGGCAATGGAGTACTCATTGCCTTCCCCCCCTCCATATTGAAATGCTGCAATACTTTTGTAACATACTCCTTCTGTGAAAGCCAAAGGAGTTTCCTACTCCGATCACGCGTGATGCACATACTAAGAATATGACCTGCAAGTCCCAAATCCTTCATATCAAAGGCCTCATGCAACTTGGCCTTTAATGCATCTAGCTCATAAGTATTCTTGTTAGCCAATAGCATATCATCCACATATAGTGCCAAGATTATCAGGCTATTATCCTTAGCCCTTTTAGTGTAGAGGTAGTGAGCAATTTCACTCCTTCTAAAACCCTGGGACCGAATGAAAGCATCAAACTTCTGATACCATTCTCTAGGTGCTTGCTTAAGACCATAGAGACTCTTCTTCAGCTTACAAACTAAATGCTCTTTGCCCTTTTCTTCAAAGCCTTCCGGCTGCACCATGTAAATTTCCTCATGCAAATCCCCATGCAAGAAGGCTGTCTTGACATCCATCTGCATAAGCTCCATATCCTCTGCTGCCACTAGTCCAAGCATGCATCTAAGTGTGGTAATCTTCACAACCGGAGAGAATATCTCATCAAAGTCCACACCCTTCTCTTGCTTGAACCCTTTAGCGACCAAATGGGCCTTGTACCTAGGCACATCATCACCTGTGACCTTCATTTTGTAGACCCATTTACATGGCAATGCTTTCTTTCCATGTGGCAAAGAAACCATGTCCCAAGTCTTATTCTTCATAAGTGAACTCATCTCTGATTGCATAGCATACTCCCACTTGCATTGATCCTCACGCATCATAGCCTCTCTGTAGTAAGAAGGCTCCCCGCAATCAGTAAGCATCACATAGTCTACCCCTGGAACAAACCTATCAGGCGGTCTAGACACTCTAGATGATCTTCTCAAGGGAATTTCAGCTTGCTGTCCCACCTGCATATCAGCCACATTTGGCTCATCATTTCCACCAATAGATGATCCATCATCTACCCTTGATTGTATACCTGTGGGAGTACTTGGTGGTACCATTTCTTGCACATTTGGTGCATGGACAGCTTGCTATCTATCAACATAGGTAGGTGGATTCACATCCTAGAAAGTGATTCTCCTCATTTCCACATCCCTCATGGGTGCCTTATGCATCTTCTTCTCATTGAAGACTACATCATGGTTGCATATGATCTTCTTTGCTTCTGGATCCCAAAAACATCTCTCCACTTTCACCATAACCCAGAAAGATGCATTTCCTGGACTTAGGATCTAGCTTCTTTCGAAGCTCTTTTGGCACATGTGCATATGCCTCACACCCAAATATACGTAAATAAGAGTAAGAGTGCTTCTTGCCACTCTATGCCTCTTCAGGAATACCACCATCTAAACTCTTACTAGGTGATCTATTGATCACATGCACTGCAGTCTTCATTGCCTCAGCCCAAAAACCACCAGAAAGACTTGCATTGGAAAGCATGCATTTCAACCTTTATTGAATGGTACGGTCCATCTTTTTTGTAACTCGATTTTGCTCGAGAGTACGAGGGGATGTGAGCTCCCTCTTAATCCCACGTGTATCACAGAAATGTTGAAAGTCATGAGAGAGATACTCTCCACCATTGTCAGTCCGTAGACATTTAAGCATTCTACTTGACTGATTCTAACCAAGGCTAGCCATTTCTGAAATACCTGGAACACATCACTCTTCTGAGCTATAGCATAAGCCCACACTTTCCTAGTTGCATCATCAATGAATGTCACATATTATTCAACCCTGCCTAATGAGACCGTGTAGGCATGGGACCACATACGTCTGAATGCACCAAATCAAGCTTTTCAAACTCTTTCTTTCCCCTTCTTTTACGGGCTGATTTGGTCTGCTTCCCATAGATAGTGCTCACAAAATTCAAAATCAGAGAAACTCAAATGCAGTACATAACCCAAATGGCATAAGAGTTTCATTCCATTCTGGCTCATGTGCCTCAACCTGCAATGCCACAAAGAAGTGCTTGGCTTCTCGGTTATTGCAACAACATGATCAAATACCCTTGATACATGTAAGGGATACAAAGTCCCACACTTGGCACCCTTGGCCAAAAGCATAGAGCCCTTTTGAATTTTCCAACTCTGAAAGCCAAAAGTGGTGTGAAAACCAGCATCATCTAACTGAAATAAGACTCTTGGTCAACTTAGGCACATGTCTTACATCTTTCAAAATAAATGCAGACCCATTTGCAAAAGGAAACTTTATGTCACCTACTCCCACTATGTCACATGCATAGTCATTTCCAAGATGCACACAACCTGTCTTTCCACTGTCATAAGTGGAGAACCATTCCCTATGGGGAGTAACATGGAATGAAGCACCAGAATCCAAAATCCAATCGTGGGAATATGCATCATCTGAAGTGGTAAGCAACTCTACAGATAAACTAGACATGAAGAGAACGTCATTGTCACTGTCATGTGTGACTGCATTGATCTCCTCGATCTTCACTTTTTCTTTGTCCTCCCTTGGACTCTCTTCCTTCTAATTTGTACCCCAATTTGCATTCTTTTTCTTATCATTTTGCTCTCTTTTTAGCTTGTAGCAATACTTTTTCATATGGCCCTTCTTGCCACAGTGGTAACACTTAATGTTATGTGCCTTGGATTTGCTACGAGACTTCCCTCTTTCTTGGGACTTCCCCCTAAACTGTGATCTGCCCCTTTGCACATTTAAGGCTGCATCCTGCTTGTTGCCATCCATAGACTTGCATCTAATCTCCTCGGCCAACAAACTACCCACAACATCATTAAATTTCAGTACTCCACCAGGTGCAGAGTTACTGATAGCTGTGCGGAAGGTATCCCATGAGGATGGCAATGAACATAAGAGAAATATTGCCTTAGTCTCTGCATCAAAATTCATCTTTTGAGCTTAAAGCTGGCTAAAAATAATATTGAATTCATTCAAGTGAGAAGCAATGGAGACCCCTTCCTTCATCTGCAGCTCAAACAACCTCTTCATGAGGTAAACTTTATTAGAGGCAGTTTCCTTCTCATAAGTGGCACATAGTTTCTTCCACAAATCTTCTGTAGTCTTCTCATTTACTACTGTGAAATAAACTGACTCTGTAAGATGAAGTCTAATAGTAGACTTTGCTAATGCATCCAACTCATTCCAATCATGCTCAAACATATTTGTAGGCTTAGCTTCAATACCTGCCAAGAGTTTAATCTGCTTCTTTTGAATAATCACATCCCTTATTTGTGCTTTCCACAAAGAAAAGTTTGTCCCATCAAACTTTTCAATGTTGGAAAACTCCTTTTCAGACATGGAAGAGGATGCCATGATGCAAATAAAGTGAAATCCCAAATGCTAGTGCCTGTATCACACCAAATACCAAGTGCACCCCAATGTGTATGCCACAATAGACTGAAATATCACCAAAACTCAAAGCTCAAAGCATCAAAAGATGCATCTAACTCATGTGCATATACTACGCATCCATATGAGCAAATCTGGCCCAAAAGAAAATGCCAACTGCAATGGCAATCCAAAATGCAAATAAGTGCCAAATGACTCAAGCATAAACACCATCCATGGGCATATGCATTACCAATATCTCATCCAAGAGAGCATAACACTATCAGTGCATCACCTGCAATGTGTCAAAGCTGTCCCTCAGCATAAGATAGCATCTATGTGCAAAGCGTCCATAAAAATAGCATCCCACAAGGCAATTTGAACCTATCAGTGCATCCAATAAGGATCGCAATGCATCCAAATGGCCTATAAATCATCCACTGACATCCAATGCACACCATGAATGAACTAACACTGCTTAAACTATAACCAGAGTGATCTGCATAAGGTATGCTCAAGAAATCATAGTCCCATGGTAATGACCGCTGCTGAAAATAGAACCTGAGATGCCTCAAAACATGGGCACCATTGCTGCATAATCAGACTCAGCAAGAAAATCTACAAATATCTCTCTTCTATCAGAACTCCAAAATCCCAACCGATGAGTGAGAAATGGGAGTCAACACTTATCCACTGCCATGTGGTATAAATCTAAATTTTCAAAACCTTAGAATGAAAAATGCATAGCAGAGAGACGAAATCGAATACACAGAGGTCTATAACTCTGAAAATCCTCCACCAAATCGCATAAGAACTGACAAGTAGGGGTTTTTGGGCGTCTAGAACACAATGGGATAGACGGTTTGGAAACCGTGGTCTCAATCACTGGGTCCAACACATGGACTGAAAAACGTTTTTGGAAACAGAGCTGTTTGTAAACTCCACCGGAGTGTGAATGATGAGCAACATAGAAGTTTTAGGATCTCCTGAGTCCATCGGAACTGATAGATCTACAAATGGTTGCTCCAAACTTGAGTTCCAACACTCGGGCAGAAAAACGCAGAAACTAACACAGTGAGGCAGAAATCCAATGAAATGATCCCAGATTCAAGAATGAAGGTGTTTTCAAGCTCCTGAAGTGAAGTGGACACCAAAAGCAAGCAATAGTTACCTCTACAAGTCAATACGGAGTCTCTATCATCGAACAGAACAGGGAAAAGCTCAAAAAACGACTTTTTCTTTGAAAACACTTAACAGGCTCTCAAAACCACTTTGCAAAACCAAAGTGACTTTTCCAAAGGTTCCTCCAAGGTCTCGGCACACTTGGATGCAGGTAAAGTCACCCACAAAGCTTTCCACAAAGCTTCTGCTTCCTCCCACAAAGCTGCTGATCTTCTAGGCATTCACGCACGCTCAGCTAGATCACCTGGGCTCTGATACCAGTTGAGAGTGCTCTCAACGAAAGCAAGAACAAAAGAGGGAGAGAGAGAAACAGAGAGCCACACAAGTTTTGGTGGGTGCAGAACCACCCTAAACTTCTTTTTCATTCATTTATATATGTGTTTGAGTATTGTACATAACCGGGGTAAAGGCATAGTGACCTTTAACCCCCACAACATTGACCCATAACACTATTGCATATTAAGTGAGAACTATTGCATAGTACCCATTTTGAAGATTCTCTCAAAATAGTGCCAAATTTTAACTAAATTTAGAAATTGAGGTTAATTTAAAACCTATGTATTTAAAAACACAAAGATTTTATTTAGATTTTTATTTTGGGGATAAGTTTGGAAAGTTTGAATAAAAAAAGCATTGATTTTCAATATGAACTCTTTTAAAAAATTAGTTACTTTTAAAATACTTAAAAATCTATCAACAAAAATATTAATAGGATGCACTTTGTGATGCATGTTTATTTGTCTTAGATTAATATCTATGACTTTGTATAGAAGGTAAAGATTTTTTGCTTGAGAAATCCTATTTCCATGTAATTCATGACTTGATGTACATGGTTTGATGAGCACTTTAATGAATATAGAACTATATATTAAGACAATCTAGATCTAACAGTCTCTTAGGAAGACTGACTTTGAGATGAGAAGAAATACATGGTTCAAGGTTGTTCTTCATTGAATTAATTGGTGCTACCTTCATCTCTTCTCCCTCCTACAAAAAGAGTTGGTTATATTACATTATTTAATTGAAACTTTCCATGGTTTACATTTGGAAGCTTTCATCAAGTAGATATTTTAACTATGAGTTTTACACTCAAAAGAACCAAATTATGTTTAAAGAGGGTCTCATATGTGAAAATGATGAACAGAGATGATATGAAAGCTGTGAGCCCAATCCAAGAATTTGAAGCACTTTCACAACACTAGCAAGTACTTTTAAGTACTTTCTACGGATGGTAAAGGACTTTTAATTCGAATCCAAGAATCTGGAACCACTTTTTCTAGAATGTAAAGTACTTTAAAGTACTTTTCAAAGAGGGTAAAGTACTTTCCATGACTTTCTATAACTTTGAAGCACTTTCAGAACACTAGAAAGTACTTTAAAGTACTTTCTAATGATGCAAAAGTACTTGTGATTCTGATCCAAGAATTTGAATCACTTCTTCTGGAATGTAATGTACTTTAAAGTACTTGGTAAAGTACTTTTCATGACTTTTTACAACTTGGAAGCACTTTCACAACACTAGAAATTGCTTTCTAAGGATGTGAAGTACTTTTAAATCTAATCGTAGAATTGACAAAATATGAAGAGGGGAGAGGAGAAGAGTGGAGATGAGGAGAGAGGGCACAGCTAGAGAGCACACCACAAATGACTAACTGTACACTAGATTTAGTTGAAAAAATAGGATATATACAAACCCATTTATGGTTAGGGTTAGGGGATCTAACCCTTTCCTTTATAGCACTCTATAAGGTTAGTGCTATGCACATATGATCATGTGATGGTGCTATGCACACATGATCACATGATGTTGAGCATGAACTCTCAATACCTTCCCTCAAGATCAACATCATGAAGTAGGCCTTCCCTCAAGATGATGATTCTGGGGAATCAAAGAAGGATTGAGCATTACATTCCATCACACCCCTTTAATGGGAATGTCCTTCCTCTGGGTCAAACCAAGAGCTAGTCGGTGTTTCTCGAATAGCTCTTTACCGAGTGGTTTGGTAAAGATGTCTGCAACATTTTCTTTGCTATCACAATGCTGTAGTGTGATGTCACCAAGTAACACTCTTTCTCTGATGAAGTGCTCTTTGACATCCCTTTGACATCAATGTGCTTTGTCCTGGAGTGATATACTAGATTCTTGGCCAATGCTTGAGCCGATTGATTATCACAGTATATTGTTATTGGCTTTGACTCATCAAAGTAATCTGTTTTTGACAATAGTCTTCTAAGCCATATAGCCTCACATGCACCTGTAGTGAGTGCTCTATATTCTACTTCAGTCGAAGATAAAGAAACAGTTGGCTATTTGTTTGACAACCATGATAGAGCACCTTGACCAAGGAAAAATGCATATCCGTGTGTAGATCTCCAGCATAGTCACTCTCATAGTATCCATGCAACCGTGGATGACTTTCTCTGTATTCTATCCCAAACTATCTTGTACCTCTGATGTATCTCAAGGGCTTTTGGCTGCATTCCAGTGACATTGTTTTGGATTTGCCATAAACTATGCTAGTGAGCTTACTGCATAACAAATATCTGGTCGTGTGATTATCAGATATATAAGAGATCCGATGAGCTGCCTGCAGTATCTGTCATTGATTCTAGGCTTTTCTGAATCTTTTGTAAGTTTCAAATTCTGTTCCATGGGAGTGGTTGCAATATTGCAATCTGCCATATGAAACTTCTTTAGGAGACTGTCAACATACTTGAGCTGACTCATGAATGTGCTATTTGAATCTCTCAGAACTCAATTCCAAGACAATAGTGCATAAGTCCAAGATCTTTCATGTCAAACTTTGAAGATAAGTCTTGTTTCAATTTTTTGATGAAGCTATCCTTGCTTCCTATCACAATTAGATCATCTACGTACAAAAGTGCAATAGTAATGTCTTCCCCTTGAACTTGTAGTAGAGAGTATGATCTGCATTGGATTTCATGTATCCCAGATCAGCAAAATACTTGTCAATTCTATTGTACCAACTTCTGGGTGCTTGCTTTAAGCCGTAGAGACTCTTCTTGAGATGGCAAACCTTATTCTCTTTTCTTGGTTCAACATAACTTGCTGGTTGTTGCATGTAGACTTCCTCGTCTAGATAACCATTGAGAAATGCATTCTTGACATCGAGCTGGTACGCATTCCATCTGCTGAGTGTTGCTAGTGATATCACGAACCATATGGAATCCATCTTTGCTACTGGGGCATAAGTCTCATCATAGTCCTGACCATATTGCTGTGCAAATCCTTTTGCAACTAGTCTTGCTTTGTATCTTTGAATTCTGCCATTTGGATTGTACTTCACTTTGTATACCCATTTGTTTGCTATGGCCTTCTTTCCTGGTGGAAGGTCACATAATTTCCAAGTATTATTCTTATACAAAGCATCCATTTCTTCATTCATAGTAGTTTGCCATTCTGGCTTGTCTACTACATCTTCAAAGTACACTGGCTCTTCTGTAGCCATGATGGTAGTCATAAGAGCATAGTTGGTGGTTTCCACCTAAATTGCTTTGCCTTTTTGAGCATATGTGAATCTGGCTGGAGGTCTACTCTCCCTAGTAGACCATCTGAGCTACTGTGTTCCTCTGCTGGGGTGTTGTTGGCAATTCTTGCTCTTCTTCATCAACCTGTTCTGTAGATGGCTGTGAAGTCGATGCTTCCATCTCCTATGTAGGTGAATTTTTCCATTCTGATTCCTCATCAAAGGTTATATCTATGGAGATAATGACCTTGCGATTGATGGGATCATACAATTTGTATGCTTTTCTTTCTTCACCATAGCCAACCATGATGCATTTGCATGACTTCGCATCCAATTTTCTACGATGATCATCATGTATGTGGGAATATGCTATGCAACCAAATATGCAGAGATGCCCAATGTGTGGCTTGTGTCTAGTGAATGCTTCATAAGGAGTCATACCTTGTATCAGTTCGGTAGGAAGCCAATCAAGCAAGTAGTTTACTATAGCTATTGCTTCTACCCAATACTGATTCGGAAGATGCTTTTCACTAAGCATTGCTTTAGCACTGTCTGCTAAAGTGCCATTCTTCCTTTCAACTCTTGCATTCTGCTGAGCATCTGCACATGTGAATTGTCTTTAAATGCCATGATTTCTACAAAAGTTCATGAATGTGAAAGACATGTATTCACCTCCTTTATCTGATCTCATGACTTGATCTTTCTACTTGTTTGGTTTTCTACCATGGCTTTGAATTCTTGAAATCTAGAAAACACTTCGGATTTCTCTTTTAGAAAGTAGAACAATATCTACTGTAGTCGTCGATGAAAGTCAAGTAATAAAGTGAACCATTAATGCTGCAGGTCTGGGCATAACCCCATACATCTGTATGTATCAAATTGAGAATACCTCATGCACGAGAGGTACTTCTAACAAAGTTGGTTCGCTTTTATTTACCGAAGCAGTGTGCTTCATAAACCTTTCCAAGAAAATGTAGCTTCGGAATCCCAATTGCCATATTCTGATTCCTGAGATCTAATAAGTATTTGAAGTTGACATGACCATATCTCTTGTGCCATTTTACAGATAGTGGCATCTATTGTAGTTGAACTGACATGGCATGCTTATCTGGTACTATAGATAGCATTCTATATAAGCGTCCTTCCTTGACACCTTTTGCTACTAGCTGACATCTTTTGGATTTATCTCTGATAGTCCATTTATCACTGTCTAAGATGAATTTTAATTGTGATCCGTCATTTGACGTACTGACAAAAGGTTCATGCTGAGCTTCGGAACATAGAGCACATCTTTCACTAATTCTTTTGTACCAATGAAATTGTTCATAGGGATAACACATGTCCCTTGAACTAGATTCGGTGTATTGTTTGCTGTGTAGATGACATTTTTCTATCCTTCTAATGGCTTCATTTTTGTGAACCATTCCTGATGATTTGTCATGTGAGATGATGCACCACTGTCAATGTACCAAGGATCCTATTCCACTTGGTCAACTTGATAGCTGTAATCCTCTTTGGGATATGATCTACCTCTGCCTCTGCTTCTGTCTGAAGCTGTGAATGCCTGATCATTAGAATGATCTTTGTGTGCTTGGATGGTTTGAGTCCTGAGTTCTTCACCAAGTAGGACTGATTGAAGTTCTTCTAGTGTCGGAATTTGCCATTGGATGGCAATACTCTGGACTAGATTCTCGTATCCCTCTCCTAGTCCATTTAGGATTACTTGAACCATTTCTGTAGGGTTCATAGTCTCTCCTACTACTGCAAGTTGATTGTTGTAGTCTTTTATGCGGAGTACATAAGCATGACCAGCTTCACTGCTGTTGCGGAAACTCTAGTTGATTTGGTTTCTCAGGGTGAGAATCCTAGATGTGTTCTTGGACTCATAGAGAGCTACAAACATATCCCATGCTTCTTTCAATGTCTTGATTGTGTTGAGCTGTCCTAGCATGAGATCTTGCACATTCTGCTTGATCAAATGATAGGCATACTTCTCTTTCTTATCCCATTCTGCATGAGCTCAGGCAATGGCAAGATCTGGTACTGGTGCGGAAACTATTTATGTAGCTATAGATCCTGTTGCTGGTGGTGTGACAATAGATGGAGTAGAGCTACTTGTGGCTGGATCGTCCAATGGTCTAGGTGTAGACCCATCGACATACTCCCATTTGTCTTGAAGTACAAGAATGGTCTCCATTCAGTATTTCCATGTACCGTAATTGGAGTTGTCGAACTTAGCAAATGCCTCCAGATTGAGGTTGCTAGTCGTACACGTGGTGCAAGAAATGTACTCAAAAGTGTCGTGAAAATCTCTGTATGAATCAACTGCAAATACATTGACTATGCCAAGTGAAATCTTTGAACTGTCGGTGAAGATAGAACTGCAATATATAAAATCTTATCTGTATTACAAGGCTTGTGGCAATGATGCTGGGAACATCCAAGAGGCTTTACAAGGCTGAAATGATGTGCATGATGCCATGAGATAGCCATATAGGCTTTATAATGGTGGCATGTGTGTGTGAAATCAAATGCTATCTGCCCATTGAAACAATCTGCAATGCCTCTGAACTTTGAAGTCTGCTTACTGAATTGATGAACGTAAGGTTTCAGGTAATGTCACGATGTGAAACCATATGTGAGTGTATGGACTGACTCCAAGTAGGTACTAGTCGAGAATTTCGGGCATGGCTTAGATTGGCAACTTGGGGAAATTCAAAGCATCCCCTCTATGGCGATCTAGTCTACTTTGATCTAGATCTATACCAACCATCGATCAATGAAAGAACAACAAATAATTCCTTTTCTTTTGTTCTTTTTAAGTGCTGGGTCAGATGCATCGATGTAGAGGAAAATGTGTGTGAAGGAAGTGGTTTTGTCGGTGAGGCTAAAATGTGAGTGTAACTTGTGCTGAAATGTGCACATGATGTGATGAGTGCATAGAGCACGAAAAAACGAGCGACTTTACTTTTTTGGAGCGCCCTCAAATTCTTCTTGGATCAAGAGATACGACTTGATCTAGGTGGAGGGACAAAAGGAGTGCAAATGGTGCTCAATGATGATGTGTCACTGTGGGTCACATGCAATGATGATGTGGCACTATGCCTAGCAAGAGGTGTGCTAGTGAAGCAGTGTGCTGAGGTGGCAGAAGTGGTCACATGCAGTGATTGTGGAGCACTATGTGTGCCTACAAAGGTCAGTGCTGACTGGATAGATGAGGTGGCATAGATGATTATGTCAGCAGATGATGTGGCAATGATGATGTGGTAGATGATGTGGTAGGTGACATGTCCCAGATGACATGGTAGATGATGTGGCAGATGATCTGGCACATGTGATGTGGCAATGATGATGTGTCCCTGATGACGTGGATGATGAGCTGGTAGGATGACAGGGCCAGATGATGTGGCTACCACCGTGGTAGATGATGTGGCAGATAAGATAAGGGTTATGATGTGGTAGCCTCACGGGGTTGCCGATGTGGCAGTTGGAGGTATGGTGATGATGTGGCACTTGGATAGGATAAGTTTGCCAGGTGTCAAAATCTGACAACTGACCAAAACTACATTCCACTGACCTAACCCGAGCAAGGCCTATCTGCCACGTGTCAGAATGCGAGGCACTGAAATCTTTCGAGATTTTGACGTGTGGATTTCTATCGATGTCGAGGTTCTGTTGCGTTCGTGGAGGCCTTGGAGCGCAGGAGTTGCTGTTGTGTAGGAGTCTTCACCATATGCTTGATAGAGCAGGGAGCTATGGTGCGTGAGAGGCGCAGGTGTTGATGGGAGCCCATGAGCTCTGTTAGAGTTGTAGAGAACTTGGAGGTTGACAGGAGCTTTTCCCGTCAGTGTTGTAGCCCACAGACTACTGTTGATGGTTGATCTGGTTGGCTGAGTGCCAAGAGCCACTGCTCGTTGTGTAGTAGAGGTAGGAGCTTGGAGGTCACTGGCGCACATAATGGATAAGCTTGGCATAGAGCTAGAGCATTGGCGTAGTGAGACAGAGAGAGCTTCTGGAAGGGAGGGAACGAGGAGCTATGGCGGGTGTGCCCGCTCTTGCCACCTCCCTCTACGTTGGTGACCTAGACGCGGAAGTTACCGAGGCCTAGCTCTATGACCTCTTTTACTAGATTGGCCCAGTCACTTCCATCTATGTGTGTCGGCTGCCTACTATGTCGTAGTTTGTTGTAGACATATCATAGCTTAGGCTATGTGCTATCGGCTGTGTGTCGGCTGCCTACTATGTCATAGTTTGTTGTAGACGTATCATAGCTTAGGTTATGTGCTATCGGCTGTAGGGAGCTGAGTCGAATGAGCTAGCAGTGTATAACTTGTTGGCTTGTGTTGTAGTTTGCATGCTTTGTAGCTGCATCACCCGTCGATGTGCTTTGCTTGACATAGAAGTCGCATGCTAGCACTGCTTTATTATTGAGTGGTGCATTGAGGAGTCCAAACTTTGTCTTCTTAGTCACTTGATCTATAGCTTTCTTAAGCTATCTCACTTTGGATAATGGAACCGAAAGAAGAGCAGAGAGATAGGAACATCCCACAAGAACATGTCAAAGAACGTCTTGAACCTTAAGGTACCTTACAATCAGAGAATAGAGAACACTCAAGAAACAACTAACAGTAAAATGAATGTAACTCTCTCTCCATGGCTCGAAATGATGAGCTTTCTGAAGCGAATTGAAGAGGAGAAGGGGCTCGATGTTCTTGCCCTTCTCTCAAGCTCTCTCTCTCTCTCTCTCTCTCTCTCTCTCTCTCTCTCTCTCTCTCTCTCTCTCTCTCTCTCTCTCTCATAATCTCTCAAAGAACTCTTGAAGGAGATGAACGGAAATCTTCTTCCAATGGACAGAATTATATGACGGAAATTTCTATCAAAGAAATGAAAGGTGGTCTCTTACCAGAAGTGGACTCTCATGGAGAACACTCAAGAGAACTCTCAATCTCTCTCACACTCTCTCATACAGATCGTAATGCCTCAACAGAAGGCAAGGGAGCTCTGATACCATGACAAAATATGAAGAGGGGAGAGGAGAAGAGTGGAGATGAGGAGAGAGGGCACAGCTAGAGAGCACACCACAAATGACTAATTGTACACTAGATTTAGTTGGAAAAATAGAATATATACAAACCCATTTAGGGTTATGGTTAGGGGATCTAACCCTTTCCTTTATAGCACTCTATAAGGTTAGTGCTATACACATATGGTCACGTGATGGTGCTATACACACATGATCACATGATGTTGAGCGTGAACTCTCAACAAGAATTTGAATCACTTTCTCTGGAATGTAAAGTAGGTGTAAAGTACTTTAAAGTACTTATTTGAAGGTGGTATAAGTATTTTCCATGAATTTCTATAACTTTAAAGCACTTTCACAACACTATAAAGTACTTTATTAGGATATTGAAGTACATTTAATTCCAATACAAGAATTTGAATCACTTAAACTGGAATGTAAAGTACTCAAAAGTACTTTTCAAGGTGGCTAAAGTATTTTCCATGAATTTCTATAACTTTGAAGCACTTTCATAACACTAGAAAGTACTTTCAAGTTTTTTCTAAGGATGTTAAAGTACGTTAAATCCCTTCTTCTAGAATGTGAAGTACTTTAAAGTACTTTTCAAAGAGGGTAAAGTTCATGGAAATGAGTTCCCATAACTTTGAACTAGTATTTTAAAGTTATTTTTAAGGATTTGAAAGTACTTTTCAGCGTAATCCATGAATTTGAATCACTTCTCCATGAATTTGAGAGTACTTAAAAGTTATTTCCTAGATTTTGTATTCCACCTTCATTTGACTAGCATTTGTTTCGATAATTTTTAGATGCATGAAAGCACTTTCAAGTGGTTGGAAGGACTCTAAGCTTCTTGTCCTTCGCTAGTTGCCTCACGGGCAGATGCATTGAATAAGGTCATCTATGAGAATCACCATCGATTTCTCCCACCTGATCATCCTAGATATGTTGCCCCTTGGAATGAAGTCCTCCCACAATCACTTACTGCGGGAGATTGGATGAGAATTTGGGACGGTTCCACGATCCTCCACCACTTGGCATGAGCCGGTAAGGGTTTGTAACTATTGTATGCTATATTGGCTGGAAATAAAGATTGCCCGCTAACACCAGCTTTTGTTTAGATACTCCATCTTTTATCATTTACCATATTGGTCCCACCTCAAGATCAATCACCTGCTTAATCCCATGCATATCTTCAAGAATGTGGCATCTACCATTTGGGAGCATTTGAATGGGACACAAGATTCCATAGCCATAAGGGAGGATCTACGTACCATAGGGAGGATGCATGAAGCTTGGCCACAAGAGAGACCAAATGGGCATGTTATTTTACCTCGTGCACCGTGGAGGTTATCAAAGCTAGAGATGGCAGCGGTGAAGCGCGCTATTACTACAATTCGTACTCCCACTGGATGCATGAGGTGTTTGAAGGGAGCCTTTACAAAGAGCAAGAGAAGAGGTGTAGAGCAATTATAATGCTTGAAATCTCATGATTGGCACAAGATGCTCCAAGTAAGTATTTTATATGCATAATATCTTTTTCCTTTCAAATTTGTGAGTGAATAATTATAAGCAACTAATCAACCACCTCCTCGTGGGTTCAGTTCATACTACCTACTAGCATTTCTTGTAGTGCATCGAAGGACGTGAAAGATTGTATTTACAAGATGGGCGAGCTTGTGAGGTACTTTACATGATACAAAATATGATGCGTATCAATGCTCCATGCAAGGTGTTCATATTGCTAATATGGTATACTTTTTCATTTCTAGGTATGTGAGCTCAAAGGAAATAGATCCCACCACGCTTAAAAAATACTCGAGTTATGTTAGTGCAGGTGGTTTGTTTAGTGGAGGAGACATTTCCACGTTCTATTCTCACAAGCCAACTACATTTTGGTGGATGAGATTGCTATATGCGGTTCTATACATGCATGATGGTTGTTCTTCCTCGAGCACTTCATAAAGACCTTAAAGGGCTTCGTGAGACAAAATGCAAGACCTGAAGGTAGCATGGCCAAGGGTTGGTTGGTACAAGAGTCACTTGTATATATTTTTGAGTTTCTTGTTGATGTGGATAGCTCCCTCCCACGACTATGGAGAGATGATGAAGACCTAAGGATGACCTCTATTGTGCCTCAAGGGAAAGGATGCAACAAACTAATAGACATGGAGTTGCATAATAGTATCAACCTCTATTGCGTGCTTAATAGTGATGTGATGAAAAGATGGGTGATAAGATACGAGGATGCAAAGGCAAGAAGACAAGAAGAAAGGGCCCTCTTTCGTACACACCACGGATCTCGTGTGCCATACCCTCAGTATCTAAGAGCATTTCCAAAGGATATTCATGTGGATTGGCTATTTGATGAAATGGAGAAAGCAGAGAAAGACGAGGGGATGCATATCACAATGGAAGAATGGGAGTATGCTAGGGGATGCATGAGCAAGGTCAATATATAGAATGTTATGCATAAGTTAGGAGCTGTCAATAATTTAGATTGCTTATTTAATTAATTTTTTCTTGGTGTAGTGCACTATGTTCAACTTTCACCTGTCTGTCCCATTTATAAGGTTTAGGTTCTTTAAGTTTGACCTTGAACTTATCTGCAGGTGCTTTCTCCTTAGCCAAATTTCCCTTCTCCAATTCAATTCTAAGATCAGCTATTTGCTTCTCTAGCTTAATCTGCATTTCATGCAGGTATTGTAGCTTCTCATCGATCTCGTGGAATTCTTTCTTTCTTTTCTTTTTGGCCTGTGGTGGAACCGGTTCCTCATCCTCTGGAGGGTACTCCACATACATACCTTGTTCCTCCTCATACTCATCTTCTCGGTGAGAGGAACTAGGACCTACTTCTTTATTAATACGAGGCATATTGAAGGAAAGTAGTGTTTATAAACACTTGGTATGCTCTGATACCACGGACGCGGGGGTCTAGGTTCACCTTAAAATTGTTTTCACCAAGATTCCTAGAACCCTACGGTTGCCCATTGGGATTGTCTTACCAAGTGTCTGCCTCCGATGTCGCAACTACCTATACTCTCTGAAAGGTCCCGATCCCCACAGCCCCTACTGAGAGGGGACTCCTAGGCTAAAGGATCTCTCATCCAGTGTAAGCTTACCAATCAGTCCTAACACTTTTGTGCTTGTGAAACTAGAGTAAACCCCACCGTTAATGCTTGCCCAGAACCCGAAGCCCACGAGAGTTGTCCATGAAGTCTTTTCTTTTCAATGCATATGCATGATACACAGAAACAAGCCCTTTCACTTTATGAAATGCATAGTCAACCTTTTTCAGTCAAACTGCCATGTAGTCAAACAATCAACTTAAAAGTCAAAGTCAACTCAATCAAACTTCTAGTCAAACATAAAAGTCAAATAGCCTGGTTAAATTCAATGCAATCCATTCAAACTAGTCAACAACCGAACCCTAACTAGGGCTTAACTGGTTTGACCTAGTTCAAACCTAGCTGAACTAACTAGGCTTCCCTTTAGTTACTCTAACTGATCCTTTCCACCTAGCAGGTTGACCACCTTTTAACGAAGACTTACACTAGAGTTTTGACTACAAGCCGCTAACCTTTTGACTAACATAAAATGCTAGCATAACCCTTTGACCGACTAACTAACTGTTTGACCATAACCTTTCTTGCAACATAAAGCTACGAATCTGTTGACGGAATCTGCCCCATACACAAACGATGGAAAGATAATCGGCTGCCAATGCTAACGTACATTTGTAGACTAACAAATCACCTATAATCAAACCCACGCTGCTTCTAATCCAAGACGATTACCACACAGAGAATCGGCCATAAACTTATGCACAGATCATCGCCATATCTAGCCAAGATGCAGACCAACATTATAATGAAAAACCCTATTCTCAAAACGTGCAGATTGTCCACCCGATGATATGTGAATCCACACGCTGCTTAACAGTTTGGTTGCAATTGAATCGTAACCCTAGCCCACGATTATGCAGTAGGTGCTTCAGCCCGTGTAGTGCAGGGATTTGACGTAACGCTTCCAGGGGTCCAAGGTCTCGATTACGACGCCATGTAAATGTGCAGCAATGAAGTCCAGCATGAATGCACCGAGATGAGGATAAGAAAGTGGGGGAGCTCACGATTGAGCTACAGAAGTGGTATGGCAATGTCCAGAAGCCTTTTCTCTTCAAGAGTCCTCTTGGGGTAGATGTGTGTGGGAGAGAGAAGAAGACGATAGCAAATGCCTTTCGATCCACATCAAACGATATGACGGAAATGTCCGTTTGGGAGACCTCAAGGTGACGACCCCATAAAAGAGATACACAAAATGATAGCTAACAAGCTCACAAACGAGCCACAACTCCCATGCTGTCGAGATGGCAACACACAGTCCGTCGTGTGGAGAAAGAGACGAGATCATCAGCACATAAGCAACCGATTGCCTCTGTCAAGCATTGCGCAGCTGCTACACGCCCTCACCATGGAGAAACGCCTACCTGTTGGCCTAGGAAGAATGTCGAACAGCATGAACGTCAAGGTCCATCGCCATGGACGTGGTTCTGGCAGAGGAGTCCGTCGTACTTGTGTTCATAAACCTGTCTCCT
Source organism: Dipteris shenzhenensis (assembly GCF_047967505.1). Lineage (NCBI taxonomy): Eukaryota > Viridiplantae > Streptophyta > Polypodiopsida > Gleicheniales > Dipteridaceae > Dipteris > Dipteris shenzhenensis. The sequence goes on from NC_141604.1 coordinate 50,477,205, forward strand.
CTTCACAGAGGTGAGGAAGCAAGTTTGCTAGCCACAGCACGTTCCTTGTGAAACACGGGAGCTGTCCATCCAGCTCTTTTTCTCCTTCTTCATACACTTCCAAAATATCCTTGAGAAATATCATAGCCTGTTCTGCCACTTTCGAATTCACTTTCCACACAGGAACCTTTGCCTTTGCTGTGCTTGTGCTTGCCTTTGCTGTAATTGTATATGGAACCTTTGCCTTTGCTATAGTGGAAGCCTCTGCTGTGGTTGTGCTTGCCTTTGCTGTAAATGTATTGTTGCTTTTGTTGCTGTGCTTTGTATCTGCCTTGAACAAGTATACTATCTTGTTGCGGGGGGGTTTAATGACTGACATGTAGAAACCAACTAGATTAACGAGAGTCGGTTCATTGTAGGGACATGTAAAACCTTTTTCATTTGCAAAAAGGTAGACACGTTTAGCTGTTGTTATGAGCCAGAGCCAGGCTAGCTGCCCTGTAATGCGCCCTGTAGCATTACACTCTTCGGATTTACACTCGTCAGCTTGAGGTCGAGAATACCTTTGTTTCCTATTCTCGACCTCAAGCTGACGAGTGTAAATCCGAAGAGTGTAATGCTACAGGGTAGCTAGCCTGGCTCTGGCTCACAACAGTAGCTTCCTAATTTTGAACCAACGAAGTGGCAACTAAAGCAAAGATATTCTCGACCTCAAGCTGAAGAGTGTAAATCCGAAGAGTGTAATGCTTTAAGGCAGCTAGCTTGGCTCTGGCTCACAACAGCAGCTATACTAGAAACAAATGTTTCCTAAATTTGAATCAACGAAGTGGCAACTAAAGCAAAGGTATTCTCGACCTCAAGCTGAAGAGTGTAAATCCGAAGAGTGTAATGCTACAGGGCAGCTAGCCTAGCTCACAACAGCAGCTAAACGTGTCTGCCTTTTTGCAAACGAAAAAGGTTTTGCATGTCCCTACGATGAACCGTCTCGTTAATCTAGTTTGTTTCTACATGTCAGTCATTAAAACCCCCCGCAACAAGATAGTATACTTGTCCAAGAGTTTCTTTGTGTGGAAAAAGAAGATTCATGAAGAAAGGAAGATGTCACGGGTAAATGAGAGAGAGATACAAAGCACAACAACAAAAGCAACAATACATTTACAGCAAAGGCAAGCACAAGCACAAGAGAGGCTTTCACTACAGCAAAGGCGAAGGTTCCACACAATTACAGCAAAGGCAAGCACAAGCACAGCAAAGGCAAAGGTTCCTGTGTGGAAAGTGAATTCGAAAGTGGCGGAACAGGAAAGCTCCAAAAGCTATTTTCTTAAGTGGATAGAAATATATCATACTTTTGTGATGTCAAAAGTCATTATTTGCATTGTGAACACAAGTACGACGGACTCCTCTGCCAGAACCACGTCCATGGCGATGGACCTTGACGTTCATGCTGTTCGACGTTCTTCCTGGCCAACAGGTAGGCGTTTCTCCATGGCGAGGGCGTGTAGCAGCTGCGCGATGATTGACAGAGGCAGTCGATTGCTTACGTGCTGATGATCTCGTCTCCTTCTCCACACGACGGACTGTGTGTTGCCATCTCGACAGCATGGGAGTTGTGGCTCGTTTGTGAGCTTGTTAGCTATCATTTCGTGTATCTCTTTTATGGGGTCGTCACCTTGAGGTCTCCCAAACGGACATTTCCGTCATATCGTTTGATGTGGATCGAAAGGCATTTGCTATCGTCTTCTTCTCTCTCCCACACACATCTACCCCAAGAGGACTCTTGAAGAGAAAATGCTTCCGGACATTGCTATACCACTTCTGTAGCTCAATCGTGAGCTCCCCCACTTGCTTATCCTCATCTCGGTGCATTCATGCTGGATTTCATTCCTGCACATCTGCATGGTGTCATAATCGAGACCTTGGACCCCTGGAAGCGTTACGTTAAATCCCTGCACTACACGGGCTGAAGCACCTGCTGCATAATCGTGGGCTGGGGCTACGATTCAATTGCAACCAAACTGTTAAGCAGCGTGTGGATTCGCATATCATCGGGTGGACAGTCTGCACGTTTTGAGAATAGGGTTTTTCATTATAATGTTGGTCTGCATCTTTGCTGGATATGGCGATGATCTGTGCATAAGTTTATGGCCGATTCTCTGTGTGGTAATCTTCTTGGATTAGAAGCAACGTGGGTTTGATTATAGGTGATTTGTTAGTCTGCAAATGTACGTTAGCATTGGCAGCCGATTATCTTTCCGTCGTTTGTGTATGGGGCAGATTCCGTCAACAGATTCGTAGCTTTACGTTGCAAGAAAGGTTATGGTCAAACAGTTAGTTAGTCGGTCAAAGGGTTATGCTAGCATTTTATGTTAGTCAAAAGGTTAGCGGCTTGTAGTCAAAACTCTAGTGTAAGTCTTCTTCAAAAGGTGGTCAACCTGCTAGGTGGAAAGGGTCGGTTAGAGTAACTAAACGGAAGCCTAGTTAGTTTGGCTAGGTTTGACCAGTTAAGCCCTAGTTAGGGTTCGGTTGTTGACTGGTTTGACTGGATTGCATTGAATTTGACCAGGCTATTTGACTTTTACGTTTGACTAGAAGTTTGATTGAGTTGACTTTGACTTTTAAGTTGATTGTTTGACTGCATGGCAGTTTGACTGAAAAAGGTTGACTGTGCATTTCATAAAGTGAAAGGGCTTGTTCCTGTGTATCATGCATATGCATTGAAAAGAAAAGACTTCATGGACAACTCTCGTGGGCTTCGGGTTCTGGGCAAGCATTAACGGTGGGGTTTACTCTAGTTTCACAAGCACAAAAGTGTTAGGACTGATCGGTAAGCTTACACGGCATGAGAGATCCTTTAGCCTAGGAGTCCCCTCTCAGTTAGGATACCGAGTCATCACCGACTCCCGTGGTATTCATCAGTGCCTAGTGGAGGCCGGGTCCCTGTGTGCTTTCCAGCAATAGCAGGTCGACCGAAGCTGGCCCCGAAAGATAATTGAGATCCTACTCGGGATGGAGCAGGACTGCCTAGTGGAGCCAGGTCCCTGTGTGCTTTTGAGCCATCGCAGGTCGACCGAGCTAGCCCAGAAAGATCATTGAGATCCTACTTGGGATGGAGCAGCCAGGGTAGGGGCTGTGGGGATCGGGACCTTTCAGAGAGTATAGGTAGTTGCGACATCGGAGGCAGACACTTGGTAAGACAATCCCGATGGGCAACCGTAGGGTTCTAGGGATCTCGGTGAAAACATTTTTGAGGTGAACCTAGACCCCCGCGTCCGTGGTATCAGAGCATACCAACTGTCCTTCAATATGCCTCGTATTAATAAAGAAGTAGGTCCTAGTTCCTCTCACCGAGAAGATGAGTATCAGGAGGAACAAGGTATGTATGTGGAGTACCCTCCAGAGGATGAGGAACCGGTTCCACCACAGGCCAAAAAGAAAAGAAAGAAAGAATTCCACGAGATCGATGAGAAGCTACAATACCTGCATGAAATGCAGATTAAGCTAGAGAAGCAAATAGCTGATCTTAGAATTGAATTGGAGAAGGGAAATTTGGCTAAGGAGAAAGCACCTGCAGATAAGTTCAAGGTCAAACTCAAAGAACCTAAACCTTATAAAGGGGACAGACAGGTGAAAGTCTTGGAGAATTTCTGTTATGATATGATGCAGTATTTAAAGCTTGCTAAGATCTCTGATGAGAATGAGCAAGTACTGCATGCCTCAACATTCCTTGCAGACGACGCAAAGTTCTGGTGGTGAAATTTGAAGTCTGATGAGGCCAAAGGTAGCAATTCCTTTGAGATCAGAAATTGGGAAGAACTCCAAGAAAGGCTCCGTATCCAATTTCTCCCTTCTGATGTGGGATGGAAGGCTAGGGATGCCTGAGCCACACTGGCACCATTCGTGAGTTCATTAAGAGCCATAGTAGCTTGATGCTTCATATCCACAATATGACTGATGTAGATAGGCTCTACTATTTTATCAAAAGTTCCAAACCTTGGGCTCATGACAAACTCATGAGACAAGGGATAAAAACAGTAGATGAAGCATCTGAGGCTGCTGATAAACTCACAGATTGGCACGAGGAAAGAGGCAAAAGCAAAGGCCCTATACACTCCAAGAAACCCTTCAAGAAGTTTCAGAAAATAGCGGACCCACCTCACAAGAAAAAGAAGTCTTGGTTCAATAAGAAGAAGGAAAGGAGAGGTATCCAACCCTGTATTTCACAAACCCAGCCAGAACAAAGGCAAAGCTAAGGCCGGACCTTAAAGCTCTAAGGGAGCCAGACTAGTGGAAAGAACACAAAAACTGGAAGTGGTTGCTTCATTTGTCCTGGCCCTCATTATGCAAGGGATTTCCCTATGAAGGGATCCTTGCAAGCTATCCAAGAAACACAAAAGCAAGACGAGCCTAGAAGGACTGTAACCTCATTGCAGCTGCTAGGAGCTATGAAAGAAGAGGAAGTTGCCTTGTTTGCTACAGCAAATGTAAATGGGCATCTAGCTCGTGTGTTGATTGATAGTGGTGCTAGTCACATTTTTGTGACAACAGAGAAAGCTAAGGCCCTAGGATTGCAGGTTGAGAATGTCAAGGAGAATAAAACTATGAAATCAATCAACAATCTGGCAGGCAGTGGTCAAGATTGCTAAAGGTGTGTTCATCCAGATGGATAATGTGAAATGTCCTGCATGGACATGTCCGTAGTGCCCATGGGCTGCCAAGGATAATGTGCTCGTGAACTCTTTGTCTAGATTATCCTTCCTCACAGTTGTGCAGATGTTGCAGGGAGCTGCTGTGCTAGAGGAGATAAAAGTGGCTTATCAAGAAGATGAGCTAGCTCAGCAATTACTATCTGTTGAATATAAAAGGTCTCATGTAGAGGTCAAAGAAGGAATAATCATTTATAAGCAGAGAAGGGTCTATGTGCCATGCGTGGCTGGGCTACGTAAAAGATTGCTCCAGGAGCATCACGGTACAACTTGGGCAAGACCTGTGTAATTTGTGCACAGGATAAGGCAGATCATAGGAAGCCAGTGTGAAATTTTGGAGATGGAGAGGAATTGAGACACGTTGCAATCAATAAGACAATGCCAATATGGAGCAAACAGTAGAACTCTTTATTCAATGGAGAAGAGTAGCAATAATTACTACGTACAAATGATGGGCTAATCCCCAAACCCAAAACTAACACCAAGAAGCTCAATCAGCTCTGATATGTCAATGCGTACAAAGTAAGAGTGTTGGATACACTCAGCACCACACTACACGACAGTGTGTGTGTGTGTGTCTCTCACTTTCCAACTATGTTCAAGACTACAGAATCCTCACGTAGGAGAACTGATGTATCTGAGTACAATGAGTGAATCTCAATGATTCTTTTGGTAGGTAGATGCTCTTTGACTCATAGATATTCTTCAAGGTCTCCCAAGCTTTCTTAGGAGTCTTCACATCCATTAGATGGCTGAGAATATCATCCTTGACACTCAGCTTCATCATATGGACTGCAAACATGGGCTTCTTGTCCCATTTGGCCAATGCTTCTTCATTGTCTTCAGTTTGTGCTGGTCTATCTGTAGAAACCAGCTCCCAACAATCTTGAAAGAATAGGAGGGACTCCATCTTCACTTTCCAAGTAGCATAGTTGGTTCCATTGAGCTTTTCAGCTCCCTCCAAGTGTAGACTGTGTAGACTAGGTGCCATTATGATTGGGGATTTTCACTCACACCAAGCTCACAATAGGCAAGACTCTACGATGCCTACTCTGATACCATGTGAAAATTTGGAGATGGAGAGGAATTGAGACACATTGCAATCAATAAGACGATGCCAATATGGAGGAAACATTAGAACTCTTTATTTAATGGAGAAGAGTAGCATTGACTACTACGTACAAATGATGGGCTAATTCCCAAACCCAAAACTAACACCAAGAATCTCAATCAGCTCTGATATGTCAATGCGTACAATAGTAAGAGTGTTGGATACACTCATCACCACACTACACTCTCAAACACTCACTCTTCTTCGCGTTAATTAACAGCTTATGTTCCTACAAGAGATCAAATACAATCCTTAAGTGCTTTCAATGCTCCTTGTTCTTGCTAAAGACAAGGATGTCATCAAAGAAGGTGCCAACAATTAATCTCCTGTGATTTTGAAAGATCTTGCTCATCATCTAGTTAAAGATGGCTGGCGCATTGCTTAAACCAAAAGGAACTTCCAAGTATTCATAAGCCTTGGGTTGTTCTAAAGGTCATCTTGTGGACATCTTGGGAGGAATCTGTACTTAAGACTCATTTAATTAATTTTGGACTCATATGTCTACTTTTGGACTATTCCTTAAAATCCTTCTTAAATGAAAAGTTTACTTTATGAAAATGTCATTCGAGAATCAAAAGTTTACTTTCTGGCACTTCCATTTTCACATAATACATTTCAAAATATCTCTCTACAATGTTGCACTAATAATGCAACAACTACTATTAAATCCTAATTTTGTATTTCTTGTTTTTAAGAATTGTATTCTTAAATTAAAAAATCCCTTGAGTTATTAGTTTAAATCCATGAAAACCACACTCTTGAAGATTCACAAAATTTTAAAAAGGTATACACAAGAGACGTGGAAGACTCTTTTTACTTTCAATGCAGAAAACTATAACACTCTTGAATATTCAAGAAATTAAAAGGTTTATATAGACATAAGACATGATGGAAGTCTCTTTTGTACTCTAAAAAATAGCAATAGCTATGCTTGCAATTTTATATTATTATAAGTTTACAAGAAATATTGCTCTAGATGAGTCTTTGTACAAAGGATTTGATGTGGCCTTTTCAATAATTTATTTCTGCCTTTACAGTGAGTTAAGTACAAATGAGCGATCCAAACATGAAAGGATTTGCCGTTACCTTTTCAATAATTTAATTCTGCCTTTACAGTGACTTAAGTAGAAATGGGCGATCCAAAATTTGCTTGTTTGAATGTCCTTTTCTGTCGTCACAAAAATGAGCGATCCAAACATTTGCTTGTTCAAATGTCCTTTTTGTTGTCACTTGTTGCTTGGGTGTCATCTTCATTTACTCTCATCTGACCACCACCACCACCTTCACTCTTTCTCAATATTTGAATGGTGTTATCATGGGCATTCTTCATTTGTACTATCTCCTTCTACTTCCTCCTTAGCGAGCATCTTTATGAACTCTATAATGTGTGAAATAATTGGTTGCGGTAAAAGAGAGAGACAGAGAGAGAGAGAAAGAGAGAGAGGTAGGGAGAGAGTGTTGTTGCCGTGGCAATGCGAGAGAGAGAGAGAGAGGTAGGGAGAGAGAGAGAGAGAGAGAGAGAGAGAGAGAGAGAGAGGAAGGGGGGAGAGAGAGAGAGAGAGAGAGAGAGGTGTAGGGAGAAAAAGCCGCTGTCGCAGCAGTGAGAGATAGAGAGAGGGAGAGAGAGAGAGAGAGAGAGAGAGAGAAAGAGAGAGAGAGAGAGAAAGAGCGCAAAGGATAGAGAGGGGAGAGAGAGAGGTGTAAGGAGAGAGTGCCGTTGCCATGGCAGCACGAGTGAGAGAGAGAGAGAGAGAGAGAGAGAGAGAGAGAGAGAGGAAATGGAGAGGAGAGAGCAAAGGAGAGGAAGGGGAGAGAGAGATGTAGGGAGAGGGTGTCGCTGTCGACAACATCGCGCATGCACGAGAGAGAGAGAGAGAGAGAGAGAGAGAGAGAGGTAGGGAGAGAGTGTAGTGGTGGCTGCAATGAGAGAGAGAGAGAGCAAAGGAGAGGGAGGGGAGAGAGAGAGAGGTATAGGGAGAGAGTGCCACTGCCACGGGAGAGAGAGAGAGAGAGAGAGAGAGAGAGAGAGAGAGCAAAGGAGAGGGAGGGGAGAGAGAGAGGTGTAGCGAGAGAGTGTCGCTGTTGCAGCAGAGAGAGAGAGAGAGAGAGAGAGGGAGGAAATGAAGATGAGAGGAAACAGAGAGGAGAGGGGAGAGAGAGAGAGAGAGAGGAAATGATACTCTCAAATTCTTAGAAATAATCTAAAATTTATTGAATTCAAGAGGTTCCTTAGATGATCCAACTAAACTCAATTATCAACTATGTTTAGCTACAAACTAACCAAAACCAAGTCCAATGATATGTGGAAAGTTATTGAGTTCATTGCAACATCCAATTAATCTTGCAATTGAATTAGCCACTAACAGACTAATCTAAAGCATGTTCCCGAAAACAAGATGATCCATGCTTTTGAGATGATGTCTATTAGCTACTTCTTGACATTTGAGAAGTCCAAAACAGTCCTGCATTGTCCAAGAAGAAATGTTTCTAATGTATTTCAGTTTCCTAATGTAACTAGGAAGCTTTGATATCTTGATGGTAACAAAGGCATCATCAACCCATACCAAAAGCCTCAACGTTTGATCAATGAGCTTTTGGACTTATTCGACATGATTGGGTATGTGACTTTTTTGCGGGGACAACCACTGTGTCTGCTCTTCAAAAGAAGAGGAACTGTATTGTTGTAGATACAGACCCTTTGCAAGCAGCATTCATCATGCAAATGGTCTGTGCCATCAATGATCTTCTTGATGCTAATCAAGAAGTCAGTGCTAAGCCTTGTGCCGAGATGCCGTAGTACAGTTGGCCTCTAGAGAGCCCTAGCCTGCCTTTAATAATGAACAATCTAAGTTGGTAGAGCTCTTTGAAGATACACTAACAGGGGCAGTGGTGGTTGATCCAGAACCTAGAAATGAAACAACCAAGGAAATTGAAAATTTTGATGAATAGATATATGAGATTTGAGCTATTATACAACAATCTAATGTAACGACATTACTTTTTTATTTAATATGAGTTGTCTTATTAGTATTTTATAGTATACAATTGTCATGGTAACTATTCAAAATAATAATTATTATTTTTTAATTTATAATGTTTATGGGTAAGTGTGATGGTAATCAGGTGTGTCTTTTTATTGAATACAATTGTCATGGTAATTTTGTTTTGAAAGTAGGCTTGCAGGTCAGATTTAATCCTCATGTATGCTTTGTTGAGGATATGAAAAATAAAGGTCGCTTGATAGCAAAAGTACTTTAACATCCTTAGAAATTACTTTAAAGAACTTTCTAGTGTTGTGAAAGTGCTTCAAAGTTATAGAAATTCATGGAAAATACTTTACCCTCCTTGAAAAGTACTTTAATTTCAAAAAAAGTGATTCCAAATTCTTGGATTGGAATTAAAATTACTTATCATCCTTAGAAAGTACTTTCTAGTGTTGTGAAAGTGCTTCAAAGTTATAGAAAGTCATGGAAAGTACTTTACTTTCAAGATGATGTGATTCAAATTCTTGGATTGGGCTGAAAAGTACTTTAACATCCTTAAAAAGTACTTTCTAGTGTGTGAAGTGCTTCAAAGTTATAGAAAGTCATGGAAAGTAGTTGTACATCCTTAGAAAGTATTTAAAAGTACTTTCTAGTGCTGTGAAATTGATGAAAAGTACTTTAAGACGTTGAAAACAAGTTTTTTCAAGAATTGTGCAAGTATGTACGTAGCTTCATTTTTTTTTGCACTGTGCATTGTGAGATTGATCATATGCTCCTTATTGATCTTTTCTTATTTTTGATTGTGTGTACAGGAAAAATATGAATATGCACAGGAAAGAGTTGTAGATGCAGAGAGACATTGTGTTTTTGCAAAGACATTATTGCAACATTTCTAGCTTGGAGACGTCTTCCACATAGAGCCCATACCCCACAACTCCTTTGCACCTAGCAACGTTACTTTTCATGGAGCCTGAAGAGAGGAAATAAGAGAAGAGAGGGAAAGAGAGGGGAAAAGAGGGGAAAAGAGGGAGGGGGTAGAGAGGAGAAAATAGAGGGGGGAAAGAGAGAAAAAAGAGGGGAAAAGAGAGGACAGAAGAGGAAAAGAGAGGGGGAAAGAGAGGAGAAAGAGAAGAGAGGCAATAAGCAAAGAGAGGGGAAAGGAGAGGGGAGAAGGAGAGGAGAAAAGAGAGGGGGGAAAGAGAGAAAAGAGAAGGGGAAAGAGGGAGGAGGTCGAGAGGGGAAAAGAGAGGATGGAAGAGGAAAAGAGAGGGGAAAAGAGGGGGGAAAAGAGGGAGGGGATCGAGAGGGGAAAAGAGAGAAAAGAGAGGGGGTCAAAAGGCAAAAGGAGGGAGGGGAAAAGAGAGGATGGAAGAGGAAAAGAGGGGGGGAAAGAGAGGGGGAAAAGAGAGCAAAGAGAGGGGGAAAGAGGGAGGAGGTCAAGAGTGGCAAAGAGAGGATGGAAGAGGAAAAGAGAGGGGGAAAGAGGGGGGAAAAGAGGGAGGGGATCGAGAGGGGAAAAGAGAGGGGGGAAAGAGAGAAAAGAGAGGGGAAAAGAGGGAGGGGGTCGAGAGGGGAAAAGAGGGAGGGGAAAAGAGAGGATGGAAGAGGAAAAGAGGGGGAGAAAGAGAGGAGAAAAGAGAAAAGATGCAATAAGCGAAGAGAGGGAAAAAGAGAGGGGAGAAGGAGAAGAGAAAAGAGAGGGGAAAAAGAGAGAAAAGAGAGGGGGAAAGAGGGAGGAGGCCGAGAGGGGAAAAGAGAGGATGGAAGAGGAAAAGAGAGGGGAAAAGAGGGGGGAAAAGAGGGAGGGGATCGAGAGGGGAAATGAGAGGGGGGAAAGAGAGAAAAGAGAGGGGAAAAGAGGGAGGGGGTCGAGAGGGGAAAAGAGAGGATGGAAGAGGAAAAGGGAGGGAGAAAGAGGGGGGGGAAAGAGGAGGGAAAAGAGGGGGGGGAAAGAGCAAAGAAAAGAGAAGAGAGGAAATAAGCGAAGAAAGGAAATAAGAGAAGAGAGGAGAAGAGAGGAAATAAGGGAAGAGAGGAGAAGAGAGGAAATAAGAGAAGAGGGGAAAAAGGAGAGGGGAAAAAGAGAGAAAAGAGAGGGGGAAAGAGAGGATGGAAAAGGAAAAGAGGGAGGGAAAAGAGGGAGGGAAAAGAGAGAAAAGATAGGAAATAAGAGAGAAAGAGAGAGGGGAGAAAGAGGATGTGAAAATAAGAGAAAGGGGAAAGAGAGGAGTGAAGGAAAAGAGAGGATGGAAGAGGAAAAGACAAGAGAGAAAGAGGGAAAAGATAGGGGAAACGAGGGAGAGAAAAGGAGAGAAAGAGAGGGAAGCAAGACAAAGAGGAGAGAAAGAGAGAAAAAGAGATGGGAAAAAGAGAGAAAAGAGAGGAGAGTTCCTACGCCCATCATTGTAGCTAGCACTTAAGGCGATAGTTGTAGGCCAATGCATTCATGAAAAGAAAAATAGGAAAAGAGAGGAAGCACGTTCTTACCTGAAAATGACGTGTCTTGGCAACGGATGATCTCACTCAGACGAGGAGGTGTTTTGTGTTTATTGCCCTATAAAAGAGAGGAAACGTACCATTTTAAGAAAAACTAATTAGTGAAGGGAGGAGTTTCGAGAAGAAACATTCCAAAGGGTATGGATTGAGGAGACAAAGAGAAGCTTACAAACAAGGAGAAAGCACGAAAACAATAGGTAGTGCTTTCATACTCTTCTCTTTCGTGATTGTTTTTCATGTATTGTTTCTTCTTTTAGAGAAAGAAAAGGAAAGGAAAGGAGGGAGAAACTTTAGAGAAAGGAAGGGAAAGTGAAAGTAGAGGAATGGAACAAGAGAAGAGGTAGAAAGAAAGACAAAGAAACCAAACAAACTTGAAATAGAAGGGGAAGAGAGGAATTCTTACCCCATGAGATGAAGAGGGAGCTGCAGCTCTGCAAGTCTTGTAGGTGTAGAGGGACAATGTTGGAGAGGACGGAGAGGTGGGAGGGGGATGGAGGAGGCAGGAGCGAGGAGGCAAGGATTGCGGCGGGTGATCGCAAGCTAAAAGCAAAAGCGAGGGAGGAGGGCACACGAAAAGTTGAATGACATCGTGGGACAAATAGCGCAGGTTTTTGGTTCCCAGAATCCATCGGTACGGATGTTAGTATGAAAGTGGGTATATAAAAGCAGAGCGCCGGTATCGACATCAGTATGGTCGTCAGCATATACTGATGCCCATACCAACGAAATAGGGGTTTTCTAGGGGTTTAAGATTTAGGGCTTTTGGGGGGGCTTGGGAGATTTTAGGGGGTGAGTGGGTGTTCAAAGGGATTTAGGGGGGATTTAGGCCCCCGGGTATTTGGGGAAAGAGAGGGGATTAGGGGGTTTGAGGAAATTTAAGGGATTTGGGAGATTTGGGTGTTTGGGTTTTTGGGTGTTTGACTTGACTTGGGGGAATGGTTGTGAATGTGTGAAGGTGGAGAGGATGAGTAGTGACAGCTCATTGGGTAGGGGGCCACCTCCTGAGAGTTTGGAGTGGCTTCGTGAGAGATTGCCTTGTCCTTGCATGCATTGCAGGTGAGGGGTTCCTCATTAGCACCATATTGTCATGTGCCACTTGCAGGTGTATGGAGAGGCACCACCAGAAGAGCATATTGGTCGACATGCTAGTGCATCATCGGTAAACCAATGATATTTGAATGATTAGATGGAGGCTTGTCTTTGAGGGAAGGAGGTGGAAAGACAAGAGGCAGCTTTAGGGGGAAGGAGGAGATAGAAGGTCAATGGAATGGTGGAGATGGAAGTTCAACTTCGGGAGGAAGGAAGGAGATGGAAAGTTAATGGAATGAAAGGAGGAGATGGAAAGTTAATGGAATGAAAGGAGGAGATGGAAGGTCTCAGAGCCATGGGTTAAGACAAAAAAGCCAATCCAAGTTTGCAAGGTGAATTGATTAGTAATTTAAGAATCGATCATTATGCTCATTGGCTGAGGGAAGATCCACCTTCAAATGGGGAGTGGTTGAGGATTAGTCATGCATCTTTGCCCATGAAAAGACCCAGTGATTGAGACCACGGTTTCCAAAACCGTCTGTCCCATTGCGTTCCAGACACCCAAAAACCCCTACCTATCAGTTCTTACGCAATTCGGTGGAGTATTTTTAGAGTTATGGATCTCTATGTATTCGATTTTGTCTCTCTGTTATGCATTTTTCATTCTAAGGTTTTGAAACCTTAGATTTATGCCACATGGCACTGGATAAGTGTTGACTCCCATTTCTCACTCATCGGTTGGGATTTTGGAGTTTCGACAAAAGAGAGATATTTGCATATTTTCTTGCTGAGTCCGATTATGCAATGGCACCTATTTTTGAGGCATCTCAAGTTCTATTTTCAGTAGCGGTCTTTTCCATGGTTGCAATTTGAGCCATGTGCGCTCATTCGTGGTGTGCATTGGGTTGCAGTGGATGATTTATAGGCCATTTGGATGCATTGCGATCCTTATTAGATGCACTGATGGGCCCAAATTGCCTTGTGGGATGCTATTTTTATGGATGCTTTGCACATGGATGCTATATTATGCTGACGGACAGCTTTGACACACTGCAGGTGATGCACTGATAGTGTTATGCTCTCTTGGATGAGATATCATTGATGCATATGCCCATGGATGGTGTTTATGCTTGAGCCATTTGGCACCTATTGGCATTTTGGATTGCCATTGCAGTTGCCATTTGCTCATATGGATGCATAATACATGCACATGAGTCAGCTGCATCTTTTGATGCTTTGAGCTTTGAGTTTTGGTGATATTTTAGTCTATTGTGGCATACACATTTGGGTTCACCTGGTATTTGGTGTGATTCTCTCTTACAGGCACTAGCATTTGGGATTTTGCTTTATTTGCATCATGGCATCCTCTTCCATGTCTGAAAAGGAGTTTTTCAACATTAAAAAGTTTGATGGGACAAAATTTTCTTTGTGGAAAGAACAGATAAGGGATGTGCTTATTCAAAAGAAGCAGATTAAACCCTTGATAGGGATTGAAGCTAAGCCTGCAAATATGTCTGAGGATGATTGGAATGAGTTGGATGCATTAGCAAAGTCTACTATTAGACTTTATCTTGCAGAGTCAGTTTATTTCACAGTAGTAAATGAGCAGACTACGGAAGATTTTTGGAAGAAATTGTGTACCACTTATGAGAAGGAAACTACCTCTAATAAAGTTTACCTCATGAAGAGGTTGTTTGAGTTGCAGATGAAGGAAGGGGTCTCCATTGCTTCTCACTTGAATGAATTCAATATTATTTTCAGCCAGCTTCAGGCTCAGAAGATGAATTTTTATGCGGAGACTAAGGCAATATTTCTCTTATGGTCATTACCATCCTCATGGGATACCTTCCGTACAGCTGTCAGTAACTCTGCACCTGGTGGCGTACTAAAATTTGATGATGTTGTGGGTAGCTTGTTGGCCGAGGAGATTAGATGGAAGTCTATGGACGGCAACAAGCAGGATGCAGCCTTAAATGTGCAAAGGGGCAGATCACAGTTTAGGGGGAAGTCCCAAGAAAGAGGGAAGTCTCATAGCAAATCCAGGGCACAGAACATTGAGTGTTACCACTATGGCAAGAAGGGCCATATGAAAAAGGATTGCTACAAGCTGAAAAGAGAGCAAAAGGATAAGAAAAAGAATGCAAATTGGGGTGTAAATAAGAAAGAAGAGAGTCCAAGGGAGGGAAAAGGAAAAGTCAAGATCGAGGAGATCAATGCAGTGACACATGATAGTGACAATGACATTCTCTTCATGTCTAGTTTATCTGCAGAGTTGCTTACCACTTTAGATGATGCATATTCCCAGGATTGGATTTTGGATTCTGGTGCTTCATTCCATGTTACTCCCCATAGGGAATGGTTCCTCACTTATGACAGTGGAAAGACAGGTTGTGTGCATCTTGGAAATGACTATGCATGTGACATAGTGGGAGTAGGTGACATAAAGTTTTCTTTTGCAAATGGGTCTGCATTTATTTTGAAACATGTGAGACATGTGCCTAAGTTGACCAAGAGTCTTATTTCAGTGGGTCAGCTAGATGATGTTGGTTTTCACACCACTTTTGGTTTTTAGAATTGGAAAATTCAACAGGGCTCTATGCTTTTGGCCAGGGGTGCCAAGTGTGGGACTTTGTATCCCTTACATGTATCAGGGGTATTTGATCATGTTGTTGCAATAACCGAGCAGCCAAGCACTTCTTTGTGGCATTGCAGGTTGGGGCACATGAGCCAGAATGGAATGAAACTCTTATGCCATTTAGGTTATGTACCGCATTTGAGTTTCTCTGATTTTGAATTTTGTGAGCACTATCTTTATGGGAAGCAGACTAAATCAGCCCATAAAAGAAGGGGAAAGAAAGAGTTTGAAAAGCTTGATTTGGTGCATTCGAACGTATGCGGTTCCATGCCTACACAGTCATTAGGTGGGGCTGAATACTATGTGACATTCATTGATGATGCAACTAGGAAAGTGCGTGCTTATGCTATAGCTCGGAAGAGTGATGTGTTCCAGGTATTTCAGCAATGGCTGGCCTTGGTTGAGAATTAGTTAGGTAGAACGCTTAAATGCCTATGGACTGACAATGGTGGAGAGTATCTCTCTCATGACTTTCAGTATTTCTATGATACACATGGGATTAAGAGGGAGCTCACATCCCCTCGTACTCTAGATAAAAATCCAATTGCAAAAAAGATGAACCGTACCATTCAAGAAAGGTTGCAATGCATGCTTTCCAATGCAAGTCTTTCTAGTGGTTTTTGGGCTGAGGCAACAGTGCATGTGATCAATAGATCACCTAGTAAAAGTTTGGTTGGTGGTAATCCTGAAGAGGCATGGAGTGGCAAGAAGCCCTTTTACTCTCATTTGCATATATTTGGGTGTGAGGCATATGCACATGTGCCAAAAGAGCTTCGAAAGAAGCTAGATCCTAAGTCTAGGAAATGCATCTTTCTGGGTTATGGTGAAAGTGGAGAGATGGGCTATCGTCTCTGGGATCCAAAAGCAAAGAAGATCATATGCAGCCATGATGTAGTCTTCAATGAGAAGAAGATGCATAAGGCACCCATGAGGGATGTGGAAATGAGGAGAATCACTTTCCAAGATGTGAATACACCTGCATATGTTGATAGAAAGCAAGCTGTCCATGCACCAAATGTGCAAGAAATGGTACTACCAAGTACTCCCACAGGTATACAATCAAGGGTAGATGATGGATCATCTATTGGTGAAAATGATGAGCCAAATGTGGCTGATATGCAGGTGGGATAGCAAGCTGAAATGCCCTTGAAAAATCCATCTAGAGTGTCTAGACCGCCTGATAGGTTTGTTCCAGGGGTAGACTATGTGATGCTTACTGATTGCGGGGAGCCTTCTTGCTATAGAGAGACTATGATGCGCGAGGATCAACTCAAGTGGGAGTATGCTATGCAATCAAAGATGAGTTCACTTATGAAGAATAAGACTTGGGACTTGGTTTCTTTGCCACATGGAAAGAAAGCATTGCCATGTAAATGGGTCTACAAGATGAAGGTCACAGGTGATGATGTGCCTAGGTACAAGGCCGTTTGGTTGCTAAAGGGTTCAAGCAAGAGAAGGGTGTGGACTTTGATAAGATATTCTCTCCGGTTGTGAAGATGACCACACTTAGATGCATGCTTGGACTAGTGGCAGTAGAGGATATGGAGCTTTTGCAGATGGATGTCAAGATAGCTTTCTTGCATGGGGATTTGCATGAGGAAATTTACATGGTGCAGCCGAAAGGCTTTGAAGAAAAGGGCAAAGAGCATTTAGTTTGTAAGCTGAAGAAGAGTCTCTATGGTCTTAAGCAAGCACCTAGAGAATGGTATCAAAAGTTTGATGCTTTCATTCGGTCCCAGGGTTTTAGAAGGAGTGAAATTGATCACTGCCTCTACACTAAAAGGGCTAAGGATAATAGCTTGATAATCCTGGCACTATATGTGGATGATATGCTATTGGCTAGCAAGAATACTTATGAGCTAGATGCATTAAAGGCCAAGTTGCATGAGGCCTTTGATACGAAAGATTTGGGACTTGCAGGTCATATTCTTGGTATGCGCATCACGTGTGATCGGAGTAGGAAACTCCTTTGGCTTTCACAGGAGTATGTTACAAAAGTATTGCAGTGTTTCAATATGGAGGGGGGGAAGGCAGTGAGTACTCCATTGCCTCCATATGTAAAACTGAGTCAGACAGATAGTCCCAAATCAAATGAGAAAAGGGCCATGATGGCCAAGGTTCCTTATGCATCAGCAGTTGGGAGTCTTATGTATGCTATGATAGCTACTAGACCAGACATTGCATTTGCAGTGGGAGTTGTTAGCCGGTATAGACCAGACATTGCATTTGTAGTGGGAGTTGTTAGTCGGTATATGGCTAAGGAAAGAGGCATTGGGAGGCTGTTAAGTGCATCATGAGGTACATGAAGGGCACCAAGGAGATGTGCATCTGCTTTGGTAAAGATGCATATATAAATGAATGAAAAAGAAGATTAGGGTGTTCTGCACCCACCAAAATTTGTGTGGCTCTCTGATTCTCTCTCTCCCTCTTCCGTTCTTACTTCCGTTGAGAGCACTCTCACCCAATTCTAGAGACGAAGAAAAGAAGATGTTGACGATGGTTGGGATGGATTATGACACCATCCATGCTTGCCCTAATGGCTATATTTTGTTTCGTCATGAGTATGGAGATTTGGTTAATTTCCCAGAGTGTGGAGTGTAAAGAATAAGGGAGAGAGATAGGAGACTCAAGTGCAGCTTTCTTCACAACACACAAAAGAGAGAGGACACAAGGTTGGAGGGTGAAGCCTTTTTTCACTTTTGCACACAACAACAATACAATAGAAGAGGGAAATACCCTATATGTCAAACCCTAGAATACGTGGTTCATATGTGAACCCAAACCAAAAACATACGTGGTAGTCTAACTACACCACGAGTACAACTAACATAGGTGGTGACATAAATGATAGTCATCCAGGAGATATATCGGGGGTAGAGCTTGATATCTCAACACTCCCCCTCAAGCTCAAATCCATCTCACGTACACCAAGCAAGCTCCTAAATCTGCGAAGCTTCTCGGTACCCAATGCCTTCGTAAAAATATCAGCCACCTGCTCCTCAGTGCTGACATAGACAAGATCAATCTCACCAGCTAGAACCTTCTCTCTCACAAAGTGATAATGCACCTCAATGTTCTTCGTTCTAGCATGATAAACTGGGTTATTAGCAAGCATGATGCTGCTAATGTTGTCACAATGAATGACAACTGCTGCATGGATTGAGTGTCCCATATCTGCAAGTAGCTTCCGTAACCAAGCTACCTCACATGCAGCCATTGCTGCACCCCTGTACTCAGCCTCTGTGCTCGACAAGGCAACTGTTGGCTGCTTCTTGCTGCTCCAACTGATGGCACCACTCCCAAGGGAAAACATAAAACCACTAGTAGATCTCCTGTCTGAGACACTACCAGCCCAGTCAGCATCTGTGTATCCATGTACCTGTAATGCACACCCAGCTTCATAAAACAATCCATAATGCAATGTGGACTTCACATACCGCAGTATGCGCCTAGCCGCATCCAAATGTGGCTTCCTTGGTGCCTGCATAAACTGACTCACCAGCCCCACAGCGCATAGCTCAAATCTGGTCTGGTTATAGTCATGTAAATCAAGCTACCTACTATGCGCCTGTACATAGTAATATCTTTAAGAAGCTCACCTGTCTCTGCATTGAGCTTCACATTCTGCTCCAATGGAACAGAGATAGGCTTACAGCCTGTCATCCCATATTTGGACAGCATGTCCAAACCGTATTGCCTTTGCAACAGCCATATCCCACTCGGGGATCTAATAACCTCAATGCCCAAGAAGTAACGCAGCTCTCCCAAATCCTTCATCTCAAATTTTTGCTTCAACAGCAGCTTCACTTCATTAATGTCTGCATCACTATCACGTGTAATAATCAAGTCATCAACATAGATGACTACAAGCACAATCCCTCTGTTTGTCCTTTTCACATAAAGTGAAAAATCTGAATTGGAAATCTGAAATCCAATAGTGACAAGATATTGGCCTATCTTGTCTGACCATGCCCTCGGCACCTGTTTTAAGCCATACAAGGCTTTGCGCAACCTGCATACAAAATCGGGGTGTGAATTATCCTCATAACCTTCTGGCTGCATCATAGAAACCTCTTCTTGCAAATCACCATGCAAGAAGGCATTTTTCACATCCATCTGATGCAAAGACCATCCCTTTGCAGCAGCCATAGCAATTACTGCTCTCACGGTTGCCATCCTTGCAACTGGGCTGAAAGTTTCCTCGTAGTCAATTCCATATGTCTGCGCAAAACCTTTGGCAACCAATCTTGCCTTGTACCTGCTAACAGACCCATCAGGATTGTGCTTTACTTTGTAAACCCACTTGCAGCCAATAGCCTTCTTATCATGAGGCAAAGGCATCAAATCCAAGTGTGGTTTGCATCCAAGGCAGCCATCTCTTCATCCATAGCTGCTTCCCAATTTTTATGCCCTGCTGCATCCTCAAAACATGTGGGCTCTGGCTCCTCTAGAACCTTGACCATATAAGCATAGTGATGTGTTGTATACCCATCATATCTCAGCCTGTCAACTGGATACTTAATACGAGTGGACCTCCG
This sequence comes from Dipteris shenzhenensis, assembly GCF_047967505.1. Classification (NCBI taxonomy): domain Eukaryota; kingdom Viridiplantae; phylum Streptophyta; class Polypodiopsida; order Gleicheniales; family Dipteridaceae; genus Dipteris; species Dipteris shenzhenensis. Next base: position 50,496,680 of record NC_141604.1, read on the forward strand.
TACAGCTGGATCAGTTGCAGGAGTCTTTAAATCATGCCTGCTTTTCCTTGCACCAGGTGTAACAATAGAAGGAATCCCAAGTTCCTCATCAAGGCTCATTTCAGAGCCACTTGACTCTCCATCAACATGAGAGCTACCAGCAGACACATCAAACACTGGAGCATGGTCCACTTTTTCTTTTCCCTTATGTGATACCTACACAACACTATCAGGACTGCCATGTGACGATTCACTAGATCTCAATCTCCCTGTCCATGCATTAGATCCACTAGTAGAGGACTCTCTGGGTCCACTCAAGGCTTGAGATTGCTGCTCTGCATTTATTGCAGCATTCCCATTTCTTGCATCTGCATCTCCTACCATAACAGTTGGTGCATACCAACTGCTCATTTCATCAAAAACAACATCTCTGCTCACTTGCATTTTGCGGGTGGAAGGGTTATAACAGCGATACCCTTTCTGGTGCAGAGCATATCCAATAAAGATGCATTTTTCTGCCTTTGGATCCAGCTTTGTTCTCTTCTCATCAGGAACATGAACATAAGCTATGCAACCAAATACCTTCAAGTGAGAAATATCTAGTTTTTGGCCTGTATACATTTCTTCAGGCGTCATGCCATGGACAGCTGCAGTGGGAGTTCTGTTCATAATATAAACAGCAGTTGCTACTGCTTCAACCCAAAAATAATCAGGCATGTTTTTCTCATTTAGGATCGCCCGTCCTACTTCTGCAATATGCCTGTTCTTCCTTTCTGCAACCCCATTCTGCTGAGGGGTAGACCTGCATGAGTACTTCCTTTGAATTCCCTGTTCTTTCAGATATTCACAAAATTCTTCTGAAAAGTACTCTCCCCCTCCATCAGATCTTAGCACTTTAATATGCACACCTTTCTCTTTTTCAACCATGGCCTTAAAAGCCTTGAAATGGCTGAACACTTCACTTTTGTGCTTCATAAAATAAATCCACACCTTCCTAGTGTAGTCATCAATAAACGTCACATAATAATGGCATCCACCAATAGAAGCAGCTTTGGTTGTCCAAACATCTGAATGGATCACTTCCAAAGGTCTTTTGCTCACCTTAGCATTTTTGGGAAATGCATGTCTGGCCTGCTTACCCATTTGGCATGCTTCACATACCTTTTGCATTCCCTCAACTCTGAATTTAGGCAAACCTGCAACAATGTTTTTCGTTTGCATAGATTTCAGCCTTTGTATATTCACGTGCCCAATGCGCTTGTGCCATATCTCAATATCTACAATGACACCTCTCCCATGCGCAAACATAGCAGCTTTCACCTCAGGCATATCAACATCCAAGGTGAACATTCTGCCATTTTTGTTGCCTTTTGCAACCAAGCGGCACTTATTTTTCAAGTCCTCAACAAAGCATCCATCAGGATTAAATCTAACCTGCAGACCTTGCTCAACCATCTGGCCAACTGAAACCAGGTTCTTAGTGATTTTTGGAACATGAAGTACATCTGCCAAGTACTTCGTTTTGCCGTCCTGCATAGCCAATGGCACTTTACCAACCTGCGTAATTGGGTGCGCAGTATCATCACCTGTTTCAACATAACCTGGCTTATCCAAATTTCTAACATCATGAAACCACTCACCATGACTGGTCATGTGGTTAGAGGCACCTGAATCAACATACCAAACATCATTGCAAGCTGCAGCATCTCCTGACATGGAGTTAACCATATGCTGCATCACAAAAAGGTGCTCATTTCTGTCGTCACCATGCCCACTTGATGATGCATAGTTGCTTTGCTGCAACTTCCCACTTTTGATGTCATTCTGCTTTTTATAGCATGTATTCTCCTTGTGTCCAGGCTTTCCACAATAATAGCATTCTGTGCTGCTATTTACTTGCTGGTTCCTTTGCCATGAACCACGGCCTCTTTGGCTCCCCCTGCCTCCAGAACTACCACGTCCTCCTCCATAGGACTGGTTTTCCTGTTGCTGCTGCTGGTTCTGATTTCCTGCATGGCCACCAAAACGGCCTCTTCCTCTACCCCTGCCTCTACCTGTATTCGAGTAGAAAGCAGTCTCTTGAGAAGTTGAGGTGGCTGAACCACCATTCCTTTGCTCTTCACTCAGCAATAGAGCAATAAGTTCCTGAAAATCAGGAAATGTTTCACGGACTCCAATGGATGTCCGAAACTGTGCATAATCCTTCCCAAGACCATTCAAGGTCACGGACACTAAGTCCTCATCATCAACAGGTGCTCCAATGGAGGCAAGAGAATCTGCAAGGCCTTTCACCTTCAAGGAATACTCATTTATATTCAGATTTTTCCTTTGCACATTGTGCAACTCCTGCTTTAGCTGCATCTTTCGTGCTTTGGTATTTGTGCTATACAGCTTCACCAATGTATCCCATGCCTCCTTAGGCGTCTCTACATCCTGTATATGCACAATCATAGAATCTGAAATGCTAACAGACAGCCAATACAAGCATTTTCTGGCTTTTTCATGCCATTCTTTAAAGGCCTTCAATTCAGCAGGAGTGGGAGCAGCACCCAAAACTGGTTCTACAGTTTCACCACTGATGTAATCCCAAACTCCCTTTCCCATAAGGAAGTTTGTCATCCTGAACTTCCATGCTTGGAAGTTGTTCTTGTCAAGCTTCTCACTGACAATGGTAGACAGATTCTCAGACATTTTACAAATCACGAATTGCAACAGCAACCTGTAAACATAGCAAATGCCTCACAAGGGCAAATAGCAAAACTTCTGCAAATAGCCTCACAGGGGCAGATCCGCAACACTGACGAAAGTGGTATTTCACCACACAGTCACTTCCTAGTGACGATTTTGCATCAACAGGCAATAGCAATGAATCTGCAACTCCCAATATCTCTGCACACAGGCATACGATGCAATTTCTGTGGCACCTTTCCACTGACTAGCCGCGGAGTGGTCGCACAGCGAAAAACAGGGCCTTTTTCTGAGAGCCTGCGAAGAACTTCCGCCTTCAAAACGGGCCCCGAAACAGCCTCAAATCAAAAAAATAGTCACTGAGGGCTTCGCCGAGTCCCGCAGCATATACTGCGCTCTCGCCACACCGTGAAGGGCCTCTCAATCTGAAACAGTGCACTCCTGCACTTCTGGCTGTGCTACCTGCAGAGATTTGCTCCCAAACTCGAAATAGGAAAGCAACACTGGTCCTCTTACCAGGACACCACAAACTTGGCTTGCTTTCTTGAGCTCCTTACCACAAACAAGGCTCTGATACCATGTAAAGAATAAGGGAGAGAGATAGGAGACTCAAGTGCAGCTTTCTTCACAACACACAAAAGAGAGAGGACACAAGGTTGGAGGGTGAAGCCTTTTTTCACTTTTGCACACAACAACAATACAATAGAAGAGGGAAATACCCTATATGTCAAACCCTAGAATACGTGGTTCATATGTGAACCCAAACCAAAAACATACGTGGTAGTCTAACTACACCACGAGTACAACTAACATAGGCGGTGACATAAATGATAGTCATCCAGGAGATATATCGGGGGTAGAGCTTGATATCTCAACATGGAGCACAATGCTACAAATAGGACTTGCTAGGGGAGATGATCCTACTGAAGGTCCTGAGACATTTTTCCATCATCCCCAAAATACAGCACATGTTTAGATGCAAGTCCATTGCGCAACTGATGATGTGGCATGCTACACATTGGTCCACCGATGACATTTTGAGTATCCCAGCAAATTGTGCTTCTTGGAAGCACATAGACAACATGTGGCCGGACTTTGTGAGGGAGCCATGTAATTTACATCTCGAGCTCGCAATGGATGGCATGAACCCTTTCGAGTTATGCTCCATATCTTGGTTGACATGGCCCATAGACTTGGTGAACTACAATATCCCACCGTGGCTAACAAATAAAGTAGGGACACCTCATGCATACCCTACTTGTGTTGGGGAAGTACAAGGCCAAAAATATGGACATGTACATGGCACCCTTGATCGAGGAGCTGCAGACCCTATGGAGGGGCATACATGTCTTTGATATTTCTAGAGCCCTGAGGCGAGCTGTAGACATGTGCATCACGGGGATTTTGATGTGGACCATGCATGACTATCCAAGATTTGGGGAGTGCACAGGTACATGCTTTTTCATGCCTATTGATACCTTTCTAATTCTATTGTGGTGTGATCTATGCATGTCTAATGACCTATGTGTTCGTGCATATATGTAGGACTTAAAACACAAGAGTAGCATGCTTGTCCTATTTGTGGCCCTAATTTGCATGCACAACATCCCAAGCGACACTCCAAACATATGAGAAAGATGGTTTATGAAGGTCATGCTCAGTATCTAGATTTGAGATTGGAGAGCTAATAGTGAGAGGAGCCTCCTCTTGGTATGAGCCGGCTATCTATCTTTCACGAGATTCCATATTGGGGTGAGTTACAAATCAATCACCTCCTAGATCCCATGCATATCTTCAAGGATGTGGGGGCTTCTATTTGGGCACAGTTGGTTGGTGACAAAGGCACAAGTGGAGTGCAAGAAGACTTGCATGAGATGGGTAGGATGCCTCATTTGTGGCCCAAGGAGCGTGTGCATAGAACTCAAAAGCATGGTTCTACAACTCAGGAGGGTGGTTCAAGAACCCAAGAGCGTCCTCCTAGAATTGTTCTCCCAAAGGCATCGTGGATCCTTTCCAAGGTAGAGGAGGCAAGGGTTAAGGCAAATAATGCATCTTTTCGAACACCCACGGGACACATGCTTTGCCTGAGGGGAGCGTTTACAAAGGACAATAAGCTTAGTGGCCTCGAGTCCCATGATTGGCACAAGGTCTTACAAGTATTCTACATGTTAGCTTGAAAGAAGAGTAGAATTAATATTGTGATGCTTTCGTGTAACTTATATGATTGTGACACATTGTTATAACTCCTTTGTTGCTTGGGTAGTTTATCCTCCCAATTATAGTGAGAGAATGCTTAGCAAAAGATGTTAGAACCACTATCTACAAGATCCGTAGCATTGTTAGGTATGCTTACTATCATATCACCTTCATTATATTTCATACAATTTTAAATGATGGGTATAAAATATTAAATCTTACAAGTGTATGTGGAATAGGTGGATCTCACAAAAAGAGATCTCTGTATCGAGCATCGAGAGGACTAAGGTGGACTCCATTGAAGGCGTGTGCTTGCTTGAGAAGTACTTTCTCTCAAGCATTATGATGACTCATGTGCACTTGCTTGTACACGTAGTTGATGAGGTTGTCATTGCAGGAACCCTTTATAGCCATTGGATGTTTTTCCTTCAACGGTTTATGAAAACCTTGAAGGGATTTGTAAGGCAAAGTGCTAGACCCAAAGCAAGCATGGAGAAGGGATGGCTTGTGCAAGAGTCATTAGTATACATCACAGAGTTTCTTGCATCCATGGATCCCGATATGCCACATGCTTGGAACATCAAGGATGATGATTGTGTCATTGCAGAGGTTCCCCAAGGTAAAGGGGTTGAAAGAAATGTGAGCGAAGAGAAAAGAGAGAAATTCAATAAATTTTGTGTCCTCAATAGCCCCGAGATGTAAAGATGGGTGGAGAGATATGAAGAGGCCAAAGCAAAAAGAATAAATGAGAGGGCAGAGTCATGCACAGGCGGAGGGTGCCATATCCATCGAACCTTGCTCCTCTCCCTAGACACATGTCCCATGATTGGCTACAAGAAGCTCTTCATGAAGCCAAAGATGATGGAGAGGACATAATCGATCAAGAGCAAGAGCTTGCAGTCAGATGTATGCCACATGTAAGTTTTTAACCTTTCTACTTAATTTGGGTATTTATGATCACAGTCGCTACAAAATGCATCCTCATTGTTTTAATCATGTTCTTTTGTAGTACAAAAAGCATAGTGCATTGTGATCACATGGGTGGCATTTTAAAAACGTCCACGATCCCTTCTCTAAGGGATGGGGGAAAAATCAAAGATCAAGCCTTGCCTATTAAGTATTTGCAATAGGAAATTCGTGAGCTCAAGTTTAGGATTGCAACCCTGGAAAGGAAAAACATTGATATGGCATATGCTCAAATCTAGAATGCCATGGTTCCCAGCATCTCATGGTCACCAACTTATCACATGCTATATGAACCTTTACGATAGGTAGCTTCATAAATCAAAACAATAGAATACTCAATAGGGGAATGGTTATCTAATCACATAACCCTATAGTATTAATGCTCTGGTATCCAACTTTCTATGGCCACCATCTTATTACACATTGGTATGATCCCTTTCCACATGTAGCTTCATAAATCAAAGCATGAAAACCCCAAGGGAATGGTGTTGTGTGTGTGTGTGTGTGCGCGCGCGCGCATGCGCGTGTGTGTGTGTGCGCACATGTGTGCATGCGTGTGTGTGTGTGTGTGTGTGTGTGTGTGTGTGTGTGTGTGTGTGTGTGTGCACGCATGTGCGTGTACATGCACAAGGATTCCTTGAAGGAAATTTGTTAAAAATTTAATCCAAAGTGGCATTTGAGAACAAGCCAACCTAGATTAACACAATAGCTACATCTTTCCCAACCATAGATATCGGGAGTAGCTTGCAATCCTTCTACTCATCATTGGAGCTTTCATCATCTTCCTCTTCCTCTGAGTCGTCACTATAGTTATCAACCTCATTATCAAGCTCAAAATAAGGAGGGTATCCTCTAACTCTTTGCTCTCCTTCAACTCATCCTCATCATCACTAGTGCCCCTTGCACTGCTAACTCTCCATGTCTACCGACCATTGTTTGTAGATGTGAAGGTTGGCCTCACGAGTGTACAGTTTAAAGACACAAAAGACATGTATTTGGAAGCTCTCTTATAATCTGCATGCTTGCATAATTTAAAATTCGAGTTTAAGGTTCAATAATTTCATGCATATATTTCCAAAATCTTCACCTCATTTCTCAAACCTTTGGAAGTCATATGCATGTTTATATTCACTAGTTGAAGTGTAGTTTTAGCCTATCACATGCTTTTGTATACATGAAAGGTAAGACATACAAGATGAATATGTAAGGAAAAAAAGCAATAAAGATGTAGGAAAAAAGAGGGAAAGATACATTTGCAAATTAGGCCATAGATATGGCTTTGCCCCTTGGTTCAAGCACCACTTTTCTATGTGAGCTTTTATGGCTTCATCATTTTATTGATGCTAATCCATGATTTCATTATTTCATCCCTGGTCATTGGTCTAGTCATTATTTTGACAATACATGGACTTGACTAGATGCAACTCTCTCATAGAGTTTTGTATCACCTCCTTCTAATGTTTCAAGCAATCTACTACTTTCTTTAGGCATAGGCATTGAAAACTATTCATGCAACCATTGCAGGAAATTACTCTTCGTTTCTAGTTTCATTTGTGACCTAAAGTACATCATCACTTCCTTAAAGTCTATATAGATTAGCTGCCACACTCATGAAAGTATGGCATTCCCATTTGCATCCATATTGATGTCCCCATCATAATCAAGAAATAACATCATCACCTAGGGCATCATCATCATGTGAGTACTAGCTAGCACCCGATACATGTGAAGGAGATTTGCTAGTATGATGGGAGAAATGGATCCTAGTTCTTAATGCTTGCGATGCCTTAATTTGTGGCATAAGCATTGATTTCCTACATGATTTGCTCTTGCTCATAAGCATTGATTTTGAGAAAAAGAATTGCACTTTATTAGAAATATGAAACCCTTTTTTTAATGTACCACCAGCTACCACTTGTTGATATTCTACCATAAAGGTGATTGGAGGATTATATCTTGGATACTATTTGATAGGATTGTGGAGACTTGATTGCCTATATGTTATGTGGGACCATGGAGTATTTTTTGGAACACACAAGGAGCCTTATCTTGAAAGGCTTATGGCTACTTGATGGCTAATATTGGCTCTTATCATGTCTTGTCCCTCCACATTATCCCATGTTGAGTCTTCTTTCTAATAGTGCACTCCTCCTTTCTAACCTAGTATCAAAGCCTTGGGATTTTCTCCTCCCTCCTTACCATTTGTAGCCCCTTATGAGTTGCCTACTCTAGTTTATTTCTTCAGCCCATTGATCACATTTCTATGACACAAGCTAAAAGGTAGATGTTGGTGTTCTTAGAGAGTGGTTGTCATACAAGCTGCATTGGTCTATATGCAATTCATTATTGACTCTATTGAAGGTCTTTAATGTGATAACAAGCGATAGTGTAGAAATTGTGGTTACCATGGAGCTCTCTTCTATAGAATATGCCTCTATTTGGCATTTGGTTTTATATTGTACATGGTTTGGCCTGTTCTCTATCAAGTCTTGACTTAAAAAGATGAATCCTGATTGTATTGCAAAGTTTTTGTGGCTTAAAGGCTTTGTGATTCCATTTTATGGTCAAGAAATGGAATAGAATTGGTACAATTCAAAGTCACTTGCATATCCATAGTCTCTTCTTGGCTGTTATCTTCTACTATAACTGCTTATCAATTGTAAAAACTTCTTGACATGTTGAAGGCCACTAGTTGCTAGGAATATTTTATATCATGGGTTTCTAGGAGGGTCTATCTATGCTATTTTGTCAATTCCCAGGAGGAGTTTTGCATTTGTTCTCAAAAGCCTCTAGCTCCTACTGTTCTACCACCATTTTTTCTCAAAAGGCTCTAAGTTATGATTTTCTCAAAAGGCTCTAAGTTTTGCTATTCCATAATCATTTTTCCCCTCAAATCTGATATTATCAAAAAGTTTTGGATCTATAGTTATTTATCTATCTATAACTCCATTCCTGGTTGTTATCTACTACTGAAACTATTTATCAGTCATGTATATGTTCTCTTACTAGAGGTTGATTGAAGAAGGCATTTATGCTTCTCCTGCAAGTGCGTTTCTCAAAGGCAATAACTTGGGAGTCTCTTTTTATATTGTTGTATCCTCTTGCACATTCTCAAGTGCAAAGATTAGGGACACTATCTCCAGAGATGCTCTAGCCACTTGTTATGTGAAAGTCAACCATAATGTTCTCTCCATAATGTATCCAAGGATATTTGTAGATTCCACTTTAATTGCAAAGGTTTTTGGCCAAGGTTACCAAAGTCCTTGTTAAATGGAAATATTGACAACTATTTTTTCTTCCCTTATTTACAAAGTTCTTGAGGTTGATCAAACAATAGGTTGATGGTGTTATTTATGTTGTTGGCTTGGCTGTATTTTTTCTATTATTCCTTGGGCTGCAATGGCCAAAGAGATATCTTTTGGCAAGATCTTTCAAGTAGGGCAAACAAATATTAAAAATCTCTTGATGACCAAGACTTTCTTTCCATATATTAATGGTAAGACACTTGACCCGAAGAGTGCAGATGAGCTAGAGGAAGACGAATGTGCTCATGCTATCATCTTGCTCATGAGTGTGCTCACACTATTATTTTTCTCACAATTGTGCTCATGCTATTATTTTACTTCACGTAGATAACAGCCTCACCCATAATTTCAACAAGCTCTCAATGCCCAAAAAAGGGATCAATTCGAGAATTTACCACTCTAGTTAGTGCTTTTTTTTTTAAACTCTATTTAAGCTTGTATCCTAATTATTTTAATAGGTATCTTGGAAATTACATGGATATACTTGCTCCACATTTGTAATGAAGTAGACACGGCCCTTGACCTTCATAAATGGCATATGGTAAGACCCTTCTTTTCTTATACCCTTGCAAGGAATTCCCTCATTGCCATACGAAGGGGGTGTTGATATCCTCATGAGTTAGAGGAGGTACGACATGGAGAGAAGCAACAAGAATGTTCACAAAATCCCAATTATATTCACATGCAAATCAATTAAGCAAGGCCAAATGTGTTCAAAGAATCTTCCTCTTTATTTAATACACTACTTTACTTATGTAGTGTGTTGTTCAAATTAATACCATGTCTTTTAGTAATACAAACCTTGTAATACGCCTAGTGGATAAAAGCTTATCCTATTTTTATATCACTTAATGTAGTCAATACTCCCCACTTGTTTCATGTTGAGGGGGGGTGCTGGGAGAGGATTATGG